>NC_056734.1:296257921-296360421 GCF_019279795.1 Protopterus annectens | reverse complement strand
AAAAACATCCTCAAATACATGTGGTAGAAACTTATTGAGACTTACATTGAGTTCTTCAGGCCGACACCTGTTACATACCCAAGGTGTCCCCTGTTTGTCTCGTAAAGACCACAGTAAACTGAATAGTAGCAGCCGCATGTATTTTGGTATCCACTGGTATAAGAAGCGTATGCATTACCCAGATCAAGTCTGTGGGCTATAGATGTCAGCCAGTTCAGTGTATTCAGAGTTAGTCCATCAACTGATACTGATCCCATAGATGGTGTTGTGTTTTGGTTTAGTAACATGCCACATACAATGTGACCTTACTAGGAATACCAGCCATAAAGATTGACTTTTAACTGAATTACATTGCACTTTAATAAAAAAAAAATTAAAAAGATGAAATGATAAGTACATGAAGATTAACATTCCCAAAGATACATTTAAATTTAATAATATCTGTGAGGCATCTGCAGCATGTTTTTAGATTATCTGAATGAAAAGACTGACATGTAGGATTATACATAAATAAGGCAATGAATGAAGGTGCTGCAAAGCATTAATAAGTATATGTGACTGTGTACACTATAAAATAAAGTTTGATAATGGTCATCTCAAAGTATAAGGTATATAAAACATAACTATAAATATGTGCAAAGTAAATAGGGCTTTACCATAAATATGCTGCTTAAAGTACTGATCTGCAGCATAATCTACTCAGATAAAGAATATTACTCCTGTCAAGATATTAATTACTACTTAAAACACAATCACACTTTGTAAAGTAAACTAATTATTATGATCTTCCCCTCTCACTAATATACTTTTTTACTGAAATGCCCACATATAATCACAAGGGTATCCTTCAATCTCAACCCACCCTAATAACTCCAAACACTAAACATTATTGAACTAACTATGCTTTCTCCATCCCAGCACCTAAACTATGGGACTCCATTCCTGTCTCAGTCAGAGACGTCCAAAAGTGCTCTGACATCAGACAACAGCTCAAGGAAAACCTCTTCCCAAAAACAAAGTACAGCTGCACTCACTCAGGTCACATTATAAGGATCCTGCCGATCTCTCTCACACACCTCTTTATCCCTATTTTGTGTTTCTTTATCTCATCTTAACTGCCTCTCATTCTTCCTACTTCCCCCTTCAATTTGTATCTCCCGTACTTCTCTTTTCTACTCTTCTTCCCTCTTCATGCCTCTCTCACCATTTCTCTGTGCTCTCCACATGGTATCCTGTCCTGCAGTTATTCTCACTTACTTCTAATCTATTCATACCTCTCTATATATAATGATATGGTGCCAGCCTTGTAGCATACACCATCTCAGTCATTATAGGTACATGTTATCCAGAAATGTCTGTAAAGCAGAATTCCATTTTTTCCATCCATGTTTTGACATTGTAAACTGCTCCTTGAACAAAATATTGTACATATTCTTGCATCTCTAAATATGTATGTTTTTAGCATATCCTTCTATCTGAAAATATGTTTTGTTCCTTTCTTATGTGATCCAATTTACCCAGGCTGTGCCTTCATCATGGTCCATCGAGATCAGTGCACTGCTCTGGTAAACGAATATAAGAAAAAAATAAAATAAAATAATAATCTATATTTTCTGGTGGATCATTGCACTGCAAAAGTTAGGTTGCTTCAACTAACCATATATACCAACTCTGATATTATACTACTCTGGAGTAAAGTCAATGCATATGGTTACTGGCTAATTTTATAGACATTGTGCTTTCGAAGCAGTGAGAAATTGGTGTTAGTATGTATATATATATATATATATATATATATATATATATATATATATATATATATATATATATATATATATATATCACATTAGAATGGGAGCACAGTGTCCCACATAGGTGAGTAGGGCATAGGATCATAAGAGTTACTAGGCTAAAAACCTAGAGTCCTTACAAGCCTAGCCAAGTTTTACCCTTATTTCCATGATTAGCACCTATCACCTCTGTACAAGGGGGAAATAGGTGGAATCCCTGGGGTGAATTTATTTTTACCCACTCAATCATCCAGACTGAGTTTGAAGAGGGCCAATGAGCTGCTCTACTTGACATGAACTGGGAATCTGTTCCAAAGGAGTGGTAACCTCTGTGAGACAAATCTGTCCCTCCAGTAGGTTCTGTTAATGTCACATACCAGATTAAGACCATTAGAGCGAGTAACCCGTGTACCATTTGATTTACGGATATGCAGCATTTCCCATAAAGCAGGGTTAAAGATTGCCTTATATGCAAGGCAGAGATTGCCTCTGAGCAGTCTGTATGAAAAAGAATAAAGTGACAATGATTTCAGATGGTCCTCATAGGACAGATGCTGAAGACCTTGAATTTTCCTTGTGAGGAACCTTTGTGGTCTTTCCAATTGAGTCAGGTTCTTGGAAAGATACATAACAAAAGGAGCATTGTACTCAATTATTGGCCTGATGAGGGAAGAGTACAGGGAGGTTATAACTTCTTTTTTTCTGGAGGCAATGCCATTACTTAGCAGATGACCAATATAGAATACACTTCTTACCACTGTGGAGACATGGTGATCAAAAGTAAGGTTTTGTCAGCCTGTGTGGCCAGGTCTCTCACCACTGAGTGCATACTTAGGGTGTGGTTATTGATGTGGTAGTTAGCAGGAACATCACTCTTACTGAAAGGATAACACATGTTTTAATGCCATGACTTTGGCACCAGTCATTTGTTTGTGTAAGATGTTGACATCATTTGGAGATTCTATAAGCGCTCCTAGTTTGCAGTCATCAGCAAACTTTGTCAGCCACAGACCTTTAGTTTTAACTTGCACTTCTGAGACATAGATTCCGAACAGTAGAGGTCCCAGGACTGATGCCTGTGGAATACCACTTGTTACAGGTCTGCTGTTTGAGGTGGATTCCCCTGTTTTAACTATATGGCTTCTATCAGTGAGCTAGTTATTGACCCATCTAATGACAGACGGGTTAATACCTTGCTTGGCGAGTTTGTCAATTATGCCTGAGTAGTTGATAGTGGCAAAAGCCTAGGTAGGCTCTATGCACAGATTTCCCCTCCTCATGTGCTTTGGTGACAGTCTCGAAGAAGTCTAGCAGGTTTAACAGGCATGCTCTCCCTTGGACAAATCCAAATTAAGTAGAGTCAAGTGTTTAGAGGTTACCAATATCTTTGTTGATAAGGTCCATGATGATTCTCTCCATGGCCTTGCAGATAAGGCTAGTCAGGCTAATAGGTCTATAGTTCCCACCCTCAGTGGAAGCACCACTTTTGTGCAAGGGGATAACAGTGGTCTTTTTCCATTCAGCTGGGATGAAGCCAGTGCTTTGACTATAATTGAAAAGAGTACCCAATGGCATAGCTAATTTTTGTTTGAGCACACATAGGACACAGCTTGAGATGTTATCAGAGCCTATGGATCCTGTGTGTTTGACCTTAGAGAGGGCATTCATGACCTTCTCTTTAGAGATGCAAGGTGGAGGACAGCTGGTAAGATTGTCTTGGGGTAAGTGTAGCAGGGAGAGGGGAGTGAAGTTTTCACAGAACCTGTCAACTAGCAGGTTAGCAATATCCACAGGCACAGTATATGTGATACCATTAACCACCAATTTGGCACAAATCTGGGCCTTTCCTTTTAGGTTACAGATGTAGCTAAAGAACGCATTATGGTTGCTCTTAATTGAGGAAGGTAATTTGGATTCATATTTGGCTTTGGAGGACTTCACAAGAAGTCTTATTTGCTTGTTTAAGCTGAGGAGGGAGTGTTTCAAGTTTAGAGCTCGCTCCCTCTTACTCATAGACAGCAATTTCTTCCATTCATTGCAAAGCCTGTTAATAGCATTTTTCCACCAGACAGGTTTGCTGTTCCTTGAGGAGCTTGTTTTGGTCCTATAGGTATGGCCAAATCAATGCAGTTGTTCAGGTGTTTGTGCAAAGCATTTGTGTAGAACTCAGTATAAGTGCCAGTTCCATCTGAGGGGAGAGGTGCAGTGAAGTTATTTATACCATCCCATAAGAGATTATAATCTGCTTTGGAGAAGGTTTTTAGTTTAGTTTGTGCTATGAGTAGGTCAGGTGTCATAGTAACTTAGAATGAGACTGATTTATGGTCAAATCTCACCAGAGAAGACCCACAATGGGGTGCTACAGTGGGCCCCCATATTGGTACACACCAGATCTAGGACGTTGGCACCCCTTGTGGGGTGTCAACTAGCTGGTCCAGGGTATTGGAGTTAATGAAGTCGAGGAACCTTTGGGCAAGTGAGTTTGCTCATGAGTAATTTCTCCAGTCAATGGATGGGTAGTTAAAATTGCCCCAAACCATGGTATTTGGATGGATCTTGAAAGACTCAAGTAAATCCAAACAGGCAGTGGTGGGTGTCCTGAATCATGGAGGGGATCCTGTAGCGGGCAATGGCTTGAATAGGTGTCCTACCAACAATTAATTGCATCTGAAGTATTTCCAGGGAATTATGCTGTCTAACCAATCTGGAGGTGTATTTATCTTTAATGGATATTGATGCACTGCCTCCTTTAGTTTTCACACCATCAGTCTGTGGTCTGAATGCATGGAAGGAGGTGTAATCCAGCATGGCTAGGGTGCTCTTCACAGCCTTGAACAGGTCTCTGTGACTGCACAAATGTCTATGACTTCCAAGATGAGGATTGCTTCCAGTGAATGCAGTTTTATGTTAAGATTCCTGTATAAAGGTGCAGTATCTGTTCTATATATTAATTTATCATCTTGCTATTTTTTTCATTAGGTTTTCCATGATGAAATATTTTAGGTTATACCTCTTACCAGTTTTAATCTGTAGTGTTCAGTATTATGTGGTTCAAGTAAATGTTGATCCAAATTATGTTATGTTTCACCAATGGCAAGTATAACTTTTATGTTCCTAATTTTCCCTCAGTAAACTAAAACTGATGGGACAACTAATTCTACAGGAGTCAGTCCAACATGAAAAACAATGATGATCAGTCATATCACAGTGCATCCTGTGAATTACTAGTAAATGTCTAACAATTATCAGGAGGCATGTGCTCATCATTTGCAAACCAGGAGCTCCTTTAAATACGTATAAGCCATGCATTGATAAACTAGCCAATTTAAAATGAGAACCTTTTGCTCAAGCAATCAAGATACCTGAAGTCAATACACACTGTACAGCATGGGAGTCATACAACTGCATGTAAATATTATAGTTATACATGACTTCAGAGCTTTTGCCAGCTGAAGATGTTTGGATTAGCACAAAACAGATAAACATAAAGGTAATTAAATTAATACAAATGAGAAGAGATTATCACATGAACCACTGTACAGAAGGATGAAACTGACAATGGGTGCATACTCTTGATGGTCTTCAGATGATAATAAGATAGATTTCCAGTTATCACACCTTTGTCCTTGATTAGCACCTTATCATCAATGATTTGAACCTGTTTACTTTGTATAGAATTGTTGGGTTTATGTTGGAGATAAGGAAGGTGTTAGGGTCATGTAAATGGTTAATGCATCAGTTAGGATAGAACTGAGGTTTTTGTTTTTTTTCTGTGATTTTTGACTTTATGCCTGTTAACCAGTGAGCCCTTCCTTATCAGTCTTGAAAATATTTTCCCCAGTGCTTCATACCTTCATCACAAAGGCAAGAGCTGACTGTAGAACCCCATTATTGAGGCAGGAATGGAAGTGATTTGTACCATTGTTATCATCCTGGCAATGAATATATTTCTAATAAGTCCCTTACCCTGGCAGATGTGAGTGCCTATGTCATGGTAGGATATTTTTCTTCCTTCTTCATTATGAGTGTGTTACTACTAACACACTACTGAGGGTACTAACACTAGGCGGAGGGGATTTAATAAAACCTACATGACCATTTTGGCCACACACGGCTGCAAAAAGTTTTAGATTCAGTAAACTCTGCATAGCGGTGCACACTCATGCGCAAACACAAAACCTTCTGTGTCATGCAAATTACGGCACAAGTAACTGAATTGTGTGCTAATGAACAAATCAACACAGTGTAGTGATTCAACATGCTTTAAAGTAACTGTGTTGACTCCATGCTCATGTTGGCCATGTATTTGAAGGTTTTCTGAATACAGCCACGTAAAGGAGTCCGCACTGAAACAAGAGCAGGTAAATGTCTATACATTTCAAAAGAACAGACCCTAACATGTAACCCCACATACCTTATGACATTATCAGACATTGCTTATTAAGTGCCAACTGCTGGATTTGCAAGTTAAGTCTTGAACCAAGAATGCATTCTTTAATAATATTATCGCACATCCTAATATATCTTAACTTGGTGCAGTAATGAAGTAAATAGTGGGGGATTTGTACAAAAAGTACCTTAGAATCTGACAGAAGACACTTATTTTATTTATGTGTCCATTAATAAAGTTTTATTTCTTATTCCTATGCTTTTTCATTGCACTTTTTGCTTGATGCACCGCATAGCCCAAATAGCGGAAGTGAGTAATGGCTGTGTTTATTTGGTTTGTGCAAAGTGCAGCAGACCACTTGTGAAGCAGATGGCCAAAAATAATAAGCGTATACATTCAATTAATGCCCTTGGCCATTATGAAAACCCAGGCAGGAATACAGATGATACTGGGTTCTAGTATAGAGCCTGCAACATTTCCTTTACTGCTGTGGCATTGCAGTTTACAGCAATGAAGTGTAACATAGACAACTGTTTCTTCAACTTTCTTGTGGCAGCAGATATAAGTGTAGGACTGCCATAGACATGGTCATGGGTTCTAATACACTGTATTCCATACAGAATTATTTTTACTGATGTTACCAATGCAGCTCATGTTTACACACCACTAACCAATGTGCAAACATGTGTAACTTGCATGTGTGTACACTTTGTTAGACATCACGCAAATCTGCTGCTCACTCCACTATGGAATTGTATATATGATGATTTCTTATTGGTATTTATTGTCCATTTCATTTGTATGACATAAATCTACATATGCAAACACTACAATTTCATGGCACATTCTAAGTATATGTCATGTATTCACAATGCATACATGTGTTGCCCTCCCCCTCAGCTTGGACAACCTTGGGGGCTCAGTATTTTTTATACACATATTTCAACTGCACAACAAAGTGTAATATATATTGGTGTGTGATGCATCATGGATAGGGCCAGTCTTTGGTACTTACAGCCTTTGCTAAACTGAAACATCCAACTATGTTCAATAAGGGTACTTGTGTTTTTACACAGGTAGGCTTCTACACACATAGAACACACTCTACAGTTAGGCTACTTGCCTCATATGAACCTATTACTCAATGTGCCTATTTAGGCCTTCCACACTTTTATCCCCCACATGGCCATCTGATGGCATCTACCATAAGTTACCCTGCAACCATATACAATTCAGACTTGTGCCATGGTGCTTGCATAAAGTACTGAGTTCTGTAGTATGTTTACTTAGGTAGAGAGAGGTTCTGTTTTCATTGCAGTCAACTGTATGTGTGTGTGTGTGTGTGTGTGTGTGTGTGTGTGTGTGTGTGTGTGTCTGCAGCCAGAAGAGCAAGTGTGTATCCTGCAGTTACTATCCCAATCCTTTAAATGCCATTATTTTGATACTTGCACCTGCCTACACATCCATTTTAGGCAGGCCACCCACCTTCTTCTATCCAACATGCACTGCTGATATCACCCCCTGTAAGTTGACCTACAGACATGTCAGACCTGTGCTGTGGTGCTTGCATATATTGCTGTGTTTTATAGTCTGTGTACTTAGGTAATGGTTCTGTCCTCAATGCAGTCAAGTTTTGTGTGTGTGAGTGTGTGTGTGTGTGTGTGTGTGTGTGTGTGTGTGTGTGGTGTGTTTGTGTGTGTTTGTGTGGTCTGCACATGTGTCTCTGTATGTGTGTGTGTCTACTCCGCAGAGTAGACATGCGATCCTCCAGTTATCTCTCCAATGGCATGGCTTGCCAGTATTTTGATACCTTCACCTTCTTACACATCCATTTCAGACAGGCCTCCTAACTTCTTCTCTCCAACCTGTACTGCTGACGTCATCCCCTATAAGTTGACATGCAAAATTCAGACTTGTGCTGAGGTACTTGTGTGGAGTACTGTATACTATAGTCTGTGTACTTAGGTAGGGGTTCTGCTCTCAGTGCAGTCAGCTGGTTATGTGCATGTCTCAACTCAGCAGAGTAAGTGTACTATGCTACAACTGTCTCTCCAATGGCTTGGCTTGCTAGTCTTTTGATACTTGCACAACCTTACACATCCATTTCATACAGACCTCCCAACCTCTTGTCTCCTACATGGTTTACTGATGTCATCCACTATAACTTGAACTGCAGACATGCAAAAGTCAGACTTGTGTCATGGCACTTGAGTATAGTACTGTGTTCTGTAGTCTATATACCTTAGATAGGTAGGGGTTCTATTCTCACCGCAGTCAACTGGATATGTGTTGTGTGTGTGTGTGTGTGTGTGTGTGTGTGTGTGTGTGTGTGTGTGTGTGTGTGTGTGTGTGTGTGTGTGTGTGTGTGTGTGTGTGTGTATGTGTGTGTATGTTTGTGCATGCGTGTGTGTGTGTGTGTGTGTGTGTGTGTGTGTGTGTGTGTGTGTGTGTGTGTGTGTGTGTGTGTGTGTGTGTGAGCTGTTACTTGTCATTACAGAGAGCCATTTACACCAGCATGTGGGACACTGTTATCAACATATGCTCAACAGACAATGCTGATGTACCACCATATGCTCAACAGACAATGCTGATGTAATCAGCTATATCAAATTATTGCATATGCAACCATCCCACCAGGGCAGGGTCAGACTCTGGCCTAGAATCCAGGCGGATGACACCTTAGGTTCATAGTAGGTTACTAGGCTATTGGCCCTATGGTATTTATAAGCTTAGCCATGTTATACCATTGTTCCCTTATTGATCACGTTGTATGGTCTCTATTTGCAGCAGAAGTATATGATCAGTGCCAACTGCCCTTATCCAAGAAGGACATGGGTGACACACCCAGGGTAAATTTATGGTCTCCCATCCAGCTGTCTAAGTTACACTTAAATAGTGTCATTGAAGAGCTCTGTTTTATGTGAATTGTGAGTTTGTTCCAGAGGAGTGCAAATCTCTAGGAGAAATATCTGTCTCTCCAGCATGTCCTGTTAATGTTGCAGGCTAGGTTAAGATCCCTAGAGTGAGTGAACCATGCTCTATGTGACTTGTGGATTTGCAGCATTTCCATTAGGGCAGGGTCTGAAACTACTCTGTAGGTCAGGCACAACTCTCCTTTCAGCAGCCTATAAGATAGATATATATGCTTATTTTCTCTATTTTCTTTTGCAGTCAATTTACCTAGTGGCTACTTACACTAAATTAAACTGCAACAGTGTGCTTCAGTGTGCTTATACCTGTTCATAAGACCTATCTGCAAGCTACCTCACAGTTTAACAGGACTCTTTAAATGTTTCAGCTTTCTGGTGCATTACAAGCACCCAGTGTAGGTTTACATTTAAATGTTTTGTGTTCTTGTAACTTTAATACTAGCTGAGACTCACATTCTAGGACCTGCACCCTCCCCTGTATTTTCCTTGCAGGACCTTAAATCTTTATTTGTACTTAGGCAATCTTGGGTCTCTGCTGACTCATTCCCATTAACCGTGTTTTCTGCTCTGAACTGAGTTCCATGGCTCAGCCTGCTCTGTTTGCCCTCACTACGTTCGGTCTCAATTTGCTCCCTATCCTAACCCCCTATTCCCACACACCCCTGACATAATTTCATTTATAGTTAAACAGTTGCTCCACCCTATGCCAGGTTACTTCCCCTAATTCCCATTATAGCAATACAGTCATCTGCACTTTTTTTCCTCTATCCTCCTTCCCCATCACATTTCAACCAACCAGTGTCTCTCCCTGCACTCTTCCTATACTTACTTTCCATACTGTGCTACCTTACTTTAATTGAACATAGGCTCAAGCCACAACAATAATCTTGTACCTGTACTTTAACATCTCAACTCTCATTTAACTCAACTACTTTGCTATCTAACCTCCTCCCTATACTACATCCTCCTAACCTACATTATTCCACCCACTACCTCCTAACCCTCCTACCTCATCTACTATATGTGCACCTCTCACTTACTGTACTACTCTATCCCCTACACCTCCAAATACTACTATTCTACACTTCATCTTCCCTGCCTTATATTACTTCCTTCCACCTCACATAATTCCTTTTTTACTTACTGCTATTATCCTATCTCTCAAACTGTACTCAATACTCTACCTATCCTACCCACAGCTACTTATAATACCATCACTGCCATTCACCTTATTAGTCCTAGAAACAGCATCATACTCACACACATAAGAATGTACAGCCCTATAAAATGTCTCAAACCTCCAAAGCTATTCTATTTCTGTTCTCTGTATACCTCTGTCTCCTTCTACAACTAACATCTCATCACACAACCCATATACCTTACAAACCTACTTCTATAACAACCATACTTATACAATCTCTCCCCAGCTATTCTTCAGTAGGGCCTACTTTATACGCCACAGGCCTAATCTTACAAAGTAAATTAAAATCTTCTCCCATCAAAACCACCACAACAAAAACTCAATACTAAACAATCTCCTCAATACTTAAAAGAAACTGCAACTGTAAACATCACACCCACTGCAACCTAAGTCAATGCGGCAATATGCATCCAAACCCTGGTCCTTCTCCAGCCTGTTATAACTCCCCAACCTCCTTTAAGTCTCTAAACTTCACCATCATCAATCTCCAAAGCAGCATTATAAATAAAATACCACACCTACATGCCAGGTTAGACAAAAACAATCCAGACTTCTCTGCCATTACTGAGACATGGTTAAAACCTTATGTCAAAGATGCCGAATTCCTACCCCCTAATTATAACTGCCTCAAAATAGATAGACTACATAAAAAAGGGGGTGGTATCAAATTGATATACCCAAACACCTTCATTGTAGTTCAATACACAAAACCTGCCCCACAATTCTCAACAGCAGAAATACTAGTATCTTTTCTAAAAATTAATAACAAAAAAACCTTTGTATCATAGTAATATACATACCCTCAGGCAATGACATTCCTATACTTGAAGATGTTCTTGCTTGGTCAGCTAATAACATTACAAATTAAACTATCATCCTAGGGGATGTTAACATTAACTGGCTTGATATTTCTAATCAGGACCCTTCCACCAGCATAAACCTATATAACTATACATAACTAATAACCAATATAACCAGGCCCAACAATATAACAGGCAGTGGTTCAAATCTGGATTGAATACTCGTCTCTGATCCTAACAAAATCTCCTCCTCCGGCACACTACCTAACAGTATTAGTGACCACTTACCAGTCTTTATAACTCATAAGACCACATAAGTCCTACGCACACACCAAGTTAAGCAAACCAGATAGTTACCTCACTTCTTCCCCAACACCTTTAATGAAATCTTACAAAGGATCAACTGGACCCCACTCAAATATCTCCCTATCCATGAGGCTGTAGAATTCTTCAAGTCAACATTTCCTAGAATTTTAAATAGTTGAGCCCCACCTCACCTAAAAAGAATAAAAGCTAAACAGGCAACCTGGCTTACCAAACATAAAAAGCAAATTATGTTTGCTAGGGATAAAGCTTGGAAAACTTGGCAAAAAAATAAAAATCCAAATGACTTCATTCAATATAAACAATTACGCAACCAGACAAAATGACTAGTGATTAAAAAAAAAAAAAAAAAAAAAAACCACTTCCTAAGCCTTCAAGAGCAACACAAACTAAACCCAAAGAAAGTCTGGGGCACAATCAATTCCCTACTCTTTCCAGAAAAAAATAACAATCCTTGCCCTAACCCTGATAAAACTCCCACTTTTCAATTAATATTTTATCGACAGCATAGCTAAACTCACCACTAACTTCCCACCTATAGACCCCTGCCCACTTGACCCTCCCACTTCACACTCCTCTACTACTCCTCATATTCTCATTCTCACCTATACCAACTTCCACTATAAAGAAACTACTTCATAAACTCAAACCTTGTACTAATGCACCAGACAATTTAACTGCTGAATTTCTAAAACTATCTGCAAACTACATTGCCTATCCTATCAGAATACTCCTCAATAGATCTATTTAGGAGTCCAGTATACCAAACATATGGAAGAAAGCATTTGATCTTCCTCTCCACAAGGGTGGCAACAACTCTGATATCTCTAATTTCTGACCCATCGCTATCCTCTCTCCCATCTCTAAAATATTAGAAAAATGTATTGACACAGCTTCTTAACTATCTTGTCCAAAACCAAATATTTTCTGCCACACAGCATGGATTCAGGCCAGGTCATAGTACCTGTACTGCTCTCACATCCTTTATGGACACAGTAAACAGGGCTTGTGATGCTGGTTACATAGTCTCCTCACTGTTCCTAGATCTCTCTAAAGCCTTCGACATGGTTTCACATCCCTTTCTGCTCACAAAACTCACCAACTTAGGTGTCTCACCCCATACCTTAAACTGGTACTCCAACTATCTCACCAATAGGCAATAATCCACCAAATGGCAGCACTTCTTCTCACCTTTTCTCAACACAACCATAGGTGTACCTCAAGGATCTATACTAGGTCCCCTCCTTTTCAGTATATTCATTAACAACTTCTACACCACCCTTACCCATGGCACACATCCAATATGCAGATGATTCTACAATCATCTGTACTGCCAAATCTATATCTGAGTTACATCTTACTCAAAATGCTTTCACGTCAACCAAAACTTGGATGTCAAACAACCATCTCGCTCTAACTCCCAATAAAACCAAACTTCTAATATCCCCCCCCCAAAAAAATAACTACCACTATGTACAAGAATTATTTTTTTGTTCGATCCCATAATAATACTCTCATTGAAGTTGTTCCAAGTACCAAATTGCTAGGAGTTATTATTGATTAAAATCTAACATTTGACCTCCATATCCCTAGCAGCATCAAAAAAACACATAAAAAATTAAGTGCCCTTTATAGGCACAAATACTACCTTAATATTACTGCTAAAAAAAGCTCTAGCATCATCCTTAATGCTACCATCTCTACTATATGATGCCCCAATCTTCACCAATATCCAGTCCTCCCTGAAAACCAAACTGGACTCATGTTACAACAAGATTGCCAAATCTGTAACAAATTCAAAAAACTCAGCACACCACTGCTTATCTCTGCAACAGCTAAACTGGCTCAAACTCCCACACTACCTCACTTATCCACAATTAACCACTGCACATAAACTCATATACAAGCTTTCAACTTGCCCCTTCCTCTCCTCCTTATTGACTGCATACCACCCTAATAGGCCACTAAGATCCAAAAACACAACAATGCTGAAAGTTGAAAAACCTATCCTTGCAGTTGGTCAAATGCTGTACTCTTTTACCATCTCAAAAGTATGGAATACCCTCCCACCTTCTATCAAAACAATCGGTAATACTGCTCTCTTTAAGAAGTCTGTCAGATCACACCTCTCTTCTCTCTGGCATTGTACTTGTGCCAGAATAGTACTCCTATCACCTGATCCACTACTATATCCCTCTAAAATATCACTACTTAGGCACTCTCTCTGACTTGCTGAATTCAACTGCTTATGCCTACAAAACTCCAAGAAGTAACAATGAAAACTGCTACCCTACCTGACTAATTCCATCCTCAATGATCAAACTGTATACAATGTTGATGTGTAATGTTTGTAAATAACTTGTACCATTGTGTTTAATATTTATTTCCATGCATTGAGACTGTATATACACTGCATGTTGTGCTTTTTCTTGTATGTACTATTAATGTTATTGTGCAGCTTTTCTCCCCGGACCTCTACTGAAAATGGGCTCACCTAGGCCTAGTAGACTTTCCCGGTTAACAAATGTAATAAATAAATAAATGATACAGAGTACAGTGACAGGGCCTTCAGTCTGTCCATGGAGATAATGTATTGCAGGCTCTGAATTGTCTTGATGAGAAACCTCTGAGGTCTCTCCAGCTGCTGCATTTGTCTACTTTAGTACATACAGAAGGGAGTGTTGTACCCTATTAGTGGTCTGATCAGGGATGAGTACAGGGGAGTTCTAACAGCCTTAGCTCTGGATGTGATGCACGTATTTATGAGATATGCAGCACAGAAGGCCTTCTTAAGCACTATGGACACATGGTGATCGAAGTTAAGGTTGCTATCAACCTGTGTTCCTAAATCTCTCACCACAGGTTTTCAGCTAAGGGTGGGGGGGGGGGGTACTGTTAATACTGTCATGGGCAGGGACGTTCCTTTTATCAAAAGGGATGATAGATTATTTTGCATTTATGTGCACTACATTGATTTGATGCCAACAATTTGTCTGTTTAAGCCCTTTTTGTAGTATGTCAACATCACTGGGGAAATCAATGAATGCACCCCAGTTTGCAGTCAATAGCAAACATCCTAAGCCACGGGCCATCTATTTTCTACTGTACTTCTAATAAATACCTTCCAAACAGTAGGGGGCCAAGCACAGATCCCTGTGGTACACCAGTGGTAACTGGTCTGCTGCTAGATGTGGAATTCCCAGCTTTGACTGTATGTGTCCTGTTGGTGATCCCGTTGGCTACCCATCTAGTGACATATGGGTTAATTCCCAGTTTTTAATTTCTCCAAATCTTTTGGGATTCTAATGCCATGATGGGAATGGACCCCAATCCTAAGTCAAAGTATGATTAAAGTTCATGAAATTAGTATTGTTTCAGTCTTTGATGTCAGTCAAAAGTGCTCTTTGCAGCACCCACAATGTGCCCAGTAAGGACTCCCTCTCTAATTCGTACAGAGTTACATATATTGGTAGCATATCTAAATAAGGTTTTAGACACTTTTTTATAAGACCATTGCACCTACCACTATTGGAACTATTTGGGTATCTTTTTTCTACATTATTTTCATTTCTGCTTGCAAATCCTGATATCTTATAACTTTGTGTCTCTGTGCGCAGGACACTGTAGTTACTAGGTGTTGTGATTTCAATGATCAATGCTACTTTTGCCTTCTTTTCTTGGACCACTATGCCCAGTTTTCTAGCATCTATCTTTTGAACTGTTGGTAATGGATGATCCCATGTGATGTAGAATTTATCATTTTCTATGATGCGTTGTGGCTCATGTTTCCAGTGTTTTTCAGCCACTTCAACACCATAATGTTTCCACAATCTCCAGTGCAGCAGTCTTGCCACATTATTATGCCTTTCAGCATACAGTCCTTCTGCCATTAGTATGTCACAACCAGCAACTAGGTGTGCGACAGTTTCCAATTCTGTTTTACAAAACCTACATTTGTCTACTTCTCCCACATGTTCAGTGGACAACTGTGTGAGGGAAGATTGTGTCAAAAGCCTTGGCTAAGTCAAGCTAGGCTGTATGTAGTGTTTTGCCTTAATCCAGGGCTTTGGAGTCATTCTCAAAGTAGTCTACCAGGTTTAATAAGCATACTCTACCCTTAATAAAGCCAAATTGTGTCAGGTCAAGAGTCTGAAGATCACCTATGTCTTTACTGATAATATCTATGATTATTCTCTCCATGGCCTTGCAGATAAGGCTGGTTAATCTTATGGGACTATAGTTCCTAGGGTTGGTTGATGGACCCCTTTTGTGCAGGGAAATTACTGTTGCTATGTTCCACTCTGCTGGGACAAAGCTAATACATACACTGTGGTTGAAGAGACTGCTGTTTCAGACCATTTAGTAGGCAGTCTGGGATATTATCTGGTCCCACAGAGGCTGTGATTTTTGCCATGGAGAGTATGGTTATGAACTGCTCTTTGGAGATACTAGGTAGAAGACTGGTGACAGGTATGCTTTGGGGTATGTCTGGTGGAGACAGGGGGGATGAAGTTTGCCACAAATCTGTCTACTAGCAGGTTGTTGATGTCCTTAGGGTCAGTATGAGTGGCATGACATACTAATGCAATCACTGAACAAACTGGGAAATTTAAAAACACACAGGTGCCAAACTCACAAAGTGATTCATTAATACAAACTAAAACTACAAAAAAGTTTAGCACTTTCATCTAAGAAATAATAGACTTTTTCAGATTCAGAACAGTTTGTTAGACAAAAGTGCTAATCTTTTATTGTGATTTCTGTTTGTATTTATAAATCGCTTTGTGAAGTTTGGCACCTGTGTGTTTTTAAATTTCTCAGTAAGAGTGGTACTGTCCACTACTATATTGACAGAAAGTTGACCCTTCCCTTTTAGATTTCGGATGTAGCTAAAGAATGCATCCTGATTATCTTTAGCTAGGGATGCTAGTTTAGCTGTGTACTTGGCTTTAGAGGACTGTACAAGACATCTAATTTGCTTTTTTCAAGCTGTGCAGGGTGTCTTTCCTCTGTTGAGTCAGTTCCCTCTTTTTCTTAGACATTACTTTCCTTCACTTGTTGTATAACCTATTTATGCTTGATGCCCACCAAGGTGGTTTGTTTTTTCTGTGAGGACCTTGGTTTGATCCATTCAGGTTCAGCCAACTCTATACATTTGTACAGGTGTTTATACAGGCCATTTGTGCACATCTCTGTATAGTAGTCATTGACAGTGGAAGCAAGGGTTTGCAACTATTTATGGCATTACTTATGGGGCTATAGTTTGCTTTGGAGAAATGTTTCATCCTTTTTGCTCTTAAATAAGTGTGAGGTATGATCAATAATTCAACCGAGACTGAATTCTGATCCGACCTGACCAGGGATGGCAACACAGTGATTAGTGCAGAGACCTCCTATGTTGGTGAGTACTAAGTCTATGATATTTGAACAGCTTGTGGGGGTGCAGACTATATGTTACAGAGCATTTTTATTAACAAAGTCCAGAAACCTTAGGGTGAGTATGTTTGGGTTCATATATGACTTCTAGTCGATGAAACTATAATTGAAATCACACTTGACCAAGGAGTTTGGCTGTATAGTTAGTGATCCAAGTAGGTCCAAGTATGCAGGTGCTTCTTGTGGTTCATGTTCTGGAACCCATAGCTAACAATGATATGGATGGGTGTTTTACCTACAGTTAGTTGGACTTGGAGTAGTGCTACAGAGTCATATTGTTTGACCAGTCCTGAGGTGTATTGTCTTTAATGAAGATGTATACACCTCCACTTTGGTTCTTTCATGCTCGTTTTGATGTCTGAACATGAGGAAGGCATTGTAGCCTTGCATGGCCAGGGAGAGCTGTGCAGGCTTGAACCATGTCTCTGTGACTGCACAGACATGGGCATCATCTGAGATAAGGGGTACTTCCACTGAGTGCAGTTTCTGATTTGCACTCCTTGTATTAAGCAGAATAACCTTCCGTTTGTCTCTAGTGGATTTATTTACACAGGCAATTTAGTTGTTCTGACATTGCCTAAAAAGGCCACTGTGTGGGAGCAAGTACCTTTGCCAGTAACTGAATGCCAAGAGATGACAGGTGAAGACCATCTCTGGCAAAGAAGCATGGTCTGTCAACCATATATTTCCAGGCTGACAGATACTAGAGCCACCTGGATTAACAACAGAAGCTAAGCCAATTGTTGAAGTCAATCATGTTTTGTTTATATTGAGGCATCATCCTGGGTGAAGGTGGCATGCTGCTTAGGGCTAGGAACATACCTGATTGGGGCAGATAATCTGACATCTCAGTCATGTCTTTCTTCATATAGTACAGTGAGGTATGTTTCCTGTCATTCACTGCAACATGGGCTATGACAGGGTCAAAACATTACTTGTTTTTGAGACACTTGAGTCTGTGCATGATCTGATGGAACTGATACCTCACAGGCAGCTGACTGGGGCCTTCTCCTTGTCCAGCCTGGTGAGGGAGACATCTGTGTGCCTCACTCTAGAGTCACTTATGATATATGCATCAGGTTTTGAGGTGTTTTGCCTTAGGGGCTTATTGGCAAAAACACTGTTGTGCTTTTTATTCTGTGTAATGGATTCTGTTGGGTCTGCAGGGTCTGCAGTGTGTGCAGTAGGTTTGGACTTGAGAGGTCTCTGATCTTTCGGCAGGTTTCTAGTGAATACCTCAGCATATGTGGGCTTATGTGTTGTGAGCTTGTTATGTGCAAGAGGTAAAGTGCATGTACTGACAACATGTTTGATATCTGGTTTGTTGTTATGTAAGATAATTGATTCTAAATTCATAGTATAGATACAGCTGTCACATGTTGTATTTGTTTTAATAGTAACTGGTTGTCAGTATACATGAGGTAATTGCTACATTGCCTCAGTATGACCATGTCAATCAAGCTGCCTGGAGAAATGGTGAGAAACTGTCCATGCAATACTGAAGGTATATACTTTAGTAACTAATGGGAACTGGGTTAGATGGATCAGTGTTTGCTGTAAGGCTAACAAAAGGTGTCTATTCTATGGAGGGCTAGGGGTAGAAAAATGTGTCAGTGCTTCACAATGCATAACTGAGTTGCTCGCAGAGCAGCAGTGCAAGCTCACAGCAGCTCCAGTAAACTGAGTGCAAACCCAGCCAAACTCAACTCTGGAATACAAGCAAAGTTAAGCGATTTTAAAAAGTAAACAAAGGGAAAGGACAAGACTGGGTCTTATTCCAGTAATCCCTGGCTTACATGGATCCTTGGCTGCACATTTTTGCCACAAGGGTACAGCGGGGACTTCTTAATGTAAGCGGTCTGGTTTTAGTGCTCAAATCATACCAAACTGTCTAGATTCAGCAAGCCTGAATCTAGCCTATGGTATAAAATACAGATGTACTAGAAATTCAAAGTGCAGAAAATCACAA
This sequence comes from Protopterus annectens, assembly GCF_019279795.1. Taxonomy (NCBI): domain Eukaryota; kingdom Metazoa; phylum Chordata; order Ceratodontiformes; family Protopteridae; genus Protopterus; species Protopterus annectens. Next base: position 296,341,581 of record NC_056734.1, on the reverse strand, counting down.
TCACAAGAATGAAAAAACAGTTACATAAAGCAGCAATTCAGATGACTACTCCAACAAGAGTATAACAACAAACCTTCCTAATGTAAAATAAGTGGTCTGGAAACCAAGTGCTAAACCAGAGCTAAGGCACTTTCAGAATAACAGACACAATAAGCTTTCAACCAGCAATTCCCAGCTTAGAAGGGTGTAGGCTATCCTCTCCTAACACAACAGTCTACACTACAAACCTTCTTAATGTAAAATAACTGGTTTGGAGGCCACATGCTTAAACCATAACAAAGACGCATAGAACAACAGGCACAATAAGTGTTCAACCAGTAAGTCCCTGCTAAGAAAGGCAGAGGCTTCCATCTCTTCTCACAAGAGTGTAGGCTACAAACGTTCTAAATCTAAGCCAGCTGGCCTGAATCCCAAGTACTTAAACCAACAGTAAGAGGCTTAGAATAACAGTTATAATTTAATGCAATTACAGACAGATCACAGGGACATGTCTTTTAATCTAGCCACATACAGCATGTCATAGTTAGTAGGTGTTGTGTTATCTTGATGAGAAAGCATTGTGGTCTGTCCAGCTACTGAATGTGTCTAGTGAGTTTCCTACAAAAGACAGCATTATACTGTATTACTGCTCTGATGAGTTTGACTACAGTTCTTTCATACAATCCTGAGATCTGAATGTGATGACATGTCTTATGATGTACACCATATTTATGCACTGGAAAACAATAAAGAGAAAAGTTTTAAGGTAATGAGATGCATTGTAGTTCCTGACCTCACAACCCTTACAAGAGAATACACTAGAAAGTATTGACATGATGATGCTATCCACTGTATAATTTGGGAAGGCAAATATAAGTGAAAAGTAGAAATGTCAGTTCAACAGCACAAATGCTGATATACTAGGCACTAATGTAGCTATGCATCAGACACAAAGCTTTTGTATCCCTGAATCTGAAAGAGAGAAAACAGGAATATGGCACAGTTGTCATCACTTGCACATGGTGCTGTGGGGGGCTAGGCTGACAAAAAAGGTCTGTGAATATGTGTGTGAGGAAAAAATGGAAGCAGGCAGGCTGTGTGTGCATGTGTGTCTGTACAGGTCCTCCATGTGAAAGCAGTGTGTGAGAGTCTGCATGAACACAGTCAAGCTCAGTGCTAGCTGTACGTCTTGGTATGTCAGACAGGTGAGCGATGTGTGGTAGAGGTGGCAGTTCATTGTTATTGCCCCCAACCCTGAGAACTGACTCTGCTAGGAGTTGCAATGGCACATCCATGCCCAATGATAGAGGCAGTGCTGCTACCTGAGGGTGACCGATGTCTGCTGGATGCAGTCCCTTAATAGGAATACCCAGGAACATGACCCCATGACCTGCCATGTCTGGGTGTGGACAGCACACTCACTGATGGACCAATGGAAATATTGCCACTAAAGGAGCATGATCAGGCATTGCCACATTGGCTGTCAGTATATGTTGTGACTGACCAACACCCACAAGGACACAGTTCCCCTCCCAACTGATGTTCCTTCACAGACATTGCTTGTTCCATGACAGGCAGCCCTCAGTCCATCACAGATGGCACTCATTCCAATGTGTCATTCATTTGATCCAGTGAATCAGCGACACAGTGGAGGCAGTCATACATGTTAGACTGTGCCACATCCACAACCCTGAGCATTTGTCTGGAGTGCCTTTCTGAACATGCCTGCACCTCTATGATGGCCCTAAACATATGTTGAGTGACACAGGAATCAGCACCTGCACCAGGCAGAGGAGGGACAGCAGGCTCCCTCCAAGCACCCCTCTCAACCTTCCTGTGTGGCACCTCACCAACACTTTGGCTATGGCAAGACTCTAGCTACACTTCCCTGCTCAATGTCCTTGCCCTCCAGCTGTCCTATATCTTTGGGCTCAGTGGACTAGGTTGGTTTAGGCCTACTGGCTGTGTCAGAGGAAAAAAGAAGGGGTGGCTGGATGTCAACCTCTGTGTCAGATTCAACCTCTGTACCCCCCAACTGTGCCTTAGTTTCACCACCATCATCACCAGTGTCTGATGAGAAACTGACATCAGCTGGCACAGGGCCCACATGTCCACTGTCATGATCAGCAGTGATAAAAAGAGAGAAACACAGACATACATTAATACCTGCACTACTATGGTACAATATATGCAGAGCAACTATTACTGATAGTACAGCAATACACACAAGAGGCCTAAAATGACACATTATGATATTTCTATAAATTGATCTGCAATACTGAAACACATTTATTTGGCTTAACATCTGCAGGATACATACATTGCTGGATTCATGATGGTCCTGAAATAAGTTAAGCAAGAGGCAAGGGCAACATCATCACATTTAACAGTAAGACAGGAGGTACTACATGGGCTCTTCTATATCTGTATGAAGTGTACATACAATAAGAATGTGGCTGAAAACTCCAAACTGAGCTTAGCACTGTGCCAATCTTCAACCCCCCCCCCCCCAAAAGAAAAGGCATATGACACAGAACTAACTTTTATTTCAATTGTTTTACTACACAACAGTATTCAACTGGTCAGTTAACAAAGCCTACCTGAAAGTTATTCCTGGGACTGAGAAGGAGTGGCACCCACATCAATGAAATGTTGTGTTCCACTCTGCTGTGAGTTGTCCTGTTGTAAAACATTTCACAGGAACTCCTCATTGGGGGTGAGAGGTGGTTCTGCAGCACGCCCTCCCCAGTTATCCTTTAGTCTCGAGCAACAGCAGCTGCATGCCTCCATGCAGAGGTGATCATGTCAGTGACCCTGTGGTGTACCTGCTCATAAGTCTGGCTGTAGCCGCCCACAGGATTTATGTTGGCAATGATCTGCTGCCATAGTCTCAGCCTCTCTGGCAAATTGGTATGACCGCTTCCCAAGACAGGGTCCTATTTATTTTTTTTTTGAGAGAGGGAGGAATGTTGGGGAAGGGATGTAAGAATGTCTGCGTGAGGTAAGTTGGGCAGGTGATGAGGCAATTGCAGACAGATAAGACAAACAAGACAAGAGACAGGGATGGTGAAGGACAGAAGAGATGGATGAACATCATGGTTGTGGAGAAAGTGGGAAATCCAGGTCCCATGCATATCAAGGAGGTTGACAGTGCTAATCTAGTCCTCACCCAGTGAACTATCATCACTGTCACCTCACTGTGCCACTGGCTGCAGTGCCCAGTGTCTGCATCTACTATGAGTACTCTGCATGAGGATGGAGAGCAGGCACTCCATTCAACATACACATGCGCATACAGTGCAGTGCACAATCCTCTGCACCATCCCAGCAGTTCTTGTCAGGTGATAAACTCAGCACTTCTGCTAATGCTCCTGGAGGGAGTCACAGGCTATCCTCCAGGTCAGAACTACCTGATGGGTTATGTAGTGCCGAGGCTGCTACCAGGTTGGGTAGCAGACATGCTGAACAGTGGTGCTGTAGCCAGTGGAGTGTTGGCAGGTGGATCCCATGTGACAGGTCTTCCCTGCTGTGCTGTGAGAAAATCAAAAAATATAAAATTAAAAATAAAAAAAAAAGAGAAAAAGGTTACTGTGAGAGAATAAAAAACATTAGAAAATTCATATGTGATATACAAAGCACTGATACAATTATTTGACTCTATTCTCTTACTTTTACTTTTAACACCACAAACTTCTGACAAACTTCTTCATTAATTTTAAGACTACCCAGTTCTTAACAGAGGCACACTATAGTACAGATTGCAGACACCAATCCTTGATGTGTGCATATACTGCACGTATGCATATTCCAATTATACTGATTGCAGTTTACCGCAGGCCATTTGTGGGACTGATATGAAGTTACATTCCAATAATGATGAAAACCTAACAGCACTGTATATTTAAGGAATATGTTTTCTTAACCCACAACCTATGACTACTCTCAAATATTGTACTGATATATTTTCCTACAGACTACTGCATGCATACTTTCCTTTTATAGTTTAGAGATGAATGCTCACTGTTATTTGAGACTATGGCTTTATTGCTCTGTGCTACAGACTATGGAATGCCTAGTTTCTTTTACAGTTGAGATATGCATGCTCAATTTGATATAACTGTATTAAATACCAATTAAAACAGTATGACAAAAATTCTCACTGGTAACAAAATGTGAAAGGGCATAACACATACACAATAGGACCAAAAAAGCCCAAAACAGATACACAGCAGAATGTATACTATATACTGAGCAATTAACCTGCTAAAACAAAAACACACTTGCAAAACTCATATGAAACAACTTTAAAGAATGGTTAACACTATCATAATCAATAAATCACTTCATCAGACCATACACTTCAGCATCAACACAAATAATAAATAATATACATTAATTAATATCAATAAATAGCCAATCAGCAAACTTTTCTAATTCCACTGGCAGGATCACTTCAAAATCAAAACTGATACATACTTATTTCAAAATCATCAATTCCAGCATATGACAAAATTAAAAGTAAAGCTTCATTTTTTTTATATATACACAAATATTACCTTTTAAGCCTCTTAGCCTTAAGGGCTGGTTTAAAGGGAACATATTAATTCAAACCTAACCCTCAATGTGATGCTAACGTAAAGATCTACCTCAACTCTTTGCATTCCCATTTCATTGGTTAAATCACCCTTCCATATATTTTCATCAGTCACTTCTATTGCCATAAACTTAAACCAATGACTATCACCCTTTGCAGTAATATGTTTGCCTATGGCACTATATTGAAGTCCTTTCTGGGCACATTAATCATGATCTCCAATATGTTTGCTCAAGCATCTATTCGTTTTACCTACATAAAAGGCACAACACATCCCACAGTGTGCCAAATATACCAAATTGTTAGTATTACAGTTAGCATCAACATTAAAAATGTAAGCCCTCCCACTCGCAGGATGAATAAAAGTATTAGATTCATCAATGAACCTACAGTAAGCAAACTATTACATTTATTCATGCCCAGTTTACAGAGGTAGGATTGGCTTGTCATTCATCTAGAAGCCTTAGAAAACTGTCAAAGAGTTCATAATATGGAAACATCAATGCTAGCTTTATATACGTTATGTTTTTCAATTATATTTCTAATATAAGGCAGGTTACAGAGAGGGGTTGGCAACATTTCCAGGATGTGAGAGCTAGTGAAGAGGTTATTTATGCAAAACAGACAACCATGACTTCAACAAAACTGAGAGCAGCATACCATGCCTCAGAGAAATCATCATGATTTCCAAAAAAATGTGTGGATGCCAGATGGACACACTTCTAGACTTTTGGGGCCAGAATTTAATTCACATCTTGTAGAATTCAAGCATGTGATCACAATCTTGACCTTTGAGCAGTCAGTGTGATGGACAGGGGATATGGGTTTTAAATCCCAAAATGCTGTATCAAAAATATAAGGAATGATACCAGCAATATCAGGTATGGATTTCACTGGTGATAACATTTAATATACAAAAGAAAATTCGACTTAAAGTTGTATGGTAAATGTACACAGCTGCTTTGGATAATAGCAAAGCACTACCACACCAAGTTAATCTTTTTACTGTAGAGCTACAGTTCAGAATTGTAATCAGTGGTTCCCCAAGATTTCACCCACCTCAGACTGAGAGCAATGTTTTCAAAGTGATCTTTTTGACAAAAAATAACATCTGATCACAATTACTTTCTGCATACATACACTCTCATACATTTCTAGAATACTGGTAAAAGGTATTTCTTCAGCACCAGTACTCTGTTCTCAGGCCTCCAGTATCATGCTCATCAGTTAATCAAAATTAACAAAAGAATAAGACATCTTTGCAGTTTACCCTTAAAATAAGCCAAACTTTAAATATTTAAATGGTAGCAATTAGCTCTGGGCAGGTACACTGCTGCTGGTGTGTGTGGAGGACTGCTGGTGTATGTGTGTGTGTGTGTGTGTGTGTGAGGGGCAATCCATTTCCCTGCCTATGGCCCCATTTGACCATGATCTGGCTTCGCTTCTGCACTTATGACTACCTCCATGACAGAGTATTTGTAATCACATGTGCCTTATCTCTCAATCTGAAATCATAAAAAATCTGGACAAAGGTATATGAAAAATAGGTACAAATCTGTAAGCTGACTAACATAAAATTTGCATACATAATCATGTAACCCTGTCCACTCTGTTGGAATTGTGGGATACCAAATTTTGCATGCAAATTGAAGAACAGACAAAATATTACACACAAAATAAACAGAACAATAGTGTTTTATTTAAATTAATATTTTAACTTGTATCAAACTTCGAACTTGTGCAAACTTCAAAATTAAAATACAATTTTATTTTATTAAAATAAAATTAACTGCTTCAGCCTTCTACATCCAGAAAATAAATGAGCCGGATTTAAACAAAGGAAATAAGCAGATATGTAGGTTTACAGACTGAGTGCTTTGTGGCAAATACAATCAGTTCTTACAAAGCAGAGAAGTGCAGTAATTAATTGAATTCAAATGACTGTAATAATATATGGATTTAGCTAAGACTAGGAATACATTCAATATAATTTCTACAAAAGTCATAATTATGAAACAATATTTTCTATGGAAAATATTTAAGCAAGCTATTGCAGAACTATCCATACAAAACATTTGAAACACTTACTTTTAGCCTACTGAACTAACATTGCCTTTAGCTGTTTTTTTTAATGATCATCTACAAATAAAGTGCCGTTTGCCCTTGAAGGCTAAATTGCCTATGTTACATTAAAAATGATAAGCTAGTAATATTGCAATAGGGAATGGATGGCAAACTGATTCATTGCTAGGTTTCTCCACTAAAGAGGACATTCTCAGGACTACAGCATCCACCACCTTTAAAAGTATAACACGGTACAATATCAGCAATCCATCTACATACTGTGGTTGTAAGAACCCACAGCCTCCTGCATCACAAGCAAGTATCTACCTGTTGTGCTACTAACAATACAAACAGACATGGCATAAGCAGCACTAAACCTCTCTCCTGCTGAAGAACTATGCAGCACAAGAAATCTGAAAAAATCCAAAATTTATTGGGGGGGGGGCCTAAAACCAGGGACAACTTTTAAACAATGGTTGTATAATCTTAGAAAGTTACTAGAAGAAAATATTTAGTGCTACCATGTGTTTCCTAAAGATAGAAAGGCTGAAACTCAAATGGCTATCATTATTTAGTGAATTCAGTTCTCAATGATTTGCCAGAAAACCACAAATATTAAGAGAAACAGACCACAAGTATGAGCCGAACATTCTATGAAAATCTGGACAGTTGAGAGCTGTGAAATCATCAGCTCCTTACACACACAAGGAGTTTCAGTATTCAGAGCCTTATTGCTTGCATATCTATTGTCTTCTTTCAAGGCCCTTCTGTGTCCTACTTTTTTTACGTCAGTCTACACCCATGTCTTCAAAACGAAAAGTACTAACAAAGCCTGCTACAGTAGAACTCTGGGTGCTGCACTGCCACTAAATAATAATTGGAGACACTGACTATCATTTTTCCAGAACTTAAATAAATACAATTCTTGAATTTGAACATATACTAAAAAACAAATTTCATGGAATTTGTCATTTTAGGCCAGAATATACATTCACAGTTAACTTTTACTTTTACTAATATTTATTACTTATAGAACTGAATGTGTACATTATTATTTTTTACTTAAAATTGGTTTTAATTTGCCATATATATATATATATATATATATATATATATATATATATATATATATATATATATATATATATATAGTACCACATTAATAATTGGAAATTATTGTAGTGAACCAATCACTGCTTTTACTTCCCAGAATTTCACCTTATGAATATTATTTAAATTTAATAAACTTAAATCTGTGCCTCTGGTAATAAGCAAGAAGAAAAAAATCTCCACTACAGCGACTCTAAAATGAGGACCCTGTGGCTGTAACTAGAATATCAAACATTGTGAAGTTTTGTATATCCGGGATGTGTATTTACAGTAGGTAACTTCTATTCCTATCGGCAGTCATGCAGAGGCAAGATAGGCTGATGAAGAAAATGAGGCAGCACAAAATAAGTATGGCTATTTGAGGTACAAATTATTGCATTGGATGTGGCTGAATGAAGAAAACAGTAATTGCCCAGTTCCAAACTCACTGTTTAACACATTTTCATTTATATTACTGTTTGCATGTTTAAATATCTAAATGGGATAATTTCCTTATCTGACCTTCAGTTAAAGCTTGAGCATCCCTAATTATTGACAAATAAAGCACCTTACTTAATAATCTGCACACATTCACCACAGACGATCAATAACAAGGTGATGGTGGTTGGTAGTAAGCACTCATTAAAAGCCAATTAAGAATGTAGCAAGCTGCTGTAAACTCAGGAGAAAATAAGTGCCAAAATTATAATGGCAAATGGCATTATTTTTTTCAGTGAGAACTTTACAAAATGCTTTACATTAAAAAATGAAACCTTGGCAACTGTTACTCAGTGTTACATCATGAACATATATAAGCAGAATGCAGATACTTACCTTTCTAAAACTTGCCCCTTTACCCTCCCTACACACACACACACACACACACACACACACACACACACACACACACACACACACACACACACACACACACACCACAACACTTTCTAGTTACAGTAGGCAAGGGAGTTGATAGTAAGAGAAGCAAAACCAGAACAGAATGTACCAACAGCATATATATTACTAGCATATTGTGATGTATGTATATGCCTTCATAATAAGAGTATTGAATTTGACATACTTGATCACTTCAATCAGCTACAGAAGTCTGATAAAATACAGCTGCATTTTTTTAATTGTTTGCTTACCTGAATGCTGAGCCATTAGACTCAGAGACAGAGAAAGCACAGTACATTTTTTCATCATCGTCTTGCATAACAAAGGAGGGTGCTGGGTGAACTAATTTAAGTTGTATGCACAGCTGCACTCCAGTCCACTCACTGCTGCTATATTCCCTCCAATTACATTCCAATTCCAAATCTACAACCAATTCCAATAGGCAGTCTACCTCATGAAGCTGAGGTCGCGCGCATGCCCCTGTATGACGGTGATGTCAGCCATAAATTTAAGTGGTAGATATATAAAAAAAAAATTAAATAAAATTGGGAATTAAAGGGGCCACTTGGAAATTCATGGCACACCTTTATTGTGCCCTCAAAACTGGTAAATACAAAGGACTTCAGTATGGTTGAGAGTTATGACATGTGCACTTCGTACTGTGCTTTCAAAATCATTACCTATTACAACATCTTTTTGGATATCACACTGACACTTGCTTGTCTCTCTGTCTCCTTCCCAGTCCAAATGAGTCTAGCCAGCAGCAACTGAAAAATATCACTCCCGTGTCCTTCCATTGAGTAGACCAGTCTATATTAGATGAACAAAAGTTCATCTTAGCAAACGCTCACATGAGCGAATATTGCGGAATTCGAAACCGCAATTGTGCGATCGCAGTACAGTGAGAATGGGAATATTTGCCCTTTCCTCACTGTAGTGCGATCTCAGAGTTGGAATATATATTTGGGGGGGTTGCAGTTTCGAGTGCCTGGATATTCGCTCATGTGAGCATTCGCTAAAATGAACTTTCATTCATCTAATATAGACCTGAGTAGACAACTTGAGCAGATAATACTTTCTCTTGCAAATGAATAATAAAGGCATTTCTGATGGTTAGTGCATTACTGATCAATGCCAAATTCATTAATTATCCAATATGATATGCAGGTTATATGAAATATGAATTTATTTTGCAAACATATTATAGGAAAGTCTTGCTTCAAAACACACTTCCATATAATTATTGTCTGAAGAAAATACATCTGCACATCTGCGCATTACATATTATAAACTGATGTTCTCTCAAAATTTCCACTTTATTTATTTGACATTTGCTGATCTGGAATGTCTGGCTGAGGTTGCGTACTTTTTCAGCAGAGGCCCGGGGAGAAAAGCTCCACAAAGTATTACATACACCATAAAAATGTTTACGTGTATACGATATATATGAGTATACATGACATAATATAAACATGTATTATAATGCTTGGATTCCCACTTGTAGCATGAGAGTTTAAAAGGTGTTATTTACAAAAAAAGACAATAAAACAATATGTTGAAATCCTTCATATATCTCCAATACATAAGGAATTCACCATTTAGAGGGGAAGTAATGACAATTAACTCAGAGTTTAAGATAAGAGCACAGAAATCACTGTATATCAAATATTACTTCTTACAGGCAACAGCATGTACATCAGTAATCAGAAGTAGAGGGGAATATAATAGAGAGAGCAGGTGACAGAAAAAGGTTAAGTGTCAAAAGAAAAAAAAAGAGGGTGGCTAAGGGTAAAAGAGGGAAAATTATAGCTTTGTTTTAATTTATAAATAAGAGAGGAGAGTAGTAGTAGTATGGGTGTGTTACCAAATACTATTCACATGCCCTCTCCTTAATTGCGCTGTTCACATAGTATCATCACAAGTCCTCATTTCTTTCTTTTCCAAATTCCAAATACATTTTGCTCTATTAGTCTCTATAACAATAAGTATTTAGGCAAAAGATCCAATCCTGCAAAGCCAAGTATGGATCAAATATTGCCCCTCATCCAAAAATGAACATGCAACCTTTTAAACATTGCTTAACATTAAATAGCCAATAAGGTTACTAAAAGGATGTTATACTGTCAGGTTTTGTGGCACACTCTCTTCAAAATGGCATATGACCAGAGTCTTCTGGTGTAGGCCATTCATTGTCAGCATATACATTGCTGTTGTCCTAGCCAATGTCTGTCATCTCTGGCTGACTTAGTATGCTGATGACAGCAAATCTGCAACTGTTATCAGCTGTAGTCCTCCAATAAGGCCTAACCTACACAGTCTTTTGGTAGCAGGACCATAGTTTTAAGTTCAAGGCAAATTAATGCAGTACTATTCTGTTAGGGAAGCCAAGACATCAAACCCACCTTATCACTGATATTCTCCTCAAACTGATGTTGCCATTACAGAATTAGTATATTCATGGATAACAAACTTTTGTTTTCCATCCTTGTATCAATTAACATTAGAAAATCCTTTTGGCCCAGTTAATCACTAAAGGAAATCTTGCATGTCCAAATACATTATTGTTTCTATGTAGTCCATTATTATCAGGCACCATCTGCCCTTTTTGCATTTATCTGTCCAAACATGCAGTCCAACATGAAAAACACTACACTTCCTGACCAAGAATGTTTCAGGTATGAGCTCCATACATTACACAGAACATCTAAAAGCCCTATTACTGTGCATGAAGCACAGACTTCAAGGTGTTGACATCTGCTTAGCTTGCAAGGCTGGAAATGACCCTGTCATACTCAACCATTACATGTTTGTAAAACATGTAGCACCACTAATACCTTCTCTATGGATTTAAGTCTTCTCTATAATGTTAACAGAACCTGCTGGTGGGATAGATACCTTTCTCAAGGGATCACCTGCTATACAACAAGTTTCATGTCCATATAAAGCAAAGTAACTTGCTAACGCTCTATAAAACAAACCCTAACAAGTATATGTGGTTCGGCAAATTAATCCATTGTCTAACCAGGTGGCATAATGGTCAAGTTCTTTGCTTACCATGCACAAAATAAAAAGTTCAATCCTGGCATATGATCAATGCCTATTTCAGTTTTGCATGTTCTCCCTGTGTCTCTTTGGAGTTCCTCCCACATAAAAAAACATATCAAGTGTTTCCCTCTCAAATTCACCAATGATAGTCATATCCCTCATAATCCCTTTCTGCTCATCCCTCATTAGACCCATTATTGGGTACAATGCCCCATGTGGCACGTACCTCACTAGACACCTACAACAACAGGGCAGGCCACAACAATTCCTCACAAAGAGGATCCTAGGACTCAAACACATGCCCTATACAGACAGACTCAAAAAACTCCATCTCTACTCTGTCTCATATCGCCAACTTAGAGGCAATCTCTGCTTAGCATACAAAGCCATGTCTAACCCAGTGAGGCTAGTCATTCTTCATCTGAAAAAATCTCAATCCCTCTGCACCACATGCTTCAAAGACCTCAACCTCATCACCACAATAAACAGAACCTGCTGGAGGGACACGTTCCTAACTTAGAGACTTCCCATACTCTGGAATAAACTCCCCATTCATGTGAAGCAGAGCACTTCAGTAGCCCTCTTCAAGAAAAATCTTGACGAGTGGATGGGTAACAGGAAATTCACCCTGGGGATCACTTCAACAGCCTTGCTCAATAGGAGAATAGGAAACTAATGTCCGACAACAGGATGACTGGGAATATTCTTGGGCTAAGCTTGTGTTGGCTCTAGGGCCATTAACCTAGTACTCACCTATGAATGGAGGTGTTTGCAGCAGTACATACTCTACATGTGCCCTAAAGGGGGAAGAATTATACAGACCAAGTGCTTTGAGCATCTATCATGGTGAGCAGTATCCTCAAGCTAGGAGAACATGGATCACAGACAGCATGCAGTGTCAGGGCTAGCCACTTGACAGTGTAAAATATGGGTCTAAGTGATTCGGTCATGTTAAGCGAAAGCTGGATGTAAAACCAATTAACCTGCCAAACATGAATTGAGAATTGCTGCACTTAATTTAGGTTCAAAGTGGATGACATGATTATATGGAGGAGGCTAGAAATCCTATATATCCATGAGATAAGTTGGAAAGGCAGATCCAGAGTCTACTGGTCAGGAGGAGGACAGAAAGGCAGTGAGGGATATCACCAGAATTAGTGAAAAGACTCATGGAAATCAGACTCCAGCCTAAAGATAGCACAGTATTTATAATCTCAGCCTATGCCCCATGGGGTTGTGATAGCGAGGAAAGGAGCAGTCACAAAACCTACTAGATAAAGCAAGACAACATGGATTGGTGTTGATAATGGGTGACTTGAATTCACATAATGAGACACAACAGGATATGAGTACTGCCTGGGTCCATTTGGGTGGGGCAAGAGGAATAAAGAAGGCCTGGTAAAATAGCCATCACATGGTTCAGAAAGAGAGTCAGTCACAGGATCACATACAAGAGTGGCCAACATTGGGATAGAATCAAAGATGGCAAAGTCATCTCCAGTAAAACAGTTGGCCCACAGCATAAATCACTGGTTGTAGCTGCAAGCAGTGGTCAGAGAAGACTGTAAGGTCATAAGAGACCAGGCTAAAGTCCTGGAAGTTGACAGTAGAAAGTGCAGCAGTTCAACGAGTTACTCAGGGCTCTAGCACCCCATGAAGAGGAGGAAATAGGTGGAGTTCATAGATAGTGTTGCTCGTCTTGGTTTACTAATGAAGAAGAACAGGCAGGGTAGTTCATTTATATACTTTATTACACAGAAACATATCAAGATGGATAGCAGCAATACAAAATAAAACAAACTAATTAACTGACAGACTACACAAGCATACATGCTTACATCTCTGCAGCTTACTACAAAATGGCAGTCAGGCTCAAATGTGCTCAGTACTTATACACTTGTGCAAGCCCCTAGAAGGCTTCTTAAAGGTATACATATATATTGATCTACATATAGGTTTATAGATTAATCAAACCTGTACTCTGTAAGGTATGCTCTCTGTAATGTCTACCATGTGAACAACCCCCCTCACACACACACACACACACACACACACCAGTTGACTGCAGTGAGATTAAAACCCCTACCTATCTAAGTACACAGACTAGAGAACTCAGTACTTAAAGCAAGCACCATGGCACAAGTTGAAGAATGGCAGTGCCTCAAAACAGCATGTGTAAGGACTACAGAACTATGACTGAGCCAGGTATGAAAATAAGATACATAAGGAAAGCTGGTGGTAGAAACCAAAAAGTCATCAAGATAATGAAGGAGTGCAGGAAAAAGTGTGAGATAGAAGAGACTGACCAGGCTAAACAGGAATACTCGTTGGCTAACAAAGAAGCTAAGAAAAAAGTTGAAACAGCAAAGAACAGGGCATCAGAAGCACTCTACCATCTTATGGAAAGTGACTCAGTGGACGGCGTAAATAAACTGTTATCAGGTTGCAAGGCAAAGACAGAAAGATAAAGAAGATAATCACACACCCTTCAAAAGGGATGCCAGCAACAACCTGCTCACCAGTCCATAGGACATCAAAGGCAGATGGAGAAGTATTTCCAGTAACTTCTGAATGAAGAAAATCCAACGGAAGCTGTACTGCCACAGAAATACCCTATGATGAGAGAAGAAGAGGAGCCCACCCTAGAAGAAGTAAATATAAGGACAGCGCTATGGAAAATGAAATAAAGGAAAGCAGCAGGCTCTGATAAGGTCACAGATAAGGTCACAGCAGATATGATAAAGATGTTGAGTGAGATAGGGGAGAAATAGCTCCTGAGGGTACTCATCGCAGTATGGAGAGAAAAATATATCCCAGATGACTGGAGAATAATCATACTCATGCCAGTGTACAAGACAAAAGGGGACATCCACAACTGTGTGCAGTACAGAGGCATCAAACTCCTGTCACATTGCATGAAATTTCAGGAGATGGTGATTGATAAATGTATATGCAAAGTAGTTGAAAGTAAGACAGGAGATGAGCAGTTCAGATTCCTATCAGGATATGGCATGACTGACCTACTGTTTACAGTGAGACAAATAGTTGAGACGAAGGTAGAGAAGAGGAAAGAGTCCAACTGGGCATTCCTAGAGTTGGAGAAAGCAAATGACAAGGTCCCAAGAAAGCTGATTTAGGCAGTACTGCAGTGCTTCAAAGTCCCAGAAACATTGGTAGAATTAGTGTAGGTTATGTACAAGGACCCAGTGACTCGAGTACGAACAGTTTTTGGTCTCACAGAGAGGTTCCCAGTGAAACTCGGTGTGCAACAGGGTTGAGCCCACTGCTGTTCATACTGTGATGGACTACATTAGCAAGCAGGCTGGTGTGGACAGATCAACAAAGTTGCTGTATGCAGATGATGTGCCATCACAGGTAAACTCTGAGCAAAAACTTCAGCAAAGGATAGGGGAATGGAATGCAAAACTGAAGGCACATGGGATAAAACTAAGTACATATAAGGCAGTGGTAATGGCAGCAAACTGGGAAATTCGAAGAAGCTGAGAACTGAGATAGAAGGGAAAATAGTGGAACAGGTAAATAGTTTCAATTATCTGGGAGGGCTGGTTGGGGAGAAGGGAAGTATGAATGAATAGGTCAAAGCTAGAATCTGAGGGGCTGCAGCCAACTAGCATAAAGTCTCAGGTGTAGTCTATGACAAAAGAATGCCAAAGAAGCTGAAAAG
Organism: Protopterus annectens; assembly: GCF_019279795.1. Classification (NCBI taxonomy): domain Eukaryota; kingdom Metazoa; phylum Chordata; order Ceratodontiformes; family Protopteridae; genus Protopterus; species Protopterus annectens. The sequence goes on along the minus strand of NC_056734.1, from coordinate 296,326,228 downwards.
TAAAATTTACAAGACAGTGGTGTGACCAGTACTACTGTATGGTACAGAAACTTGGGCAGTAATGGTACAGCAGATGAGGAAGCTAGAGGTGATGGAAATGAAGTGCCTGAAAAGAGTGTTTGGATGTACACTGTGGGACAGGTGAAGACATGAGGAGATAAGAGCAGAAGCCAAAGTACATCTAATTGCAGAAAAGACCAAAGAGAACATATTACAGTTGTATGGACATGTGCAGAAAAGCAGATGACAATCTGGTGAAGAAGATTTGGAACAGACAGGAAGAAGGTAAGAGGAAATGAGGACATCCAGCAAATAGGTGGATGGATTGTGTGAGAGAAGATCTGCAACACTCAGGCATGAGTGTTGAAAGAGGCAGGAGTGTGTCATTGAATCGAGATAGATGGTGACAGTAAACAGGATACCCCGACCCCATGTAGAAAATGGGAAGAAAAGGGTCTGCTGCTGCTGCTGATTATGATGTCTAACCAATCAGATCCTCATTCAAAGAAGGAGAACAAAGTGGAAATTGCATTGACTTGTTTCCTAATGGTCTACCCAAATGATGGATTAACATATACCTATGAAACTATGAATGTATAATGCACCTAATGTGTAATATTTTCATCTAGATGTCTATTCTGATGCCAGCTCTATGTTATGGGGTAATACTCTGAATATGTTCCTGATGAGCTACATTTTGAAGGTGCCCTTGGCACTGCAGGAGCCGGTAAGGGGAAATGGGAATAATTATCACACATCTGGGGGGTGGTGGACTGGCCTTCTTTTGCACAGTCCCAGTATTATTAGTTTTGGCTGACACCAGTTCTACAAAGGATGGCGTAATGGTTAAGGTGCTTATCTTACAGACACAAGATGTAGGGTTTGATTCTCACTTTGATCATTGTCTGATTATCGGCTGACATATGATAGTCTGCAGCCTGATTGCATAGTATTTACCTATGAAATGGTAAGATCCTTCAGTGTGATACACGTAATTTAGCAAATCCTGCTGGAGGTCCATGCTTTTGTAGTTATAAATACCAGTATTACTCTGCCATAGTCCATGTGGATATGAATGACCTGAGATGTACCTTCTTGAACTACATGAATAGAGACTTGAATTATGTATCCCAGGCCAGTATGAGCCCAGCATTGAGCAGCATTCTACCTTCTCCAAGGGTCATGCCACAATATGAATAGAAGATAAATGACTTTATTAATTAACATAGTTTTTGGTGTCACTCAAATGGGGTACAAAATCTGTCAGCATGAAAGGATATGGTTGAACGACCACACTGCCTTATCAGGTATTGTCTTCACCTGTCCTTTCTAGACTTTCAAATATAGGCTAAAACATTGTATTCCTCCAATGTGCCTTTTTTAGGCAATGTCAAACTGACAAAGCTTAATGACATAGCAAAACCAATTCTAGAAAATCTAAAGGTGTTACTGCTCAATGCCAGAAGCCTAAATCAGAAAATCCACTCCATCTCAGATCTCCTCACCTTGGAGAATGCAGATTTTCCTGCAGTTACTGAGAGATGGTTAAAAGCAGAGGGTTGCATCCCAGTAGTGCAGGGCTTCAATGTCTTCCACAAATCTAGTCCAGTTACTGCACAAGTATGGACTAGGGACAGAGGTGTCTCGATTTACTTTAACTACCCCACCATAAACTGGAAATCATACACAACCCCATATATTCAGTACCAGAGCTTCCTGGACATTGTCAGAACAAACACCCTGGACCACATAGTTCATACATTCATAAGGGGTGAAAACATATGGGATTTTGTCCACACTAACATAGGAGAATGTTGCCTCCACTCCAGTATAATATCATCCTATGGTAAGGCTATGAAGCTGTCTCTTTTGAAAAAAAAATACAAAAGCTGGAACCCCTGCCACCCTGGAACATTTGAACTATTTTAAGGCAATCTTCCTAACCTGGCAGAATTTCAAGCCCCTTTCCCAAGCCCTGAGAAAACTGCTGCACAAAGACCCTGTATAATCCTATCAAAAGATGCATAGAGACAACTGGCCCAGCAGGAATAAACATAAAACAAAGGCAGAAAACAAACCAGAACAACAGGAACCAAACAGCAGACAGCAAAAAACAATGAAGAACCAGTTCCACCAAAGGATTTATTGCACACTGAAATATAATCTCTGACGTCTCGGCCAAAGCCTTCAAGGAGAATAAAATACTCACATAACAAAACACTATATATACACCCATTCAATAAAATAATTACACAATTAATCAATTAAACAACATTCTAATAAGATAAAGTTTTCCATTTGAGCTCTTCATTTAGCCCAAAGGCAGAAAACAAACCACCCTGGTGGAATTTCAACATAAAGAGGTTGTACAACAAAATTAAAAAAGGTCATGGCAAAAAAAAGGAAATGCAACAGTGGACAAAATAAACAAAAAATTCTCATCATTCTGAAGAATCAACTCATGACAAATCAAATCTACCAAAACTAAATTTAAGGTAAAATAACCTCCCAGGGCAAGGGCAACCTCAAAGGCAGTACATAACAATGGGCAGAACTGATGCTAAATGGACCTGGCTACACTAAGCCAAAAGATATAGCAACACTATTGTTTGACAAATTCAGCTGCAATTTTACCCCTTTCTCCCCACCTCCACTCTAGCAATACCAATGAACATACCCCTACAGCTTTCACTAGAGGCAGATCCTTGACATGCTGTCCAAGGCTATAAATAATACATCAATGGGCCCTGATAACATCCCAGGATGCATCCTGAATAGCATGAAGTGTGATCTGTGTGGGCCACTAGAATCTCTGTTTAACCATAGCCTCTGGACAGGCTTCATGCCGTGCAAATGAAAAACTGCAGCAGTCATCCCTCTGCATAAGGAAGGGCCATCTACATACCCTAGAAACTAATAACCCATAAGCCTGACTCTTATATGCAAAGCCTTGGAAATAATTATCATAGAAATGATTAACAATGACATAGGAAATTTTCAGACACTGGATTCAACCCAGCTTGGTTTTGTCAAGGGCAGATCATGCCTGCCCAAACAGGTGGATTTTTTTTTCGAAACAGTCACCAAGGCAATGGACAAGGGGAAAATAGTGAACACTGCTTACCATGACCTGGTCAAGGTATTATATATGTACCTATAGAATCAGTTGATCTTCCTTTTCTATATGTATATATAGAATAGGTAGATCAACACAGATATTTGTGCACACCTGTCTGATAAATATTTCCTGAGATATGCTGTAAATTCCTATCCCATTCTTTACTCTCCACATGCTCTATTAAGTTACCACAAACTGCTTTGTTTTCTTAAAACAAAATTGATATTGTGCCCACCCTTATTTCATTTCATTCCCCTACTTAATAAATATAATCTCTAATTGATTTTTTAATTCTGTCTCTAATTGTTTTTTTTTTTATTCTTTTCTAAGTGCATTTTTGTCTTATGGCATTCCTTATCTCTACCAAATTAAGAATTTCTCTGACTTTACATATCTCTTTAGAATTTCTTCTTCAGGTTCTGTTTCTCAGCTCTCCTAACATGTTTAACATTTTCTAACTAATGGTATCACAGTTTATTATCAAATACGTCTATTTTTATAAATATTTTTGTCTGATTCTATCCTATGTGCATACACAAAGCATACTTCAAATGTTTATCTACTCGTCAAATTACAGGTGGATGGGTAATCTGCTTCAGCAATATCCTAATTAAGATTCCATATTTTTCCATTTTGTTTGCTTCTGCATTTTGCAGTTGTGCATATTTTTAATTCTGAGGACTCCTTTTCACTGAAGTTTCATTCTCGCTTGTGAAACATCAAACCTACTTACATCTCAACTTTCTTTCTGACATCTCTTTTTGTTATTTTATGTTTTGCACATTTTCCATCACATTATTGTTTCTTCATTTTTTAATGTCTGTCTCTCTTCTCTATTACTTTGTTGGGTAATTATATTGTTATCACACTCTCCTGCTCCTGCCTTGTATGGAATAAAACCATGCATCTACAACTATATTTTGAGCATTTCATCAATTTGATATATTATTTGAACTTTCCATATATACTTGCCATTTCTTCTTCAATGTTAGCTTTTAAATGCCTATTTAACACCATATAAATACTATGTAATGGTGCCCACAATAAAATAGTATCCATTATAAACTAACAGTATGAATAACAATCACCTTTTTGTTGCCTGCTTTGAAGATCATAAACCATTCCCAGAGAGCCCACAATCTTTATTGTGTTCCATTTTTTCAGCATAATTTATTAACTGATCTGTTACATCCTTTGTTCTTTATAAACAACATCTGTTCTTAAATGTCAAAGGGGAAAAAAGTCTGATAAATTCAAGTTAAACAAACAAAACACAAGCCATTGCTACCAAAATTCCATAGTCCATTCTTTTACAGATTCTCACCTTTAAAGTTTTTTTTGTCAGATGCATTAATGCACTTACCTTATTTACACTCACTGTCCCTGTCTCAGGTTTCATTTTCAATTTCCAAAGTCATACTAGTCTTGGGGTTCCTCTCTTTTTCATTAAATTTTGTCTGATTGCATTCCCCCTTTCTAAAGATTGAACATTTCTTGTGTTTTAACAGCTTTACCGAAACATTTCCACATGTCTTGCATTTCTGCTTCTTATCCTTCCCTACTGAACTTCTCGTTTTGTTTTCATGTCCGGATATATTTTTAAGTCAAGATGACAAAATCAGGGACATCTGGTTAAAACCATCTAATTAACATAACCTATGCTTACTCAAAGTTGAGGCAGCAAGTGTTCTAGCATGCCCACAGGCAGGTGCAAGGGGGGTGCACTTGCACCTCCCTGGAACTGGCTGGCCAGCAGATTAATTTTCTTTTAATTAAAAAAATATATGTGGTTGTTTTTGTTTTATGGGCATCATTCTTTAAAAATGCCCCTTGTGTCCAGCCGCACAGATGGAACAGGTGTTTGCGACCTATTTTCATCTTTTACATCTGTTCAACTGATGGTTTACATCTTCATCTTCCATGCCCGCACAGAATTTAAATTCCAGAAGACATTTGGACTACAGACAAATGTACAGATGAGAGGTAGGTGTGTGCATTTCTGTTTTTAAATGTTTAAGAGGTATGTGTATGCAAGAAATAGGTAGGTACGAGTGTGTGGATGTAAGAAGTAGGCAGGTAGGTAGGGGTGTGTATGCGTGTATGTAAGAGGTAGGTAGGTAAAGGTAGGGGTGTGTATAAGTAAGTAGTAGGTAGGCCTGTGTGTGCGTATGTAAGAGGGAGGTAGGGCTGTGTGTGTGTGTGTGTGTGTGTGTGTGTGTGTGTGTGTGTGTGTGTGTGTGTGTGTGTGTGTGAGTAAGGGCAGGGTTCACACCTCACAGCATACCTCGCATACCTCTCAACTGTACAGATTTTCACAGAATGCCCAGATATTTGCCTCATTTTTTTGGTCATTTTTTTCATAAAATTGTGGTTTTCTGGCAAATTAATGGCAAATCATTAAAGACTGAAGTTAGAAAATAATGAGATACATTTGAGTTTCAGACTTCATACCATTCAGAAAATTTCTGCTAATCAAAACCTGTTATTATATCAACTTTCTAAGTTTGCAAGAGCAATATTTAACAACTGTCCCTACTTTTGGGCCTTTGTCTCACTTTTATTTATGGCTTTGTCTATATTTCTTGCTGTCAGAGGTTGAAAGGTATACCTCGCAATTACCCAGATTTTTGCCTCATATTTTCAGTTTGTTTCTCATAAAATTGTGTTTTTCTAGCAAATCATTGAGGACTGAATTCAGGAAATAATGGCAGACATTTGAGATTTAGACTTCGTATCATTTAGAAAATGCATACTAATGCAAAACGTATTGTTCTATCCACTTTCTAAGGAGGTAGGGGATGTTATGTCATACCTCTCACCTGTACAGATTTTTACAGAATGTCTAGATTTTTGCCTTATATTTTTATTCTGTTCTCAATAAAAATTCTGTTTTTGACAAATCACTGTGATGAGCTAAGGATTAAAGTTTCTAAATAATGACATGCATTTCAGTTTCAGACTTCATATCCTACAACAGATGCATTCTAACACAAATCTTGTTATTCTAGCAACTTTCTAAATGTATCCCTTGTTTGGCGCCTTTATTGGTGTGTGTGTGGGTGTGTGTGTATGTATGTATATATATATATATATATATATATATATATATATATATATATATATATATATATATATATATATATATATATATATATATATACATATATATATATGTATGTATATATATATATATATATATATATATATATATATATATAAGGGAGGTAGCATACCCTTCAGCTGTCCAGGTTTTTGCAAAATGTCCAGATTTTTGCCCCATATTCTCTCGAAAAAGGATTAAAGTTGCTACATAATAATAGACATTTGAGTTTTAGACATCATATCCTTTAGAAAAATGCATACTATTACAAATGCTGTTATTCTAGCAATTTTCTAAGTTCATGAGAGAAATATTTATAATCTGTCCCTATTTATTTTAGGCTATGTCTAGATTTCTTGCTTCAAGAGGATGAGGTGTGTGTGTATGTGTGTGTGTGTGTGTGTGTGTGTGTGTGTGTGTGTGTGTGTGTGTGTGTGTGTGTGTCAGAGAGAGTGAAATGCCCTAGTTAGAGTTAGCAGGTGGAATTTATTTTCAAGTGCATTTTCAAGGAATTGAGCTTCAAGGGAAGAGACGTTTACTGCTGCTCATGCTAAGTCTGCTTAAAATGTACACTGCATCACTATTGCCGTATAGAATTTTAAAGCAGTGTTAGTAGCACAGCAGATATCATACTTGCATCTTGATGCAGAAGGCTATAGGTTCTACTTCCACAGCAAGTAGATTTATATTTTAAGGGAGTGAGGTGCTCCAGACCTGAGTATGTCATCCTTTGGGTGAGGTGCCTAGTAACTATGTACCTGTTTTTCAGCTTGCCACCCATTCCCTATTGTAGTATAGCAGCTTACCGTTTATTTAATGTAACATAGGCAACTTATTCTTCAAAGGCAGCAGGCACTGAATTTGTAGATGAAACATGGAAATATAAAGTTGTTTTATAGCAATAACCTCTTTGTTAGTTTCAAGTCTCTTTAATGTGGAATTATTCAGATGACTTTTACTTCTGCAGAGATTGTGCATATTGACTGATATTGGTGGATTGCAATGACAGAAGTTTGAGTGGCCTTTTATGGTTGAAATGTTCTGAGCTGGGAAGTTTTTCATTATTGATTCATATGTTTTGTTTCATTGCATACTGGCAAAATGTTCAAAACTATAAATGTAAAACACACTCTATCAAGTGGTGCTGTATTATACAAGGTATATAATTCAGTTATTATATATTATAACTGATTCACCTTCCTGAGTGTATTAAAGAACTTTTGCAAGGTCCTAAAATGTGTGCAAGAGGGCTATGATTTGAAAACAACCCAGAGGTAAACTTATTCTGCCACTACACAGATGCATTTTCTTTGAATGTGGGTTTCAATGCTGTTTCAGTTAATGTGAGTTTCAAAGGTAGAGAAGTTGTAATGCTAAGTCTGTTTTCATTGTAAGACTATTGCTTTGTTTAGCTAATGCCTATCATTGTTTGCGCTATAAAATTTGAAATAAAATTTGTAAATTGAATCCAAATATCTGTAATCATTGTAGAAATAAAACATAAAATAGTATGTATACTGAGGATTTTAAACAGTGTTTATGGCAACTGGGGAGAAATAGTCAAGTAATGGGACACTGGAATGACTGTGTATGGGGGGATGCATGGGGGGCTGACTGCGGGGCTCTGGGTTTGCACCCCTCCTGCAAAAAATCCTGATGCCTCTCCTGCAAGTGTTATAGAGACAACAATCGGGTCATTGTTAAGTTTCACTTTTATTGCATCATTAGCTTCTATTACCATAAGTATTACTCCTCCCTCAAAAAAAAAAAAATCCCTCAGCACACAGTAGGAAAAAAAGTCACACTACAGTATACTACCAGAAAATGGTCTGTTCACAAAATATCACAAGATTTGCTTAAAAAGTAATAGTAATTTCTTTAGTTTATGCAATGAACTGTGTTGGAATTTAAGTTATTAAGTGACTTATCCACCATGGTTATAAAATTTCTGTCTAAGTTTTTGGTATTTCGGATTAATCATGTTATTTAGGGAGTATTTTATTGCAGCAAATGCATGCTTTCCAGTAGTATTCATTATATACCTGCAATGGCTGGGTGGGTGAGGTGGGGGGCTGATGTCTGCCAACTTGTGTATGATCCCAAAGTTTGTTTTAATATGAACATGCTTCCCTGACTTGGTCAGATGGATCACAGATTAAAGACATATTTTGCTTGGAAATGAAGACAGATAATTATGAGGATGAATCAGGACTACATTAAAATGTGTCCTATAGAAGGTGTTTGTCCAATGGAAAGCTTTAGGTAGGCTTGTGGGGTGTAGTTCATGAAAGAAGATTAAGAGTAATTGGTACAGACAGAAGATACAATGTATGTATGTATGTATTTGTGTGTTTGTTTACTATTTATTTTATTTTACTTTATTCTAGTCTTTGCTAACCTAGTAGGTGGACTACCCAAGCATCTGTTGTGAGCCATGACCCAAACCACAGACAATCACAATTGTTTAAAGCATACAGCAATGTGCAGCTAGAGAAAAATTCAGTTTGTACAAAACAGGGGAAGTTAAATGCATAAAGACTAATTGCAATGTTCAGTTGAGTTCCACAAACCCAAAGCCTTTTTTATAGTTAATTTTCAGCACATTACTGCTACACCACTCAGAGATGTATGTAGTTTCAGTCTTATCCAAGAAAAGATTTCATATAAATCTTATCATCTTCATTATAGTATATAAGCAAATTCTGTACAGATACAAAAGATTTTTAACAATGACTCCTGAGAAGCAGCATACATAACAATGCTATAAAGAAAAAGTAATTCAAGTGAAAACTAAATGAACTATGCAGAAACATATAACTTTGAAAGCGATAAAATAGAAGCAAACTGTGCTTAGCAAACAACCACTTGTCAAAAAAACAAATGTTAGTCAACGTGCTAACAAGTTCCAGATGAATCACACCATAGGATGAAATTGGTACTGCAGAATGAATGAATGGATGTTTAAAGTCTATGCCCAATGTGCTATAAACTTTAAAATAAATGTTTGTTACAATGATCATTGTATTCATTAGGATAGCTGCATGCTTGCTGTTGTACCTGATGTTATTAGAAAGAATGAATTATGTTTTGGGAGTGTAATGAGCTGGCAGACTTTAAACATTCCCTATAGAGTACTCTGTCTGGACTACTGAATAAACAAATGCGTGTAGCTAAGGAAATTGTTTTTTTTTTTTTTTTGAGCTAGAATACAGAATTTTAGTTGTCTAGACATACTAAGGCCTTGTTACATTTAATGCTGGTGGCTGTCAAAAATGTAATTACAAGAAAATGGATATCAAAATCTAAACCAACTATATTTGAAGTAGTGAATATTGTAACAGAGATAAAAGAGCAGGAGGTGGGATTTTTAGAAAATGATAAGAGTAAATTACACAGAAACATGGAAATTGTGGAAACAATACATGCTGACAATGTTTTGGAGGAGGAATGAGTTTTAACAAAAGGCAGGAATTTAATAATAAAAGTATATGATATCTAACAATTTCTGTGATATATAAGGTTTGTAAATGAAAACTTGTTAATATGGTTTGATTACTTTTATAGAAATGTAAGTTTGCCTATATCACAAGTGATAATTTAATAAACCTGTTTAAAATAAATAAGTAAATAAAATAATATCACCAATATAAACAATATTTCTGTTTTTTGAGGCAAGTAGTACCTACTTGCAGACATTAGCAGCTAGCAGAAGGAAAATAGATACAGCTAGACATATCACCTGTACCTCGACAGTATCCACACTATCCAAGCAAATGCATCTCCCAGATCTTACAGCACTGGAAAAAAACACACACACACACACACACACACACACACACACACACACACATACACACACACACACACACACACACACACACACACACACACACACACACACACACACACGCAAACACATGCACACACACGCACACACACCCACACACAGGTCTACTTCAAATACTTGAAGTTGCAGAACATCAATCCAAGCATCATCGAGGACAAATGACTGATGTTCTCCAACATCGAACATAAAAGTAGATTAAATTAAAAAAGATCAAAACTCTGCTTGTAAGTTTTTCCAGGGGAGCAAGCCCCCCCTGCAACCCCTACAACCCCTGCTACTTAAATATACCAACTCTGAGATTGCACTACAGTGAAGAGAATGGTACATTTCCTGTTCTGTGTCTTGGAGTTGGTATATTTTAGTAGCAGGGTGTGTGGGGGTGCAGAGTGGCTTGCCCCATGCAAAAGTGTGAAATAAAAAGTTTCTTGTTTTAGTTTTCTTTTTTTTTTTTTGAGTTCGATATTGAAGAACTTTGATCCTCTGGTCCTTGATATTTTGCATCTCACAATGTTGATACTCTGAAGGAGACACACACACACACACACACACACACACACACACACACACACACACACACACACACACACACACACACAGAAACACAGACACATGCACTCAAACACACAATCTGATTGCATTACACCGCATCCTACCTACTTGGAAGTATCCCTCCTTCTACAACAAAAGCAAATTGCTTAAGATAAGAGTAAGCTGGAGTGTAATCAAGTCTACTGGAGAGAAGGCAGTTTTGATGTAAAAAAATGCAAATCAGTTGATGAAAGAACTTTAGGAGGCATGGCCAAGATGGCTAACTGAGAGCAGCATCTGGTGAAAGCTCTGTGTCTGAAAACTTTTCTCTGACAGAAAATGTGATAAAAAATTAAAATTAGAAGATACTTGTTAGCTAACTTTATTCATTAATAGTCAGAGAAAAGATGTATAGTTTTAAGTTCTTCAAAAGCAATATTTTTTCTGTCAGAATTTCAACTGTTTGGTTAAGAGAGAAGAGACTTCAACATGAGTCACTCAAGAAATGGTACACAGGATTCTTGTGTTAAAAAAGTCATTCAGTCAATATTATTTAGTATACAGGATATACTACTTAAAATAGACAAACTGGATACAAAACTAGAATGTTTCAAAGAAGAGACCAGAAAGAGGATGGAACATTTTGAAGGTATTATAAAATAACAAGGGCTACACACCAGCAGTATGGAAGAGACTTTGAATGATCATGAAAGCAGAATAATGAAGGTGCGTCTCAGACTGAATTTCTTTTAAAACAAAATAAGTGGCTCAGAAAAAAACAGATGATTTAGAAAATTGACTGAGATGAAATAACAATAGAATTCATGGTATACCTGAAAGGTAAGAGGAAGACATTATAACAACTTCTTATCTACATGGCTACATAAAACATTACATCAACTTGAAACTTTATCTTTTTGAATTGAAAGAGTACATAGATCCCTGAAAACACCTTCTAAGAAGGAAAACTCACCACAATGCTTAATTATAGTTAAGTTCATGTCTAGCCTTGAAAAAGATCAAATATTATTAAAATACGTAATTATGTAGTCTAATTTGACAATGACTATTCCCGTATAGTAATGAGTAAAAGAAAATCTTGTTTACCACTGATCAAGGAACTTAAAAAGAACAATATTAAAGCCACTTTGCTGTTTCCTTCAAAGATCAAATTATTCATTTCTGAAGTAACCAAAATATTTAGCATGCTAGAGGAGGTATCCACTTTTGTTAACAGCAATAAAATCCTTAATACTGAAGAAATGGAGTGGAACTGTATATCTCTAAAGAGACAGAGTGAACTGAATTCTTGGAAAACTGCTTCTAAAACTAAAAAGCCTAAAAAGGACTGACTCTTGTTTACTGATTGCTGGACTATTATTTTCTGAAACAATGGATTTCTCTTTTAAGTAAAGGGTTTGTACTGAACTTTAAGCCTAAAAACATATGTAAATATGTATTTATAATTTTAAGCTAAATCCTTTTTTTTCATGAAGAAGAATATAAAGGGTTAGTTTTACTGTTTTGCTATATTTACAGTGAAAGACTTAATATATTTCATTTAACTAAACCTATAATTGTGTTTCTAAATGTTAAACAAATGCTTCCTGTAAGAAAATTTTATTAGCAATATAATTGGTAACTTTAAAGATATATAAGTTAAGCATTTTATTTTATTTATTCAGCATCACTTAGTATGTGCACTGCTGAGTAAATGAATGCCAGATCTAGGTAATATGCTAGTTGGAAGTGTTAACAAGCTGTTCATAAGTTCATAGGTAGGTACTAGGCTATAAGCCCTGTGGCCTATATAAGCCTACCCAAAAATGTTCCCTGGCTTTCGCCACCCAAAAAAATTATTTTCCACTGCCTCTGTCAAGCAGTGCCACAGAGGTGATCCCCGGGGAGAATTTTCTATTTCCCATCCAATCATCAAGATTTTTCTTAAAGACAGCCAATGAGGAGTTTTGCTTGACATGAATGGGTAGTTTGTTCCAGAGTATGGGAAGTCTCTGGGACAGGAATCTATCCCTCCAGCATGTTCTGTTTATTGTGGTGACAAGGTTAAGGTCCCTGGAGTGTGTGGTTTGGAGAGATTGGGATTTCTTTAAGTGTAGCATGTCCAACAGCTCTGGGTTTGACATAGCTTTGTATGTTAGGCAGAGATCACCTCTGAGTAGATGATATATGGTGGAATAGAGCTGGAGTTTTTTGAGACAGTCTGTGTATGGCATCTGTTTGAGACTGGTAATCCTCTTAGTGAGGTATTTCTGTGGCCTTTCCAATCGTTGTAGGTGTCTTGTGAGATACATACCAAATGGGGCATTGTACTCTATAATGGGTCTGAAGGGATGAGTAGAGAGGAACAATGACCTTCTTTTTTTCTAGAGGGGAACCCTTTTGTGATGAGGTGTGCCATGTAGAAGGATTTCCTGACTACTTTGGTGATATGGTTATTAAAGGAGAGATTACTATCCACCTGTGTTCCGAGGTCTCTTATCACACTTTTGGTGTTTAGTAACCTATCGTTTATGTGGTAGTTCATGGGTACCGAGTTTTTCCCAAAGGGGATGACAATGCACTTCTTGGCATTGAGCTTGAGGCCATGAATTTGACACCAAGCATCTGTCACTGTGAGGCCCTTTTGTAGAAGTCTACATCATTAGGTGATTCTATTATGGCTCCCAGTTTGCAGTCATCTATGAACTTTGTTATCCAAAGACCTTCTGTGTTGGCTTGCACTTCAGAGAAGTAGATGCTGAACAGGAGAGGACCAAAGACCGAACCCTGTGGTACTCCACTCATCACTGGTCTGAAGTCAGATTTGGAGTTGGCTATTTAAACTGTGTGGGTTTTGTCAGTGAGCCAGTTGGCCATCCATCTTGTGACATAGGGATTTATGCCAAGTTTAGTGAATTTATCTATAAGTCCAGAGTGGGGGATGTTATCGAAAGCCTTGGCGAGGTCAAGTAAGGCTGTGTGCACTACCTTACCCTCATCTATAGCTCTGGTGACTTCTTCACAGAAGTCAATCAGGTTTAATAGACATGATCTATATTTTACAAACCCAAACTGAGTGGAGTCCAGGGTTTGGAGGCTACCTATGTCTTTGTTTATAAGCTCCAAGATGATACATTCCATGGCCTTGCAGACCAGGCTCATCAGGCTAATGGGGCCGTAGTTTCTGGGGTCTGTGGTGGCACCCCCTTTGTGGAGTGGGATAACTGTGACTGTGCACCATTCAGTAGGCACATAGCCTGAGGTGAGGCTATGATTAAACATGGTCTTTAGGTGGGGTGCCAGTTTGTTCTGTAGTTCATGCAGTATGCAGCCTGGGATGTTGTCTGCTCCCATTGATGCTGTATTCTTGGCTTTGGTGAGTGTGGTCTTTACTTGTTCATCTGTGATTACAGGGCTTTGCATTCTTCTGTTATTAAGATGTGCCCTTTGGAGGGTGAGAAGGGGGTAAAGTTAGCTCTGAACCTATCTGCCAGGGTGTTGGCAATATTGGTTGATTCTGTATATGCCATTGTGCTGTAGCTCAAAGCAGATCTGAGTGTTGCCATTGAGATTCTTGACATAGCTGTAGAATTCTCTGTGGTTGTCTTTGGAATCAGCAGTGATTTTATTTTCATAACTGGCTTTGGAGGGTTTTATGAGGGATCTCAGCTTCTTGCTGAGGCTGACCAGGGAGTTCCTCCAATCTTGGGATTTTACTCTTTTTTGCAACAACTTCTTCCTTCTGTTGAAGAGATTGTTTATGGCAGGGGACCACCAGATTGGCTTCCTTTCTTTGGAGTATAGTGTCTTGGTTCTGTTGGGGATGTCACAATCCATGCACTCATGTATGTGCTTATACAGTGCAATTGTGTAAGATTCAGCAGTTGTACTTCTATTTTACATCTGCATGGGTGTTGTGAAGTTTGCCACTTCTGTCTTAAGAAGCATGAAGTTGGCTCTGGAGTAGTTTTTGACAGTGGTTTCCTTAATGGGGAATGGGGGTGGGATATGGACATCTAGGGTGATTAGCTTGTAGTCGGATCTGACCAGTGAGGAGTTGACCTCTGGCGTGGAGCACCAGTTACCCATATTGGTAATTACCAGGTCCAGGATATTGCTGCCCCTGGTGGGGCTGTGGGCAAGCTGATCCAAGGCATTAGAATCTATGAATTCCAGAAAACGTTCAGCAAATGGGATGGTACACGAGTAGTTTTCCCAGCTGATGGTAGGGTAGTTGAAATCTCCCATAATTAAGGTATTGGTTTGTACCTTAATATTTTCCAGTGCCTTAAGAAATGAAGAGTGGGAATCCTGGGGCATGGTGGGGAATCTGTAACAAGCTACAACCTGGATTGCAATCTTGCACAGTGTTAGTTGCACTAAGATAAGTTTGGATGCATCATGTTGAGCAACTAGCCTGGAGGTGTGGATATCCTTAATGAATATGGACACGCCTCTGCCTTTAGTGTTTCAGTCCAGGTTAGGTGTCTGAAAGGTGTGGTATGAATTATAGCCTGGTAATGCAGGGGTGCTCTCTGGAGCCTTATACCAGGTCTCTGTCACTGCTCAGATATCGATGTTCTCCATTTTAAGGAGTGCCTCGAGTGAGTGCATTTTGAGGTTTAGACTTCTAGCACAGAGTAGCATTATCTTCAGAGTTTACTTGCTTGTACCTGTTACAGTGGTGAATTTGGCATTTGAACCTTGCCTGAAAAAGGCACTATAGGGATGGCAAGAGCCTTAACCAGTATCTGGAATCCCAGGAGCGACAGGTACAGGTCATCTCTGGCAAAGCATCATGGTCTATCGACCATGTCATCCCAGGCAGACAGATACTGGATCCCCTTAGAATGACACCAGAAGCTTAGACAATTGTTGAAGTCAATCATTTTGTCCTTGTACTGTGGTGTCATTCTGGGTGATGGCAAGATGCTCAGGGCTAAGGTCATACCTGCCTGGGTGATCCAAGAGCTCCTCCATGTCTCTTTTCATGTAGTCCAGGGAGGTACATCTCAGGTCATTCACACCAACATGGACAATGACAGAGTCATATTTGTACTTGTTGTGGAATGACATGAGTGTGCGCATTATGTGGCGGATCCTAGCACCCAACAGGTTGCTGACAGTAACGTTCTACTTGTTTAGCCTGGTGAGTGGGACATCAGTGAGCTTGACTATAGAGTCACCTATGGCTAGTGTGTTGGGTACCTTATTTTGCCTTATGGGCTGAGGTTGAGTGGCACACTGATTTTGTGAGCTATGTGTCATTTGGGTAGTGTTGGGGGGTGGAGGTTGCTGCGTTTCATCTTGGAAAGTCTCTGTTGCTTGGGCAGATTTTTATTGAGATCCTCCGTGAATGTGGGTGTGTGCGTTGTATTTCTATGTGTGGCATTTAGTAGTGTGGGTTTTGAAGGACTGTGTGTTGACTATGGTATGGTGCAGGTATTAACCTTCTCCTCTTGACTATCTAGTCCAGTCTTGGCTTGAGAAAGCTTGGCTTCCAGTTTGGCTATATAAGTGCATCTCTCACAGGTTTTAGTGTTGGGTAGTAGGAGGAGAGGGTTGTCAGTGTACATGAGGCAATTGCTACATTGCCCCAAGATGCCCAGACTCATTAGGTGGACAGGAGAAAATACCGGGAGCTGACCCATGGGCATGCCTGGATAGGTGCTTATTAATTTAAGTACTAACAACTGTTTTCCTCTTGACAAGTGAGGAAAGTCGAGTGCTATAGTAATTTGTAGTTTATTTAGTGCTTACAATGAGTTCTGAGCAAGTGCTGAGCACAAGGAAACAGTTTTGAGTGATGAAACTAAAAAACTGGCTAGTTCCAGACAAAACAAGCTAGTCTTAGCACCAATCCCAAGAATAGAATCACGCCATGGCCTGTTTGGTCATCCACAGTCTTTTCCCAGATGATTCAGGGGTCTACAGGCTTGTAGCCTTTTTCTTGTAGATGCCTCAAATAGCAACTAGACTAATCAGGTATGTTAAGCACAGAAACTCACTCTCCAACAAGAAAGAGTCAGGAATCAATGCACTCTGCTCCCACTCTCACCAGGATCAGAATATAATCACAGATTCTAAGCTGTCACATATAAAGCAGTTATTAAGCTTCCTGGTGATCAGCAATCTCCAGGAAATAATATAACTGCACTCCTTCTCTCACCAGGAGAAAACCGAAGCACTAATCCCAAGATGACTACTGAGAGGCAGACTATGGGCTCTACAATAACTGGTGGTCTTGCAATTGATGCTTAAAGGTAAGATGAAAAAACTGGTTTATCCCAAACACTGCACTAGAGGAGTTAGATGTGAAAGTAGGTAACTTAAGTTTTACCTGTCTAATTTACCTGTTGATTTTGTTTTCCTTGTTCCTGTGGAACACATTCCTTCATGGAAAATTTATGAAACAACAGACACACCGAGAAAGCTTGAGAACAAAAGAATATTCCACCTCTTCAGAATGTCACAATTTTCCCACCTTGAGCTATGCTGTAGAAAATGTAGGTCAAACTTCATCACTGATGTCTGCAAAAAAAGAAAAAGAACTTTCTGTGTATATATATTTCTTTTCTCAAGTATATATGTGAGAAATCTACTCAAGATAACACCTCTTTTCTTTTCTTAAAAGTGAAGTATTGGAAAGACAAAAACTATAGTAACATTATAACACACACACACACACACACACACACACACACACACACACATACATATATATATATATATATATATAGTAATGTAACATATAATTTGCTAATATTTTAAATGTTAGCTTATGCTGTAGTGTTATTAATTTAACTATACATATTAACTGTACATATTAATTGAAGGAAGTACAGTTAGATGTTTGCTACTGATTAGAACAATTTAAAAGAACTAAGAAGAATGAGAAACTAACTGAGGACATTAGCTGCTCATGTATGCTGTGAGTTGACATTTTGACATGCTGCAGCCAGATTCTGATGTCAGCATGTAAAGCTTTGATCAGAATAGCAGTTAATATTTCTAAACACACATATTCAATTCAAATGCAATAAGCAGGAATTATTTTATATATAGTCACTATATAGTTGTTTGTAGTGGCTGTTTCTTCTGAGCACACTTTCCAGGTCATCTTGGATTAGAAAGTTCTCTTCTGTACTCTAGTGAGAGGATTGTGCTGATTGGTCCCTAGCTGGTAATGGTTGGCTGGTCTAGGTCTTGGAGTAAGAACCTCATTGGTTCTTTTGAGATTTTTTTAAAGTTGTTTTAGGTTTTAACCTTCTGGTATTTAACCCCCACCCTTGAGTATGTTTTTGCTTATTTATACTGAGCTGAATGGAGGAGGGGTACAGACATAACTCTGTGCTGAGATATCTGATGTCTAGAGGCTTCTGAGCTTCCTAAAAATTATACGTTTCCTGTTTTCTTGCTTATTTTTACTATTTATTGCTTATTCTTACCATTTATTGCACGTTTTATTGTCTGCTGTCAACTTCTTTACTATATTTTATTAGTATAAACAAACTGAACTGTTGTTCTGTAATTGTCTGGCTTACTGGGCTTGTTAAATCAGTTTAGTTACTGTGTTCACTGTTTGTAAGGCTTTTTTAGACATTTTCACTGCTTGAAATGAATTGACTCAAAATTTTCTACATTTGTTAAGCACCTGTTTGTTCTGATTTTCCTGCCAAGGAGTATATCATAAAACTGATTTGTTTGTAGTTTAAAGAATTCTCTAGAGTCTCCTTGCTTTTTGTGTTTAAAACTTTTATTTGGTGTCTCACTGCTGTCTTTCTGGTGTGGTAAACATTTTTATAGTGTTTTCTGCCTAAAATAGTGTAGCTAGTAGCGATAGCATAGTCCAGACTGAGTTTGCTGTTTCTGGGCCTGGTTGTTTGTAGTAGCTGTTTGTTCTGAGCACAATTTACAGGCTAGCTCGAATTAGAAAGGGCCCTTCTGCTCTTTTGTGAGAGGATTCTGCTGATTGACCCCTGGCTGGTAAAGGTTGGCTAGTCTATGGCTTGTAGCAAGCACCTCATTGGTTCTTTTGAGCTTTTTTAAAGTTGTTAGGTTTTAACTTTCTGGTATTTAACCCCCACTCTTGAATGAGTTTCTGCTTGTTTATACAAAACTGAACAGAGGAGGGGCACAGCCACAACTCTGTGCTGAGATTTCAGATGACTAGAGGCTTCTGGGCTTCATAACTTGCCTGTTTCCTTGCTTATTTTTTTATTATTTATTGCTTATTTTTACCATTTATTCCACTTTTTATTGTCTGCTGTCAACTTCTTTAGTGTATTTTATTACTATAAACAAACTGCACTGTTGTGCTGTAATTGTCTGGCTTACTCGGCCTGTTAATTCATTTTAGTTACTGTTTTCACTGTTTGTAAAGCTTTTTAGCCACTTTCACTGTTTGAAAGGTATTAACTGAAAATGTTCCCATTTTTTAAGCATCTGTATATTTGTTCTGATTTTTCTGCCAAGGAGTGCATCATGCAAGTGATTTGTTTGCAGTTAAAAGCATTCTGTAGCATCTCCTTGCTCTTTCTTGTTTAAAACTTTTATTTAGTATCTCACTGCTGTTTTTCTGCTGTGGTAGTAACTGTAGAATAGTCCAGACTCTGGGTTACTGTTTCTGGGCCTGGTTGCTTGTTTGTAGTGACTGTTTGTTCTGAGCACATTTTCCAGGCAATCTTGGATTAGAAATGCCCCTTCTACTTTCTAGTGAGAGAATTGTGCTGATTGGTTCCTGGCTGGAAAAGGTTGGCTGGTCTAGGGCTTGGAGTTAGCACCTCATTGGTTCTTTTGAGCTTTTTTAAAGTTGTTTTAAATTTTAACCATCTGGTATTTAACCACAACTCTTGAATGTGTTTCTGCTTGTTTAAACATTGCTCAGCACTGCAGACTGCCTCGCAATTGTGCAGCATAGCCAGACAGATAATTTTGACAATTTTCCCCTTAGATACAGGTGTATCCCAACAGATTAGTTCCTCATCTTTAGCACATTTCCAGCCAAAGAAGCAGTACTAATGAAGCTGTGTTTACATGCCATTGTAATAGCCTCAAGAGTTTTACTGCAGCACCACTGTACCTACTAGTGTAGCATTAAGCCTAGCCTCTGAGGTATTAACACAACTCACTCACTAGTTATTTCTATGTGTGACCCTTTTTCTACCATATTCCTGTTTCTGAAGATGTAAATTCACCTAGCACTATGACCAGGCAATGTCTCACAGTTTCTCCAGCCAGCCTGGTTCACACGGGCATCCTGAGGCAGTGTAGCAACTGCCTCGTGTACACAGACAACCCTTGACATTTATTCCACACAAACTCAACATGTGAGAGATGCAACTATATTAAAAGCCTTTAATCAATGCTCTCTCACATGCCAGTCAATACATGTGACACTGAGCAGGTTGACAGCATGCACACCTCACCTACTCCACCCAAACACATATCACACATAGATACACTAGACAATCTCGATGTACTGAAATGTTGAAATTCAGCACATCGAGACAAAATAGTGGAAAGTGCAGTTAACCAAAACTACACTATGCTGAATCCACAAATGTCAAATCAGCCACTATTGTGGTGTCGCGTTCATGATGTGTGGTGCGGTTTGTGAAATTATCTGGGGTTTCAGGTAAGTGTTGTGTGTTTGAGGATAATGGGTAGGGATTTTAGTGTGAGTGTGTGCTGTGGTGTTTGTTGTGTGTTTGTGTGTTTAGTGTTACCTCGGAGTTAGAATATATAAGTAGGGGGCTGTGAGGGTGCAGGGGGGGCTTGCCCCCTGCTTATAGGTAGGTTAAGGGTGTTTGTGTGTGTTGTTGTTGTTATGTTTGTTTAGTTAGGTAGGTCTATGTGTGTGTGATTATGTCCTGGTGTGTGTGTGTGTGTGTGTGTGTGTGTGTGTGTGTGTGTGTGTGTGTGTGTGTGTGTGTGAATGGTCGTGATTGTTGTGTTCATTATTGTGGGTTTTTGTGTATGTGGTTTTTTGACTATTCAGTCTCAAAATGCTGAAATTCGACATTTCAGTATTTCGAGATTGTATAGTGGATCCATCACACATACCTACATATGCAGAGGTCCTTGCCACAAACTTACCTAAATACCAGGGACCTCCCAAATACAAACACAACCATGATATACATAATACTTTCTTTGCAGAGCACAGTACACACAATAGCTCATGCACCTGTGTCTCACCTGTCATACATATAAGGCTAAACACAAAACCTAACATATTAGTCATAAGAGACTCCATTATGAGACACATAGATGTTCGTTGTACACACAATAGCTCATGCACCAGTGTCTCACCTGTCATACATATAAGGCTAAACATAAAACCTAACATATTAGTCATAAGAGACTCCATTATGAGACACACAGATGTTCGTCTCACAAGGCTGAATAAGGAGAAGGTCACAGTCAGCTGTCTGTCAGGTGCCAGGATCTGTCATATCACAAATGCACTCAAGTCTCTCAACAACAGGTACTGTTATGACTCTGTCATAGCCCATGTTGGTGTGAGTGACTTGAGATGTACCTCCCTGGACTATATGAAGAGAGACATGACTGAGCTCTTGGACTATGTGTCTCAGGCAGGTACGTCCTTAGCCTTAAGCAGCATTTTTACCTTCAAATAGAATGATGCCTCAATACAAACAGAAAATGATCGACTTCAATAATTGGCTTAGTTTTTGGTGTCATTCTGTGGAGATCCAGTATCTGTCAGTCTGGGGTGACATGATCGACAGACCTCGATGCTTTGCCAGAGATGGTCTTCATCTGTCACCCCTGGGATTTTGGCTACTGGCTATGGCTCTTGCCACCCTGATAGTGCCTTTTTTAGGCAGTATCTCAAGGACAAAACTCCCAACATAAAAATACTAACCAAATTTAACCTCAAGGTCATGTTGCTAAATGCTAGGAGTCTTAACATGAAACTGCACTCACTGGAAGCAGTCCTCAACCTGGAGGGCATAGACATTTGTGCAGTCATGGACACCAGGTTCAAGGCTGTGGAGAGCACACCAGCCATACCAGGTTGCATCTCCTTCCATACATTCATACCACAAACTGAAGGCAAGAAAACTAAAGGAAGCGGTGTATCAATATTCATGAATAAATACACATCCAGATTAGTTAAACAGTATGACACCCTAGAGATACTTCAGGTGCAATTAATTGTTGATAGGATACCTATTCAAGTCATTGTCAGCTACAGAACCCCCTCCATGAATCAGGACACCAACTCTGCTTATTTGCACCAACTTGAGTCTATCAAGATACATCATAACACTATAGTTTTGGGAGACTTTGACTACCCTAGCATTGACTAGGTGAATTACTCATGCTCAAACTCCCCTGCCCAAAGGTTCCTCGACTTTGTCAACTTCAATGCCCTGGATCAGCTAGCTGACACCCCCACCAGGATTTCCAGCATCCTGAACCTGGTGCTTATAAATATGGGAGACCACTGTAGCTCCCTGACTGAATTCTTCCCTGGTGAGATCTGCCCACAAATTAGTCTCATTTGAGGCAACTATCATACCTGAACCTCCTTTAGCAGCAAGTAGACAAAAAAACTTCTCCTAAGCAGATCATAACCTCTTACATGATGGTATAAACAGCTTCATTGCTCACATGGAACCTGTAACTGTGCTGAGCTCTTCACCAATGCATTAACTCGGCAGTACCTATTAGGACCAAAGCAAGCTCTTCAAGGAAAAGCAAACCTGCCTGGTGGACAAGCACCATTAACAAACTTTACAATAAAAGGAAGAAGCTGCTGTCCAATAGTAAGAAGGAGCTGGCTCTAAATTGGAGACACTCCCTCAGAAGTTTAAATAAGCAAATAAGACTTCTTGTAAAGTCCTCAAAGGAACTGTGAACCAAGTTAGCTTCCTCAACAAAGGACAACCATAATGCATTCTTTAGTTATGCCCATAATCTAAAAGGTAAAGCTCAGATTTGTGCTTTACTGGTAGTTAATGGTAACACATACACTGAGCCAGTGGACATAGCTAAGCTGCTAGCCAACAGGTTTGGTGAAAACTTCACTCCCCAGTCCCCACCACACTTACTTCATGACATCCCTACCACCTGTTCCCTATCTTGTAGCTCTAAAGAGCAAGTTATAAATGCCCTCTCCAAGACCAAAAAACAGCATCAATGGGACCTGATAATATCACAGATTGTGTCTTACATGGGCTCAAACAAGAATTAGCATGACCATTAGCTACTCTTTTCAATCATAGTCTAAGTACTGGCTTCATCCTAGTTGAATGGAAAACAGCCATCATTATCCCCATACAAAAAAGGTGGTACTTCTACTGACCCTGGAAACTACATACCTATTAGCCTGACTAGCATTATCTGCAAGACCATGGAGAGAACCATTTGGAGAAAGAAATTATGTATTGTTAACTATTATGCGAAAAAGCCCAGAATTTCCAGACACAAGATATACAAAAAGATTAAGAGAGAAATTAGAGGAAAGAAAACTACTTCCACAAGAAAAACTGTCAAAATATTCAAATAAAAAATTGTGGTCCTTAATACAACAGATTTGTGAAAAACAGTATATAGACCAAGAAAATGTTATCTGTTTGGAAAAATAAGCATCTGAGGAAGGGTGAAAATATAAGCAACAAATCTTTGATATTTTTGAAAAAAGTATAAAAACGAAATATGGATATGGTAAAGAGAAAGAGATTAGTTATGGTGCAATATTTATGCAAAGGTGAAAGCCAAATTAGTCAACATAAAGAAGGCACCCCCAAAGATATTCAAAGAGAAATACAAGCAAAGGCATCCAGACATGGACAATTTCACAATAAAAAAAAATATCACAAACAGGGAATGTAGAAAAGAAGATTAGTAAAGTAGAAGTAAAGAAAATAGAAAATTAAGTTATGGAGTGCCTGCAAAGTGAAGGATTTGATATAGAAGGTCTAACACAGGTGACACCACAGCATGATGGAACAAATCCCCAAAGTAAGGAGAAACAGGAATATCAGGAGACATCTGAAGAAATATGGACACGTGAAAGAAAAAGATATTTAATATGGTATAATATCTATGAAAAGGAGAAACCAAAGCTAATCATTACAAAAAGAGCAGCACCAAAGATATTTGAAGAGAAATACAGGAAAAGGAATACAGGCATGGAAAATTTTGCAATACAAAATATAAGAAGACAAAAAGGAAAAGTAGAAAAGGAGAATAGTAATGGCGAATTTAAAGAAATAGAAACTGAGTTTATGGAGTATTTCCAAAGTGAAAGATTCAGTGCAGAAAATCTAATTCAGAAAGCACCACAACAAGATAGAGCAGTGGACCTACACATTAAGGGGAAACCAGTGGTGTGGGAAGCAATTGGTTAGGTGCCATCGGAAGATATTTTGGAGCCTTCCACAGGAAGCCAGTATAAATGTTCACTTGAAGCTGGACAGCAAGGGAAGGAACAGGAAACTGTGGAAACTGATACAGTCAATGTTGAGGAGTGATAGGCCAGTGAGTTCCCATATAGCAGAGTGATGGATGGCACAGGATGAAACTGAAGAGAATGTGCCACAGGAAGATGCAATAGAACTTTCTATGGAATGTCTGTAGGAAATGGAAAACAAAAAATGTGCCCTCGTTTTAGAAGAAAATGAGCTAAGAGAATAGTTGCTTGATTTATTAGAGATAGATAGACATATTAAGATCAATGAAAGAAATAGACTGCAGAAGGTCAATAAAACTTAAAAAGTCAGAAGTTTGATAAAACAAATGAACACAATAATTAAGACTGTACATTGAGATCCATACAATATAAGAGAAGTAAATAGGATATATCACTGTGCAGCTAAATTAATAACTGATAAAGTCCTACCACAAGAAAACAGGATAGTGAGGGAAGGGGAGAAATCAAATACCATCATGGAAGTATCAAACAGAGAAAATTATAAAGCAATTAGGACAAAAAGTGTCACTGTTAGAAAAGCATAGAAGAGGAAACAGATTAACCAAAATGCTTAGATAGATGTGATAAAAGCAATGTATAATAACAGAACAGATCAGGATCTACCATGCACTGTTGCAAACAACAACTAAAAATATCAGCACAGGTGGAAAAACTTAAAAGATACACAGATAAATATAAAGGAAAAGTATAAAATAAGAAATTTATTGATGACCCAAAACATTTTATGCAGAATTGAGAAACAAGGTAAAAGAAATTAAAAGACCAACAAAAAAAGAAAAAATAAATACATTTTGATGAAGTATCTATGAAGATACTGTGGAACATAACAAAGATGCTAAATGGATAGAAGAAGTCAAAGAAAGAATAAGAAGCTTAAAGGTAGAGCATATGAAATGGGATGAAGAAGCAGCCAGAGAGATTGAAACAAAGTTAAGAAAAACCTATAATTGGAAAACCCTAAGCCCAGATGCAGTACCTAACTTCTGGTTAAAAGTATTAACATCTTTGCAAGTAGATTTAGTCATGAGTAAGAACTACTTATATGCGCACCCCAAACAAACACCA
The DNA here is from genome assembly GCF_019279795.1 of Protopterus annectens. NCBI lineage: Eukaryota > Metazoa > Chordata > Ceratodontiformes > Protopteridae > Protopterus > Protopterus annectens. The sequence continues at coordinate 296,301,102 of NC_056734.1, read as the reverse complement.
ACCTGGCTAAGAACAGGAAAAACAATGCTCTGAGCTACTTAAGAGAGAGCCTGCAACTTACCCTAAAAATTATAGACCAACAACTTGCCTTCCAACGACATACAAACTATACACTGGAACTAATGCCAACAGCGTTTATAGTCATTAAGAAGAAAACTCCATTATGGCAATAGAACAAAAGGGCAATAAAAGAAAGTCATATGGAACAAATGATAATTTGTTGTTAAATAAAGTCATAGAGGAGAACTGGAAAAAAGGGGAAGAATTTAAGTACGACTTGGATTAACTACAAAAAAGCAGTTGATAGTATCCCATATTCATGGATACAAGAGTGCTTAAAAATGTATAAGATACAGCCTATACTTGTCAAATGCATTACAGTGACCATGAAACAGTGGCAGACCACTTTGCAATTAAGTCATGATAAAGGACAAATTATTATTCCAGTGATAAAAATTCAAAAGGGGATATTCCAGGGTGACTCTCTGTCAGTGTTGCTATTCTGCCTTGTCCCATTAAGCGTTCTACTTAACAGCTTAGGCCATGACTATAACTTGGCTCCTAGAAAACAACAAAGTGAAAAGACTTCTCATCTTCTCTTTAGCTATGATTTAAAACAGTATAGCTCAGATGAGGAACTGAAAGCACAAATGCAAGTTGTCAAAACATTTTCAGATGATGTAAGAATGCCATTTGGGCTTGATAAATGTGCAAAAGCTACCTTTAAAGCAGGAAAACTGCAGCACCAAGTAAACATCCGTTTGGGACAAGAATGTGATATAAAAGAACTTGAACAGCAAGGAGTGTATACATATTTGGGAAATGATGAAGGATCAACAATTAAACATGAACAAATGCAAATTAAACTTAGTAAGGAATACATTAGAAGACTTTAATCCTGAAAACAGCATTGCCATCTAGGAACAAAATCTAGGTCATACACCAATTTGCACTTCTTGTTCTATCTTACAGTTTTAGAGTTATTGAATGGCCCCAAAATGTGTTGGATAGATTAGATAGGAAACCAAGGATGCTTCATGCTCACCAAATGATTTATAAAAATCAGTGCAAACCAAGATTATATATTCCCCATTCTGAAGGAGGGATAGGCCTCCTTGAAATTGATTACATGTATAGATCTGCAATTGTGGGACTCCACACATATCTTCTGACCTCTCAAGACCTGAATGTAATTAAAGTTTTGAAGCATGAGGAGAATAAATCTAAGATACCTTCCCTGCTTAGTCTAGCAGAAGCATACTGATGTCAAGCAGGAATGGAAACAAAACCACAAGTAGATAAAAATCAGGCAGCAACTGAATGTGCCAAAAAACAAAAGAAAGAATATTAGTTGAAGGAGCAACTGAGAAGGCAAGAAATGTGGAAAATACATAAATGTACTTGCAAGTATAGAAAACTTCTAGAAGAACCTCATGTTGATCAGGAAGTAACACAGGGATGGTTAAGGCAAGGTGAATTCAAGCCAAGAGATGAAAGGTTAATATTGGTGGCACAAGATAGTGGGCTATGTACAATTTGGTTTACAAAACCCTTTGAACATGTGGGAGAAACAGACAAATGTAGGTTTTGTAAAACAGAATTGGAAACAGTTGCACACCTCATTGCTGGTTGTGACATACTAATGGCATAAGGACTGTACACCGAAAGGCATAATAATGTGGCAAGACTGTTGCAATAGGGATTGTGCATATATTATGCATTGAAGTGGCTGAAAAACACTGGAAACATGAGCCACAAAGCATCATAGAAAATGATGGTCTACATTACATGGCATCATCCATTACCAACAGTTCAAAAGATAGATGCTAGCAAACCGGATATAGTGGTCCATGAAAAGAAGACAAAAGTAGCATTGATCATTGAAATCATCATACCCAGTGACTACAGTGTTTTGCATAAAGAGAGACACAAAGTCATAAAATATCAGGATTTGCCTCAGAAACAAGACCAATGTGGAAGAAAGATACCCAGACAGTTCCAATAGTATTAGAGCAACGAGAATCTACAATCATATTTAAATATGTTACCAATATATGTAACTCCATACGAACTGCAGAAGGAGTCATTACTGGGCACATTGCCAGTGCTGCAAAAAGTACTTCTGGCTGACATCAAAGATTGAAATAATACTGATTTCATGAAATTTAATCATACTTTGATTTAGGAATGGAGTCCATTACCATCATAGTATTAGAAACCCAAAAGGTTTGGAGAAATTAAAAAGACCTTATCGACAAAGATATAGGTAATCTCCAAACACTAGATCCTACCCAGTTTGGATTTGTCAAGGGGAGATCATGCTTTATAAACCTGGTGGACTTCTTTAAGACAGTCACAAGGGCCCTGAATGAGGAGAAGTCTGTGCATACCACCTACTTAGACCTGGCCAAGGCATTTGACACTATCCATCACTCAGGCATCATTGACAAACTATCCCAGCTAGACATCAACCCTTATATCATAAGGTGGGTTGTGAACTGGCTCTCTGATAGAACCTATGGTGATAGGAAGTACTGCCAGTACAGGTACCTGGAATTCTGTAAATAATTATATGGTATTTGTGATTATCAAACTGATTTATGCAAGATGCTTGTGTTACAAATGTATTAGAACTGTATGTCATGTATATAACAAACTGATTTGTACAGATGTTTGTGTTGAAAATTTATTTATGAAGTACTTGTGTTTATAATGTACCAACAGTGTGCCCTACTGGAGAGAAGAGACATGTACATGCACTGTTGTAACTGTTTAAATACATATGTTAACAGCAGAAACTGGAAGACAGGAGGCTAACCTCAATCCAGCAAACTTTAAAATATATCTGCAATTAAATCACTTTATGGGCTAGGCTATAAAGATGTTATTGCACAGGTTTTGATGCAGTCACAAACAAAGTGTATACTAGGAAGCTTTCTGCATTGTCTTTGGGGTGAACTAATTACTACTTTGTAAGCGTGGAGTTATGATATTGTTTTATGACATCTATCACCTGCCACTGATCTGAGCAAAAGCCCTTATGTGTGTATTTTTACAGGTTGGTGCAAACTCCTGCCAGCTTCCAGCATTGGGGACTTGCATTGGAACTAGAAGTCAGATGACCACAGGTGATGTAATTCTGCAAGCTATCCCAGAAGTATTATTTTAGATATTATTTTGAGAAGACTGTCAGTGAGACAGGGTATTCTGTTTGGGGTCTGACTAAAGAGACTACTCATATATTTCATCTTCAGTTGCCCAAGTAAGTTATTAGGGAATAGTATAATTCTCTTAGATTCAGTCAAGAATATAGTGAAGCTTAGTTTAGGTATTGTTTTTCTTTATTCGTCTGAGTCTATCCTTCAATCTTATTTTAAATATTTCCTGTGATTTTGAACTGTTATATCACTGTGAACAGATATTTAAGTTTTGAGAGTATTTGTATATTTATTTGGTGACAGTGTGTGGGCCACTGCTAATAGCCTTGTTCTTGGTCAACCTACAATTTGTATTAGCATTAATGTTATACAGTAAAATTGGACAGTCTTTGTTAAGGGCCTTAATGTAGCCAGCGAGGGGTTATGGCGGCAGTGATCACTACCTTATAGTCTGGTAAAAAGGGGGCATAGCTAGTAAACCTGTGCCAGTCTTTCCCAGGTGTGTGTGTGTGTGTGTGTGTGTGTGTGTGTGTGTGTGTGTGTGTGTGTGTGTGTGTGTGTGTGTGTGTGTGTGTCTGTCTGTCTGTATGTGTGCAAATCAAATCTCAAAGACTGTGTGTGGCAGCTACTTGAGCAAGGACATGAAGCACTGGTTGGACAGAGAGAGTATTGAAGGACTTGGTTTGGAAGCATGGCTACCCTGTTTAAGGACTCAACTCTGTAGCTGTGCCAGTGGGGAGTCTTATTAGGGATCTGAAGAAAGAGAGCAGAATCAGTCCCCAGGCTGACTGTGTTCACTGTGTGCTCTTAAAAGAAATTGTGCTTGATTGCTCTTGATGTAGAGAGATGCATCTGGAGATACTGTCTGTGTACCTGTTATCTTCCTAGTGAATATTCCCCACAGGTAACAGTGGTGAGGATTGAGGGTCTTTTTAGCCCAGAGGTGGGGCTTTGCAGAACCCATACAGTCACAATACGGGACTCAATCTCCAACAGCAGACCCATTGTCAGTGGTGTTCCACAGGGATTGGTCATGGGAACTCTACTACTTGGAAACTATTTCTCTGCAGTACAAACTAAAACCAGGGGACTGTGGCTGACAAAGTTTGCTGATGACTGCAAACTGGGTACAGTCATAGAATCTCCAAATGATGTCAATATCCTTTAAGAAGGTAATACACAAACAAATGATTGTTGCCAAAGTCACGGCCGATAACTCAATGCAAAAAAATGTAGCAGCATCCCTTTCAGCAATAGTGATATTCCAGCAAATTACCACATCAATGGCAATATCTTATGTACCCACTCAGTGGTGAGAGATATGGGCACTAAGGTTTACAGCAACCTTGCCTTTGATCACCATGTCACCAGAGTAGTAAGAATGGCATTATATATGGCTCACCTCATAAGTAAGGGCATTCGCTTGAGAAAAAGTGAAGTTATCACCTCCCTGTACACTTCACTTATCAGGCCCATAATTGAGTACAATACCCCTTTTGGCATGTACCTTTCAAAGCACTTGCAGCAATTGAAGAGGCCACAAGGGTTCTTCACATAGAACAGTCAAGCTCTTCAGCAGCTATCCTATGTGGATCAGCTGAAATCACTGTCACTTTATTTTGTTTTATACAGAATACTCAGAGCTGATTTCTGCCTTGCATATAGGTGATCTCTGACCCTGATTTGTTGGAAATGCTGCACATACACAAGTCAAATGGCACACAGGTTACTCTAAAGACCTAAACCTGGTATGTGACATCAATAGAACCTGCTGGAGGGACAGATTTGTATACCAGAGGTTACTACACCTTTGGAGTATACTTCCACTTCATATTAAACAGAGCTCCTCATTAGCCTTCTTCAAACACAATCTGGATGATTGAATTGGTAAACCATAAGTTCACCCTAGGGGTTCCACCTGTGCCCCTCTTGGACAGGGAAAATAGGTGCTGATCATGGTAACAAGGGTAAAAATTGGCTAGGCTTGTAAAGGTGCTTGGGCCATTACCCTAGTAACTTCCTATGATCCTTTGTCAATGATTCCTGAGTGAGGGATAGTGTCAAATGCATTGGCTAGGTCTAGGTAGGTTGTATACTCAGATTTCCCCTCACCCAGTGCCTTGGTGACTGTCTCAAAGAAGTCCACCAAGTTTAACAGGCATAATCTCCCCATGACAAATCCAAACTGGGTAGGATCTAGTGTTTGGAGATTACCTGTATCTTTGCTGATAATGTCCATGATGATGCTCCCCATGGCCTTGCAGATAAGGCTAGTCAGGCTAATAGGTCTGTAGTTCCCAGGGTCAGCAGAAACACCACCTTTATGCAAGGTGATAACAGTGGCTGTTTTTCATTCAGCTGGGATGAAGCTGGTACTTAGAATATGACTGAAAAGAGTACCCAATGGTGATGCTACTTCTTGTTGGAGCCCATTTAGGATGCAGCCTAGGATGTTATCAGGTCCCATTGATTCTGTGTTTTTGGCCTAGGAAAGGGTGTTTATAACCTGCTCTTTAGAGATACAAAGTAGGTGACAGGCGGTAGGGATGTCATGAGGTACATGTGGTGGGGACAGTGGAGTGAAGTTTTAACCAAACCAGTCAGCTAACAGGTTAGCTATGTCCATTTGCTCAGTATATGTGTCACTATTAACTACCAGTTTGGTGCAAGTCTGGGCCTTACCATTTAGGTTACAGATTTAAATAAAGAATGTCTTATGGCTGTCCTTCATTGAAGAAACTAACTTGGATTCAAAGTTTGCCTTGGAGGACTTCACAAGAAATCTTATTTGCTTATTTAAGCTGAGGAGGGAGTGTATCCAATTTAAAACCCACTCATTCTTACACTTATATAGCAGTTTCTTCCTTTTTATTGTAATGCTTTTTAATAACAATTGTCCACCAGGCACATTTGCTCTTTCTTGAAGAGCTTGTTTTGGTCCTAACAGGTACTGCCAACTCAATGCAGTTTTATAGGTCCTTGTATGGGGCATTGGTGTAGGGCTCAGCATAGTTACCAGTTCTGTTTGAGGGGGGTGGTGCAGTGAAGTTATTTATACCATCCCATAAGAGATTATAATCTGCTTTGGAGAAGTTTTTTAATCTAGTTGCTGCTGGAAGGACATCAGGTGTTATAGTTACTCCAAATGAGACTGATTTGTGGTCAGATCTCACCAGGGATGAGCTCACAGTAAGGTTGTTATATTGGTCTTTCATATTTGTAAGCACCAGATCCAGGATGCTGGTTCTCTTAGTGGGGGTGTAAACCAGTTGGCCTAGGGCATATGAGTTGAAAAAGTCAAGGAACCTTTGGGCAGGTGAGAATGAGCATGAGTAATTCACTTAGATTCACTAAGACTACCTGGCATACCTCATTTTTTAACTCAGCATTGAAATATGAGCATTTTATTGCTGAAACAGTACATTCATTTTGATAGAAATTAAAGCGGATTTTTCAATATGTTTGAATCTGGGAAAATAGAATGGGATTTAAATTGAAAACTTTGTAGTGTTTGAATAAAATACATTGTGTAATTCTTCTTCTTTTTGACTACATAGACATAGTAAGACATTCTTTTTGAACTCAGTAATGTGCATATTTTTATGAAGTAGTTTAATATGCTAACTTTTATAAAACATTTTGATATCTGATGTGTTAAGAGTATTACATAACTTTGAGATATAGGTACTTGTTTTTTAAAAAGTACTTCAGAGGTTTTTGTAAAAGTTTTAAAATACTTGTGCGTCTTTTGACATAATAAATATATATGTACCTTGATCTTTCTTTTGCATTATAGTTTAGTATGAAAAGATTACCTGTGACCTGTAAGTTTACAGATGTCTTTATTTTTTCAGGTCCCACTCTGTTATACTTATGAGAGCTAGTTATAATAATGTTGAGCGAGTGAATAATTTTGGAATATTAAATGGGTCATGTATATTACTACTGTATAAATAAAAAACAGAGGTAATCCAGAGGGCTCAAGAGAAGTCTGGTATCCCACCTATGACCCTGAGGATGACAAGATTAACACAAAATATAGTATAAAGAATAAGTCCAGACAAAATCACTTTAGCTAGCAGATCAAGGAGACTCTCTCTCTCTGACACCCCCCCCCCCCCGCGGGAGGAATTATAATCATCCATCTACCTACTTAAATTAATAAACTACTGGAAACTTCAACAAGGTGTCCTAATTCCTCCCACAGGGATGATCGCAGAGAGATCTAGATCTACCAGCTAAAGTGATTTTTATCTGGACTTATCCTTTATACTCTATTACTGTTATATAAATATCTTTATAGTATACTATTTGTTAGATTAATTCATGTCTATGATTAATGGAAGAGGATTATTATACCTGTATGTATTAATGGGGGTGGATAGTTTTAAATGGCAAAATATATAATAAATTAACAGCTTCTTATTATTTTGACCTATGTATTAATTACCTGTAAGTCATGGTAGCTAAGTCATAATAGCTTTGACTAGTGTTTGGATGAATTTTTAGGTGTTTCTAGATAGAGTGATAGTTTAGTAGTTTGACTGTTCAATAGCAGACTGGGAACTTTAGTATCCATGCTAGGTTGTGTTTTATTTGTATTATATACAGATATAGTTGTAGACTGGTCTTTGTTTTTGTTATTTTCGAATTGTAGTAGTTTAGTTTGTAGAAAGGAAGAATTCAAAAAAATCTGAAATGTCAAGATAGTGTCAAAGGAATACATTAGAGTCTTAAATATAATTAAATTAATATGGTAGATAAATGTATTGTATTATCTTTTAAAATAAATATTTTTTAATTCATAGTATGGATAGTTTTAATCTATTATCTATTAATGTAAATTGACTAAATAATGGCAACGAAGGAAATCATTAACAAGATAATCCAAAATTAAATAGAGAAGGCATTATATTGTTGCAAGAGACTCACTTGATAAAGCGATACAATATTTAAACAACTTAGGTTATGAAATCTTATTATGTGATTATTTTAACAAAAATAGGAGAGGGGTTGTTATACTTTGGAGAAAATCCACTGTAGTGCCTAAGGTCATGGAACTCTTTAATAAGCCTAAAGAAATGCATGCATTTGTAATAATTCAATATAATGCATAACTCTAAACATTAGGCAATTTTACAGGATCCCTGGAATAGGCGAAAAAGTGGCTAAATATCACTTAAACTTAGTACAAAGTCATTGGGAGTTTTTTTTAATTATAGGATGACATTTTAACTGCATATCTAGCATAGAAGAAACAAGTGAACAGAAGAAAGCTAAAATGCTGGCATCAGCTAAAGCACTAAATTGATGGATTAGTAATAATTTAGTTGATTTACTTGTAAAACAGAAGATAAGTCATTGTTCTTCACTCAATCATTCTTATGTGCTTGGGGTGCAAACTAGAATTAATAGGATTTATGTATCTATAGACTTGCTTAATAATGTGAATTATTTTAAAACTATTCCTTGTCCTCTAGGTAATCATAATGCACTAAATATTAAACTAGTAATAAATATAAGGAAATGTCTGATTATTCATAGTATCCCAGTATATATGATGAAATTAAATTACTTCAAGCATTACCTTAAGGAACAAATCAAGGATTTTTATCTTTGATGATAATGGTCAGGTTAGTAAAGTCATATGATGGGACTCGTAAAAAATGCATATTAAAGATAGAAAGGGAAGACAGGCTAGTAACAAAATGAGAGTGTGATAAAGAGTTGTTAGAAATGCAAAATGAAATACACAAAGTGAGATTTGAAAAGCAAACAAAGAAATTAGATAATACTGAAATCATTGCACAATTAATGACTAATATCAAACAGTGTTAATGCATAAAGTGAAGATAGTGTTACAAAAAATAAAATTGAATAGTAATGTGATGACTTCAAAAAATCTACATAGATTAGCCAAAAGAGGTAAGATGTTAAGCAAAAAGGCACAATAATAACCAAAATCCTCATACTAATAAGCTTACTTCAGATATAGAGAAAACATTTAATATATTTTTAAAATTCCATAAGGATCTTAATAAAGATAAAAGTAATAATCCTGATGATTACTAATTTGACAATTATTTACAGAAGAATGTTACTAGTAAACTAAATGACCAACAAATATTTCAGTTGAATAAGCCTATTGTCCTGCTAGAAGTTAAAGAAATTTTAAAAAGGTAAAAATGGCAAAGCTCTAGGGTTAGATGGTTTAAATATTGAATTATATAGTCTGTTTCTGTTAAATATTTTAGAACTACTGCATGACATTTTCAGGATAATTCAATGTGACAAAATAATTCCCCCTTCATGACAATTTTCTCTAATCTCACCTATACCTAAACAAGGAAAGGATAATAAGTTAGTCTCTGCATATCGACCTATTTTATTATTAAATTTAGACTATTTTTGTCACAAGATTAAGAGATATAGTAGATACATTAATTAATAAAGATCAAACAGGATTTATAGTCAATAGATTTACATACAACAATGTAAACAGGGTAGTAATTATCTCAGATTTAGCAAATGAGTGAACAAAAAATTGGCCTTAATTATCTTAGACATTCAGAGAGCTTTTGATTCTGTAGACTGGAACAACTTGTTTAAAACTTTAGAAATGTTTTCTTTTCCAAAACAGTTTATTGGAATATTAAAAACACTATATAGAAACTCCAAAGCTCATGTTAAACTTAGATTTTACATTTCTCAAGGGTTCACTTTAAACAATAGCACAAAACAAGGGTATCTTTTTGCCCCTTTATTATTTGCATTAGTTATCAAACCCTTAGCTAATAGTATAAGAAACAGAAAAATTGATGGATTCGCATTTAAAAGAGATTGACAACCTACAATACACCTTTTTCAGATTACATTTTACTAACTGTAGGAAATTTTAATTATTTGAGTGAAGAAATAGATGATGAAATTAAAACGTTTCAAAAAGCAACCCTGCTAAAATTAAATAAAACTGACACTTTAGTGTTAAATCCGTTACTAGATAGTAAGTTTAAGGATAAATACAAATATAATTTGGAAGGAAAAGAATTAAAATATTTAGGACCAAAAATCTGTCCAGATGTGATTAAGATTATTGATAATAATTTTGAAAAAGATAGAACTAAAAACCACAAGTAGAATTTTGTTTTTTGAATTTTAAGATAAGCATTACGTCTTATTAAAAATGGAATGAATAAGTGTTTTTTATTATTATTATTACTTTTGGGGTTAAGTTAGAGCTTATTAAAATGATTATATTACCCAAGATTACACACACACACACACACACACACACACACACACACACACACACACACACACACACACATATATATATATATATTGCATGTATATACTGCATTCAATAGCTTTCATACCTGATTAAAAAAAATTAAAGAAAATGGAAAAAAAAAAACATCAACTTCATTCTTATCGTATCCTAAAAAGCCAAGGATTGCTTATAGAAATCATAGAAGATTATGGGAGTATGATGGTATTAGCTTCCCTGATGTGGAATCTTACTCTAAGTTTTAACTCTGTTATACTCTGGATAGACTCTGGATAGACTCAACCTACACTAGTCAATGGAAAACCATTTAGGAACAGATTGTGCTAAATTCTTATGAGTTTATTAAAGATGACAAATTAGAAATATGCAATAATCCTTTCATCTGGTTAACAACATTTACCTTACAAAGAAATTTATTTCAATCTTTAGACTATGCATATATGAAATCAATTCTTAAAACAGCTATGAAATATGTTTTAAAACTCCATTAATATCAAAATGGATTTTTTTTGTGTTTTCCTATTGCACATACCTTTAGATTTAAGAAAACTCAGGACAATATTATAATGAATTCATTAAAAAGTAATGTCTTACTATTATGGCCTGATTTCTTTGAAAAAGGAAAAGTTAAGTCCCCACAATATTTAATGAAAGAATATAAGATGGATGAATCTGCTATCAAGTTACTATTAGCCATCAGTAAGAAAATAAATGAATGTGTGGATGATATGAGTGAAGAGGAGCAGAACATTATCCCCCCATTATATTAATATATGAATGCTGTTATCAAAGGTTGATTGACATACAAAGGAAGCTTGTCCAAGCTAAATAAGTTAATTATAAATAATAATAATTTTGATGCAAAATTCTGAAACATTGTAGATAGTGGTGGATTGAGTGGTCCAATTCATAATAAGAGTTAAGATTTGGTACTTAAATCAGTTAGTCAGCCTTCTTCAAGCTTATAATGGAAAGTTTTTTGTGGGGCAATACGTACATAGAATGTTTGTTACTCCATATAAATTTCTAACTTTAGTAAAATTGCTTCTTTGGTTTGTTGGAGATATAGTAAATATGTAAAAGCTGAGTGGACACATGTTTATGGATTGTGAAAAGTTAAATGTATATTTGGAAGAGATAAGTATATTTTCTAAGGAGTTATGGTTTCATAATTATTCTTTAACTAGATCAGTAATACTAATGAATGTTCCACTTCCTGTATCTGAAAAAGCCAAAGAGCAAAGACTCTTTTAGGCTCTCTTGGCATTTGCAAGAAAAGTTATTACAAAAAAACGGAATTTGAACTTAGCTCCTATATTCAGAGTTTTTAAATTTAACCAAAATACTATGTGAAACTGAAAAAGGAGTGATGAGAATAAGATGTACAAATCATAAGACCTTTAGTTGTTGGGATAACCTTGAAATGTTACTATTGAAATACCAAGATTCTTAATGTGTTAATTGTGTAACTACCTTGATGATTCAATGCATTCATATCATTATGTAACAATATTCAAAGTTGAATTTCTTCCTTTTTGTGTATATATAGTAAATATGTTAAAATAAAAACATGTTTCTTAAAAATAATGTTAGGAAGTTTCAATATATAAAAAATAGATAAATAAATAAGCAAATGTGTATTGACATGCACAGCTAAGCTAGTTACCTCACACTTTAATGTCATCAGATGTCGTCAGTCATTGTGGTACTGTAGGACTACCAGAATATAAATTGCAATCCTAGAACAGTGCATCAATATGTATTTTAAAATGCAATGTCCCAGCCTAACAGGGATATATGTCAGCAATGGCTATATCACCATAAGTGTCTGCACACCTCTCCATCACTCTGCACAAAATCAGTGCCTTTTTGCATTTTCTACTTATCTTTAACAGTAGTGGATTCCTCCAGCATCTCTACACCTACATGATCTGTTAATTCACTCCACAATCCTTCATCATGGTTGTTGTGAAGTTTTTGGGTCTCAGCCATTTTAGACAAAACTTTACCTACTATGACATTTTCTTATAAATTTTTACATCATCCCCATTTCATACTGGGTCTCTATACTTCTGACCTCTGCCATTGTCTTACACAGTCCTATTTACATTTTTTTTCAGCCAAGTATAGGAAATACCCTAATGCCTTTGTCAGGTTTTTGCCTGATGTGTACAAAAAACTATTCTGGGCTCACCTGAAAATTGAAGAGTTGTTTATTAGTACTAACCTGATCAGCCAAACTAAGCAAACAGTTAAATAAATACATGTCTGATCAATCAGATGATAACTCAGATGGTCAGATACAGTTTCACAACAGAAAAGTTTACAAGTAAAGATTACCCAGGATGTATATTTTTAGATTTTGTAAATTTCACAAGCCCTGATTTCAAAAGATCTGGAACTATGAAATGTAGCAGATGGAAAATATATTTAACAAGCTAGCTCACTACTGAATATGATATCTTTGTGGTAAATGCCCCCCTGCGGTCTGTAATTAAATCCAACTGCAAAGTATCCATAACATTACATCATATGAAGAAGTGTGCATCAAAATGCTATCACTAACCAAGTCTGCTTAAACATGCCATCTGTTATGAACAGCCACAACAGTGAATGCAGGTGTGTGATTGATTTGATCATATTATTACTAAGAAAGCATATATATTAAGTTTTATAGGATTTCACAGTTTTAATTCAAACAGTTCGTGCTGTATCTACCACTTTATTTACATGTGCACTTTCTCAGTATTAATACAACAAAGTGATATTATAAGGATATTTAGTGTCATCTCTGTGAAACCCCTCTAAAAAAGGGTATGAAGAGACATAATGAAAGCAGAGGCAGAACAGAACAAACCAGAGATTATTTCTGCATAGTGGTACTATGGTCTGAAGACCTTCACATGTCCTCCTGCTCTCTCTTAAATATTAGACCCCCCTCTTTGCCTTTGAAGCATGTTCTCTCCCACACTAAGATGGACAGTGCTTACTCCCACACAGATCCTTATCTCAACAGTGGTATCTCATTAGCATCTGTACCACAGTTTTAAAAGTGAGTTCTCTTAAATCAGCTTAGAAAATGATAAAGAAACCTGCTGCCTACATCATACAAATTAACTACAGAAGAATTAGCTTTTACACAAAGGATCTCCATGACAACTACTTCATTTCATAATTCAGTTCCTGTCTGCTTAATAACTTGCTTCATTTAATAATATTACTTCATCATAATTTAAATATGTGCAGCCACTTAAAGGTCAGATACAGTTTTCTGCTTTTTGAACTGGGCATTTTTTCTCTCTGAAGTTTGTAAATTTTAAAACTTGTGAAGCCCCAAGGCAATAATGGTCTATTATTTATTAATAATGTGATTTTGTGTAAGTGAAGTAATAAACATTACATGCAGAATTATGTGTAAATAATCAATGTTCAAAAAGTATGCAGGACCTCCAACTCTGACAAAGGGGGTCTTCCTGCTCCTTGTGTAGTCTCTCATTCATCACTAATACCCTTACAGCTTGGTATTATTATTAATGAGTAGCTTTCATGTGTGGATACGATTGTGTATCTATATGCATGAACAATAGTATAAAAATACACATGGATAGATGCATATCTACAGTCAGGCATACATAAAGATACAGACACACACACACACACACACACACACACACACACACACACACACACACACACACACACACACACACACACACATGTGTGTGTGTGTGTGTGTGTATATATATATATATATATATACATAAATACATATAAACACACACACACACACACACACACACACACACACACACACACACACACACACACACACACACACATACTATAACATGACAAGGTGGATTCCATGTGAAATGAGTGAGGATATGAGGCTTTTTTCTCATGTATAATATGAGGTGAGTATAATGAGTTTTTCTGATGCTAATGTGAAAAACAGAATGCCATGCAAACTGCAGTAATAATTGTGTTTACATTTTAAGTGGGGGGGGGGTACTTTACCTATACGAGATAGCCTTCATGCGTCATCTCATGGAATTTAAAAAGTCACTGAGAAAAACTACTTTAGACAGGGTAGATATATTGAAATGAGATGAGGCAATGTAAGGAATAATGAAGTGCAGAGGAGTCTGGGTGAGTTTCTGAGTGAAGTCCAGCATAAATGTTCTGGATATAACTACTCAGAAGGATTAGTGAACCAGAGGAATGTCCTGCTGATCCTTAAATTACTCATAAGAGTAAAGACCGTATTGTATTTATTTATTTATTTATTTATTTTCTACTAGCACCAAGATACTATAATATTATTTTAAATGACGAACACAAAATTATTTTACTTGTGCTGCAGGAATAACCTGAATGAGAGGAGTCAGGTTCCAAACATTGCGTTCTGTATGCAGTATAAGGACTTTTATATCTTATAGTCAATCATGTCCTTTTATTGTGGCATAGCAAAGTCAACCAGGCCTATCATTCTGTGTTAATTAAGCCGTTTTTGAAAATATCCAAAGGTGTTAGCTACATTACTTTCTGCAAAATGTGTGTGTGTACTTTGGCTCTCTTTCTTATATATATATATATATATATATATATATATATATATATATATATATATATATATATATATGTGTGTGTGTGTGTGTGTGTGTGTGTGTGTGTGTTTACTCTATATATGGATCCCTAACACATTACCGAAAGAACACTACACCAAAATTTAAAACACCGGGATGAAAACAATGAAAGCTAAAAAAGGATGAAGGTTAACAGAACTGAAGTGCATAACTTCAAAAGAAAACAACTGTGAATGTTATGCAGTACTTTCTTTTGTGAAAAAAGGGAGCAGTTGAATGGAGATCACGGTACAGTGAGGATTGGGAAATTCACCCTTTTCCTTATTGTAGTATGATGTCGGAGTTGATATATATAAGTTGCAAAGGTTGTATTGTATTTAAATAGAAAGTACCTTTACATTTTTATTTGAGCAATCGCCACGTGTAATGTGCTGCATGTATGCTGTAGTAGTTCCCATAAATTAGAGGTTAGCTTAAAGGGACATGCATGTATTTCTAATGAGGAGTTTTACATGTAGAACAGTATTAAATTGAACGTGCTTGTTTTGATGTTATGCACTCCGATTTTGTTAATATTTGTCCTTTTCAGCTTTCATTGTTTTCTTCCCAATCTTTGAAATTTCGGTCTTGAGTTCTTTCGATAATGTGATAAGGATCAATACACACACACACACACACACATATATATATATATATATGTATGTATCTACTTCATTAAATCAAATAACCACAATGTTGAACTACAGTATATTGAGACTAAAACAATTAGGTAACAAAAAGTTGAAAATCCATAACATTGACAGTTTATACATCTGAAGCACATAACATCGAAAACAATATTTCAAACTACTTTTTGCAACACTACTCCCTTCTGTCACAAAAAATACTACATCTGTACTTACAAACTCCAGATCAAGCCTTTTCTATATTTTCAGGGGGGGGGGGAATTCACCCCCTTCACCCCTTCCAAATTATATATACCAACTCCAAGATCACACTACAGTGGAGAGAAGGTAAATTTCCCAATCCCCACTGTACCATGATCTCAATAAGTTTCACACATGCACCTCTTCTGTGGACACAACACCTACACAGATCAAACAAACACACCACCTTCCTAGTCACTTGTCCTCCCACTTTAACTACCACAACCACCATAAATCTACACCAAAAATAAAAACTTCTTTACCTGTTTCTCATAAACTTTCACCACAAAATCCAAAAATTAGCTTTCACCTTGAAATGTTACCTCCACTATGTTTGTTGAGAACACTGCATAACTTCTTAAAGTGCCGTTGATTACTTCTTTAATGAACAAGTGTAATGGACATGGATGTAGCATTAATAACTCACATATGTCTGTTGCACACACCCTGGATATTACTTTTGTCCATTTAGAAAATGTCCATGATGACGTCAGTCTACTTCCCTTATGATGACAGTCAAGATGCATCAATACATGCATGAATCAGGTGCTACCCCCCCTCCACTCAGATAAATAATGTTGATGTACACCCTTCTAGGGGGAGCATATTCCATCTGGAGGGTGTGTCGAAGTGTGTGTCCAGTCATGTCAGGTAGGTGTATGTTCTGAATCATGCTATAGGTGATCTGTGATGCTGTCACAGCCCATTGATTCTGTGTGATATATCTGGATGAAGGTAAGACAGTGTATACTGCCTATCTTGATCTGGTCGGGGGTTTGGACATATTCCTCCACTCAGGTATCATTGAGAAACTCTCCCAACTGGAGATTAACCCTTACATCTCTAGATGGTTAACCAACTGGCTCACTGACAGTACATATACTGTGAAAGTTAGTGAATCAACTTGTACCAATAGATCTGTCACCACTGGCATACCCCAAGGATCTGTCCTTGGCCCTTTCCTGCTTGGAATGTATTTCTCAGAGATCCAGGGTAAAGTATATTGCCTCTAGCTTACCAAGTTTGCCGATTCTTGCATATTGGATGCAATCATTGAGTCCAACAATGATGATAACATACTACAGGGGGAGCTAATACAGACAAATGATTGTTGCCAAAGCCACACTGTTTACAAATACACACATGTGACTGGTCCAACCTATGTCTACTTCCACTAGATAAAGCGGTCTCATACATTAACTCTACATTTCTTGCTATCCTGGATAACCATGCTCCCCCATGCACTATCAGAACCAATAACAAAGTAGCACCATGGCTGTTCAATGATACAAGACAAAACATTATTAGCAGAAACAAAGTGTGGATCTCCTGGAGTACCACTAAATCCCCAAAAGACCACCTTATATATAAACAGCTGAGAAATGATACAAAGAAATCTATTATGCTAAACAAAAAGAATTACTACCGTAATCTGCAACAAAAGCACCAAAATCAACCACAAAAATTCTGGTAAGGCATAAACAAACTTCTCCACCCAGGCCAATCAACTACCACTACCCCTTTAATTACCCACCAACAGCCTCCTAAAATTGTTGCTAACAGCTTTAACACTTTCTTTACAGAAACCGTGCAATCCCTAGCCAGTAAGCTATCTCCCTATACCCCAAGTACCACCAACTCCACACCTGATAATAAAATCCCCTTTAAGCTTGATCCAGTACCAACATCTTTTATTAAGTCCCTACTTAAAAAATGTAAACCCACCACCATTTCAGCAGACCTACTACTTGCAGAATATCTCCAAAATGCCGCTAATGAAATAACATACCCCATCAATTTTAATCAATAGAATTATCCACAAAGCCTATATCCCTCACATCAGGAAAATCTCCCACATTGTTCCTCTTCATAAAGGGGGAGATTCCACTGAACTTTAAAATTATGAGCCTATAGCCATTCTGTCTCCCTTGGCTAAAATAATGGAAAAATGTATCCACAAGCAATTTATTGCCTATCTGAATCAAAACACTCTCCTTGCCCCCTCCCAGCACTGATTTAGACCTTGCGATATTACAACCTCAGGCCTTCCCTCCTTCTCCCATACAATAAATCAAAACTGTAATGACAACAAGCTCTCCTCAGCCCTCTTCCTTGTCCTATCCAAGACATTTGATATGGTAAATCACCAGCTAGTCTTAAACACATTAAAATCACTCTCCAGAGATAATCCTAGCAATTGCCTGGTTTCATTCTTACCTAAGTGACAGACAACAAGCTGTAGTACGGAAGAATAACCTATCATCCCTTTTACCAGTCACCCTTGGAGTCCTGCAGGGATATATATTGGGTCCCCTTCCTATTCTCCATATTCATTAATGACCTGCACAAAGTCATCCCTGATGCAACTTGTATTCAGTATGCAGATGACTCAACCCTAATCTGCTCTGCCACCTCCCCCACAGATTAACAATCCTTGTGCCAAATCACTTTCAACAAAGCAGAGGACTGGCTCACTGGTCACCAATTACTAATAAACCCAAATAAAGCCAAACTATTACTCTTCTCCCCCACTTACAAGGTCTCCTCACCCCCTCACAGCATAATATATAACAACGGTACCATAATTTCCCCAGAACCTAGCACTAAACTACTGGAAGTGATCATTGACAACAACCTCAAGTTTGATGCTCACATAGACAAAACTATTAAAATAGTTAATAAAAAATTAGGCTCTTTATGCAGGTTAAACCATTCCTAACCACATCTGCTAGAACTGTTATTACCCATGCACATCTGCTATTGACCCTTCTTTATGCCTCACCTGTCTTCATAAACCTAAGCAAATCAACCCTCAATAAATCTACTAGGCGCTACAATAACATTGCCAGATTTTCCACAGGATCAGCTTATAGAACCCATCACTGTCTTAACCTTCATTCGTTTGGCTTGAACTACCCTATCAACTACAATATAACCAACTAATAGTTGTTCACAAAATCCTCTACCAACCATACAGTACACCCATACTGAAAAAATATTATTATCCCCCTACAGTAACCTAAAATCCCTTTGCTCTTCCAAAAAATTGCTAGTGCAAAGTGTTAAAACCAACAATTCAGCTGGTGAATCACTATTCTCCAACTCTGCCGGTAAAAACTGGAATGTACTTCCTGCTGAACTCACCACTGACCCATCCTTATCCCAATTAAAAACATCCCTTAGGAAATACCTAAAAATGCAGTGGCTTTGTCCCTGTACAAACCCTGACTAACCCCCACTCAAACATAATTCATAAATGAGAACCTCACTACAAGAATAAAACTCTGACTCTCTAACTGTTTAAAATTCTGTGTATCACCCACCTACTGGAAAGGTGCAAAGTTAACAATACACCATGTATGATAATCACCTTAATATATGTGTTTTCCTTTTTCAGATGAAATCTTTAACTATTTCTTTCTCAGCTACTTCCTTCCCACCTTTGCTGTGTGTATGTGAGAAAAACACGTACCTGTGTGTACATATTGTTAAACAAATCAGTTTTGTGATAACTCACTGTAATAATTTCACTGTATTTACACTTGTTTTTGTACATTTGGAGCTTTTCTCCCAGGGCCTCCACTGAAAATGGACCTGTATCCAGTCAGACTACCCCGGTTAACAAATGGAAAATAAAAATACAATAAATAAATAAACACAAAAATGTAACATTATTTTGGTCTTCTGCAAAATGGAATTCCCTGCTAATTACAGCATTGACAATACTCCCCCAGTGCTGAAACCCAGTGGTGCAAGACCTGGGAACACACATAGATAGCAATCGGAACTTTGACCACCAACTGTTCACAGTGATATAGAAAGGCTACATTCTGTACCTTATAAGTCAGGCCATTGTATCCAGATCTGAGGATGATATAACACCACTGTACTCAAACCTCATCAGAACACTAATAGAGTTTAATGCTCCCTTTCGCATGTACCTCGCCAGACACCTGCAGCAGCTGGAAACACCACAGGGATTTCTCATCAAGGAAAAACAGGGCCTAGAAACCATGCCATGACATATGTGAATATATTGAAAGCCCTGCCATTGTAATCTCTATTGAATAGACTGAGGTGACTTGTGCCTGGCCCACAGGCTAGACTCTGAACTTGCCCTGATGGGAAGACTGTACATCCTCAAATCAGCTATAGCTAATGACATCAGTAGAGTGAGAGGAATATGGTAACAGCAGTGTCCCGCATGCTAGTGTAAAATGCTCTCTGTAATGTCAAGCAAGTGTACAAACACACCCACACTAGTTGACTGCAGTAAGAACAGAACCCCTACCTATCTAGACACAGCAACTAGAGAACTCTGCATTTAAGAAAAGTGCCACAGCTCATGTCTGACTTGAAGAGTGACAGACAGTTTGCAGGTGATGACAGCAATGTATAGTGATGACAAAATGTTAATGTCAGTGTCCCACATGCTGGTGTAAAATACTCTCTGTAATGTTAAGTAAGTGCACACACACACACACACACACACACACACACACACACACACACACACACACACACACACACACACACACAACTCCTAGTTGACTGCAGTGAGAACAGAACTCCTACCCAAGTACACAGAGTAGAGAACTCAGTGTTTTATGCAAGCACAACACATGTCTGACCTTTACAAGGCTGCAGGACAACTTGTAGTGGATGGCAGCAGCAATGGATGTTGGAGAGAATACGCTGGGAGACTTGCATGAAATGGATGTGTAGGCATGTTCAACTGCCGAGATATTTCAAGTTCTGCATGTTACCAGACTGATGAGTGTGCAATGTGACTGTTTGGTGGTTGTGTTGCAATGTGCAGGTATACTTTAAGAGACAGCTTTACAAAATCGATGCAAACATGTGTCCACATTACAACAAGTATTGGAAAATCTGAATGTGTGCTCTCATTCTAAAGGTGTTCATGGTATATAACACAACATTTGTTATTAATTTATGTAGCATAGTTGATATATTTGTGGGCAGGTACAGACAGACCAGGATTGCAGTGCATGGGGGTGGTTACAGATGGCTGCATTGCACATATGTGACATTTTCTTAGATAGGGCCTTCTTTTTTTATGTTTCTGCATGCAGTTTCATGTCATGAACACTAAATAAAGTGCAAACAAAAGTAATACATGCTATTGTCCACTTTGCATAGTGCATCCCCAAGCACCGCCAAGCAGCAGGGATGCACAATGGTTGGCAAAGTGTTTGCACTTGCAAGATACATATTTTTTCTGCTTTCCAATTTTCTGCATAGTTAAGCAGTGTGCAAATGAGAGGCTCATTGTTAAAATTATGAGATTTAGTACTGAGTGCATGAAACACACCTGCTGCTTAGTTGACTCTGTGGCAGCAGGTATAAATGCATTGGCACATTTCTTTTTTTAGCCCAGATAATATAAGGTTTGAATCCAGGTGTATGTAATACTTTTAAATAAGTAGTGATAATGTAATAAAATTATACTTTACATTGCATTCACCATGTGTTACTATGCATTTATGTAGCACAGCAAGTTTAAGCACCATTGCATGGAGGTAACCACACCAAGAAAGAGCTATTCACAGTTGCTTGGCACTGGTGCACAATGCCAAACATTACACAAACATAGAAGCTGAAAAGTGAAGGCCTCCATTTTCTTTGGTACTTATGTGTGCTGTGCGAAATTTTATTTTTTGACCAGATTATTGGTGTTAAATAGGGTAGATAGGAAAGTGGTAAAATGGGAGACAAGCAGGGGGAAGACTTCAATAAAAGAGAAATGCTGGATAAGGGACATTGTCATCTCTGGGTCAGGTAAGATGGGTAGGTGAAGAAGCAAATGCAAACAAACAGGACAAACACAACAAGATAAGGCATAGGGACAGTGATGGACACAAATGTTTGGGGGACACCATGACTGAGATGAGGGAGGAAACAATGCAAAATCATGCCCATCAAACATGGGGACAGTGAGAATCTAGTCCTCAATTACAGGTTTGTCATCACTTTCCCTTTACTTTGCTGGCTGCTGGAGTGCTTGGCATCTTCTCCTCCTATGGACCATGAAAGAGAGCAGCATCTCCATCCAGTAAAGGTGTACACCAATGGTGCTGTGCATGACCCTGTGCACCAACCCTGGCATCTCCTGGTGGGTGATGAAATCCCAACCTCTGCCAGTACTCCCAGTAGATACCACCACACCAGTTACTGGGGTTTTGCTAACTGAGAGCACAGGTAGTGCAATGGCTGCAGATGCAGTACTGTCAGGTTGGGTCTCAGATGTGCCAGGCATCGGTGCTGGAGCCAGTGGAGTGGGGACAGGCTGACCCACTGGGGTTGGCCTACCTCACTGAGCTGTGAAGCATTCAGTGATTTGTTACAGATGGATGACATGGAGACATTTTAGTGACACATAATAGAAAATAATGGATGACAGGGAAACATTTTCGTGAAACATAATAGAAAATAAAAGAGGGATAAGGTTTGAGGTGAGAAAGAAAAAAAGAGATAAAATTAGTACCATCGTATGTGACATACACTGCATTATCACAATAATACACCTATTTTATCTGAAGTATTTACATTTAAGTATATAGGTGACTCCGGTGGTGGTGCTGCTGTAGCGTTGTCACCTCACAGTTAGACGTTGCCCGTTCGATTCTCAGATAGAGCGTCTTCTGTGTGGCGACATGTGTGAATGGGCGTTCCTTCATTGAAGGTTGTGCGTTAGGCCCAGCAAGCCAGCAGGTAAAACTCTACTGCCAATCATTAGCGGACCAGAGTTCCGCTGTGGCGACCCCTAATGGGGAAAAAGCCGAAAGACACAAACAAACAAATTTACATTTAATTATATATCCTAACAACTACAAACTATAATTACTGATTGTTCAAAGTAATCCTTGCAATGTGCATATATTGCACATATGCTTTGTCCAGTTATACAGATTAGAGTTAACTGCAAGGCATTTATGTCACTTGTTTTATTTTAATGTATGTAATATTATTAAAGAATTGCAGTATTGCACAGTTGTTACTCATGGTATTTCTACCCTCAACCTCTGACTACAGTCTTACAATGACTCCTAAAGTAAGTTTGTGCATCCGTACTTGCTTTTACAGTTATGATACACATGCTTACTTTGGTACTACTGTATAGAAAACAAAAAATATTTTTTTTTTAACTTTTAAAGCTACAATAGTACTTCTCTTGTGCTGCATACATACCACTTGTTTCTCTCAGTCTCTCCAGATGATCAACATGAGCCTACCTATTCACCACAATTTCAGGATTAGCTGTGAAAGGAAAAGAAAAGAAAAGAAAAAGAAGAGCATTATACACACCAGTCTTGCCTATATTTAGCTTTCTATGTATTATGAATTCTCTTTATTAGCATACTTATGCAACTCTGGGATATTGCTAGTGTGCAACTCATCCAACACTAGTTGAATGTATCCCACTTGTATCCCTCTTGCACATTTTTAGGATGTTGAAGTGGTGCATCCACTTTTCTCAGGTCTGTGGAATGCCAGTCACACTGGATACTGCCTTGACTAGACTATTCCAAGCCTCAGACTTGTACTGGGAGCCAGAATAGTCCCCTTGCAGAAGTCTTTGGCTGTGGCTCCTGAACACCCCATCTTTGCACCCTAAATTAGGCATCTTTCCTTCTTAACACCAGACATGTATAATCCCAAAGCAACAGCAATTGCAAATAATGATTTCCTGCCAATTCTTGTAATCACATTTAGTGGCAGTGTGCAAACCCAAGAAACAATGACAGCCGTGTTTGTGCAATGTTAATCAGAGAGCAACAGTGCCAAAAAGAGAGGAAAGCATTTTTTTTAAATTGGAAGTTTAATCTGACACTTGACATTAGTTTGAAGGGTTTCTCCTGCTGTAACAGTTAGGTGATTTAACTTTGCTGACATGCACTGGAAGCATGAATGTCCTGGTGTTACACATGTTTGTTTGGCTTTATACACTGCTAGAATTCATTTTACAGTGTGGGATTCAAGCCCATGAATAAGGGCCAAAACATTTTCATCACCAGTGGTGATTTCCCATCTTTGCCACAGAAGAAGTGCTTTTCAGACATAGTCATGAATCATTCATAAATACAGATGAAAGTCAGAGGTGTTAACCATGTATGTGTGTGACCTGAAAAGCTCCTTTTAGATACATTCATGTATGTGTCTTATTTAAGTGTGAAGGCCATCCATGTCCAGATAGCAGAATTATACTTACAGAAACATAGCAGATGTTATACCCCCAGTCATACACCTAAACCTTCAAAACACAGTATGGGTGTTTTATCCCTCATACATATAATTCATATCAGCTCCACTATTTATAATTATGTATAAAGTATTATAAGTGATATTTAATATAATGTGAAGTGGAATAACAGTTAAAATGTCTGGAATTTCCTGTATTAGAACCGAGAACCTTGTGCATGGTAGCCCTACACTTACACTTGTTGCCACATGAATATTTACATAACACTTGTATATTTTCTTGTTCATTATTGTAAATTGGACTGTCACAACAGTAAAAATATGTTGAGCTTCCTTTATTAGAAAACAGAACCATCCCTATTACAGCCTACACTTACACCTGTTTCCACAGAAATAGTTATAGAACAGTTACATAATTCCTTTTCTTCCCTTTTCATTTTTAAGTTCTGTGTTTTAGCTGTGGTGCAACACCACTTAGCATGTTTGTGCAGTGCCCAACAGAATTAATCAAATGCATCCATTTTGAACTTGTTTACTGTCTGCATCCTGTCTGCAGGTGTTCAATGGCTGCAGGTGATGGGGAAGCTTGCTAACCACCATGCAATGCCACTTAGTATTGTTGCACAATGGGAAGCAAAAACTGTAACAATGTATCCTTTTTGACTTTTATACTGTCTATGCCCTGTCTGTAGGTGTTCTGTCTGCTTCCTGTGTGGGCCACTAATCCAGGTATGTGCACTACTAAGTATCTCTCACACGAGATAAGCATAGCTAAACCTGACATTCATTTTGTTTCTCCATTTCCCTTGTTTGAGCTAAGCTGTGCACTGTGCAAACACTGGCATTTAAAAAAAGGAAAATGAGGTGAAATGAAGAAAAGAAATCTATTAAATAAACAACACTACAAAATTTATGTTCATACACATGAAATAATGTGCATTTGAACTCTCACTCCAATGAATCTTCAAATCACAGTAAGGATGTCTTACCCCTTTTTGCCAAACTAACTGCTTTGCAGCAGACAACTAAAATCATTATGCATGTAACCAAATGCAACATCATGTACAGTACTAAGAAAACACATGACAGTTGTTTGTATATGTATTAATTTCAGATGTAGTGCACTGAGTGATCACACAACCATTTATTACTATTGCTTGCATAAATGCATCTCTCTCTTTACTCTCTGTGTTGCGCATTCTTGTCTTATCTCACCAGTAATCTGAGACATGCAGTCTGTAAGGCATTTTGCATCATTGTCCTTAAAATGTGTGAGGATATTAAATGGCAATAATATACAGTTGTTAACAAATGAAAGGGGGTTAAATGTTTCTGAACAGAAACTGTGAAACGTATGCTGCTTACTTATATTACAAACCTTGATGCAATTACTTCTACACTTTGTAAGTCTAACCTGGCTGACACACACATTGGAGGTGGGGGAGTCTGAATTTGAGTTGTGTTTTCCTTCTTCCTACCAATAATCATTCACAGTTGCAATCCATTAGCAACAAGCAGTGAGGGAGTGCCTGCACTATGTTTACATCTGCAACACAGTGGAAAGTATTTGGAATTCAGCAATTCTAATGAGTTCACACCTCATTTGCATCTTCACCGTGCTCACAGTCCTGAATGTACACTATAAAAAGGGAATCATGTAGTTAGGGAACATGAAGGTGAGGAGACTGCTTTATGTGGATAACACAGAAGAAGCTATTACTTTGGGATTTATCTGCACAGAAGACTACTGATCCCAATAAGGTATGCTTGCATTTTTTCAGCTATATACTGGATATGCTCAAATGTCAGTATGAAAAAAAAAAAAATATATATATATATATATATATGTGTGTGTGTGTGTGTGTGTGTGTGTGTGTGTGTGTGTGTGTGTGTGTGTGTGTGTGTGTGTGTGTGTACATTAGCAAATACTTTTATCTGTATTAATTTCTTAGAAGTGTGCTGATGGCATAGGCGTGCTTCTCAGGGCATTTTACTTTCTCAGATGCACAGCCTTATAAACTGTCATCACAACTGCTTATGTTACAATTGTTTCTCTGTATGCTCTTCTGTAAAATTCTCATATTGTCAATGACACAGGGTGTTAGCCATCTAGTATGGCCCATGCACACCTCTATGGGAGTGCTGGCCACAGGTAGACATCACTGGCAATTGCATAAAATGCAATGTTCTGTGGTAAATGGGTGCACATGTTTTAGAGAAAATTTATTTGATAGCACTTTTAGTATTTCACTGATGGTTTGTTAGCAAACTATGTTATTTGTCTAATATTTTGGGGGTAAGGGAGACAAGCTGCACTTTTGTGAAGGCGCAAACAAGATTTGCTATTGTTACTCTCCTTGTATTGGATCCAGCTTTGCTTTGTGTATGATTGTAATATGTTACAGCTACAAAATTCTTTTTTTTAATTTCAATATCTTGAATGTTTTAAGTTTCTCCAGTGGGTAATATTGAAAAACTACTTTTTATGTGTTAGATTTAAGTGATACTTTTATTTATGTGATACACATGTATATTATCCTTGTTTTGTGTTTTATGTCACCTAGGACTATGGCACACAAGTTTGCCAATCCCAACAAACCACACTTCAGTGACCCTGAGAGTTAAGTCATTGTGGAAACATTTAGGTGATATGATGCCTTTCTGCTTGAGAGGGCACATAGGTATATGACTGGCAGATTGCAAATTTGGGAGCAGATAGTGGCTGATATGAATGCAGTAGTTGGCCAAAGCAGAACACATAATCAGGTCCACCATAGGGCTACCGACATGATCTCATCAGCCCAGATGAGAGCACCTACAGTGGTCCGTGAATGGTTGGTTATTGGGAGACCTGCTACAGAGCCACCACTGACACCAAATTAATATTTACTGTTAACCATCAGGGATCCAGACAGCTCACAAGAAAGTGCACAACAGCATGTCATTGATATTGGTGGTGCTGTTTCAGGGAAGGCAAGTATGTCCCAGGAGTAGCTTCAAGGTAGGTTTACCTGTCTCAGTTGTTAAATCCTTTTTGTATAGTAACATTTTGACAACAATACTTAAGTTCTGTTTAACATTAAATTTCTTTGGGGGGAATAGTTGTAGATTGTTACAGTTAACAGCACTTTCTTGTTGATTACACATAGGTGTGGGGTGGACATGTCATTTAAGTTCTTGTTAGAAGAATTGTTAATGGACATATAAAGGGCAAAAATATTAAAACCATGTGTTACTGTTCATTGTGATGCTAGTGTCCTTACCTTTTGTTTAACTTCTTCCAGGACCATCCAGGGAACCTACAATCACCTGCACGTGATGAGCAAAACATTTTATGTCAGTACTGATGAGCATTTCAAAGAAATATTTAGTATAGTGATGTGGGTGTCAGAACTGTTGTATGCATTTCTGTACTGTCTATAATAGTGGCACTACTGTTAGGTTGTTAGCATATACTGAACTATAATAGTGTAGGTATTGATATTTTCCTGTGTTTGTCGCTTATTATCACAGGTGATTCTGATAGTGGAACTGTGGGATTTCTACCACCTGATGTCAGAGTATCAACAGACTCTGATGATGATGGTGGCCAAACAGAGGCACAGTCAGGGGATGCAGAAGTTGAATCTGACACTGAAGTTGACATTTTGGAATCCACTGTAATTGCATCAGACACAGTCAGTAGGCCTGACCTACATTGACCCATTCCAGTGATCCCTCAGATATTAGGTAGGTGGAGGGTGAGACCCACGATCAGGGTAGTGTGGTTACTACAGCTTCAGTGCCTGGTGACTCTGGCTGTAGCCAAAGTGTTGATAAGGTGACATGTAGGAGCATTGTTAGGGGTGCTTGGAGCATGCCTGCTGTCAACCCTCCACCTGATCCAGGTGTGTCTTTCTATGCTGCTTGACATGTGGTTTAGGGCTGTTATGGAGGTGCAGGCACATTCCAATGGGGCCTCAAAAGAAACACTTAGTATTGTAGATGTGGCACAGGCTGGCATGTGTGACTCCCTCCACCCTGTTGCTGATTCAATGGAGCTGATGATTGAAAGATTGGAACAGGTGGTGTCTAAGACAGAATGTCTGCTAGGAAGGGGAACACATCCCAGTGAACATACTGTAGGTCAGCCACATCATCTTGTGTTAGCCAACATGGCCATGCCTGATCATGATCCCATAGTGGGACTACTTCCACTGCTCCATCAGTGGTTAAGGTGTCCACACCCAGACTTGACAGGCCATGGAGACATGGTCCTGGGGATCCTCGTGAGGGGAGCTTGTCGAACAGACATCAGACATGTTCAGTGCAACTCTTGGCAGAGCCAGTTCTCATGGTTGGATAAGACAATAATGAACTGCCACCTCTGCTATGAACAGCTAGGACCTGTCTGATATACCAAGATGTAGATCTAGCACAGAAGTTGGCTGTGTTCTTGCAGGCAATCACACGCCAGTTTCAACTGGATGACCATGCAGACACAAAAACAACAGTTACATGGCTCAGTCATGACATTTAAAGTTCATTCTATCTCACTGGCAATTTATTACTTTATTCAAATGTTTGCCTGCTTGTCTTTCTTACTCACACACACTCATGTATACCTTTTGTGTCTTCCTAGGCTTCCTGACCCCCCTTCCCCATGCAACACCTTGTGCAAATGATGATAACTGTGCCATATCCTTGTTTTCTATCTTTTGGAATCAGTGATATATAAGCTTTGTGTCTGATACTGAGGATGCATAGCTGACTCAGTGTTTTGTACATCTATGCTGCTGATGTTTTTCTGATTGCACTTGTGACATATTTTGGTTTTTGCAAGTTATACAGATGAATCAAAACAGTTTTTTGCATCAGTATTTTTAGAATCTTCGGAGGGTTGTGAAGTCTGAAACTGAATTATGTCTTATTACTTCCTAACTTCCATCTTTAAAGATTTTCTAATACAAATGTACAAGGCCAAACTGAGGACATTTGGTGACCATAAGTACTTTTGAGAGGAATGAATGTGTGAATCTTTGATGCCTGAGGCCTATTGCTTGCTAGAGGACATATATTCACAAAAGTGTTTTCTTTCCCATATTAACATAATTGTTGTACAAATCAGCCATCTTTTGTTTACTTACATTACCAAGTAACAACATACAAGAATATGCCATTCATATATATTATTACGCAATTCTATTTTAACACTCCAGGTTCACCACTTACTTTGTAAATCCAGCAGTTGCTACAGTTTTAGTTCAGGTCTGAGTCTGTCTGAGTGTGTCTGATGCTAGGAGCACACAGCCATTACATGGGTAGGTAAAGGTCATGAGCATTGCCTGGCATCACTGTTACAATATGGATGTGCGTAGGATGAAGGTTTTAGCCCCTTAGGTGGTGAGTGAGTGTGGTATGCAATGTCTCTTAGCCAATATGAGGGCATATTGAGCATGTCTACATCTGCCTACATTCACAGCACCTGCTGGTTCCCCCTCTGACTCTTCACCTGTGTGAGGCTGTGGTGACCTTGCCATTGGTGCTGGGATATATACCCCTTCCCCTTGTTGGTCCTGCTGAAGCTGTTTCCTCAGGATAATGCTGTGAAGCATGGCACAGAAGGTGAAGATTTCAGTACATGTATGTAGATTGTACTGCAGGACCCCATGATGTATCTAGGCACCAGAACTATGACTTCAGCCATGCAAACACATGCTCTATGGTATTTTTGGTTGGAACATGTGCCTTATTATGGCATTTTTCAGCAGGTGCGTCTGTGCATTTCTGATGGGCATCATCAGCCACATTCATGTTTCAAGTGGATAACATGCATCACCCAGTAAATGACCTTGTGGGATATCACCCCTAGTGAACCTCTGTTAGAGTTGGGAGGTATGCCAGATATGTGAGTCACAGTAACTGCCTGGATTGCCAGCACACACATTCAAGATAATTCCCTTAGCATTAAACACAACTTGGTAGTTAGTGGAGTGGAAGCCCTTTCTATTTATTTAGACCCTTCCTTGTTCAACAGTGGTGCCTTGATTTATATGTGTGTACAATCTATGGCATCCAATATTTCAGGGTAGTGTACTACAGAGTAGAACTCCTGCATATTTGTGGCCCTGTCCTCAGGAGTACAGTGAAAATATATTTGGTCACTGGCATGTTGGAGTATAGTATTCAGGAATTGATGGAGGGTCCTGGATGCTGATGCACATACATCCCTAGCAAGTCCCCTGTTGGTCTGTGAAAGGTTCCTGTAGCAAAAATTCTAAGTGCTACACATGTCTTTGTCTCCAGTGGTATGGTTTCTCTCGGTTTGGTCAGGTCTGAGATGAGGGCAACAGAGGTTGCAGAGTTCTTGTAGTGTGTATCTATCTACTCTGTTGCACTCTACATTTTCCATGTCATGCATGCTGTGATAAGTTAAATGGGGTCTGAAAACTCTTCTCCTTCTTGGCCTTGGTTAATTAGCAGCAGCAGCATGATAGACTTCAGCCTATTGTACATACACATAAATTAAAGCAAAAGCAGCCACTAACATTGTTTCTGTGTAGACTCCTTTCTGTGGCTGTATTCCAATAAGTTTTAAAATTCACAAGGAAAACCAGCACTGAGTCCACATGTTTGCCGTATAGCTTGTTGAATAGCTCCACCATCCTGGATTGGTTAATTAGCATAAAATTCAGCTGCTTATGCTGTAATTAGCATGTCATGGTGTTTACTGTGATTGCATGGTTCTACACACCATGTAGCACTGCTTACTGTCTACAAAACAGCGTGCTACCATGTAGGGTTTACTGAATCTGTCCTTTGATGTTTGCTGCATTGCTATGATACATGTTGCTCACTCAGGTTTATTATCTGTACCTCTTGCCAATCAATATGTGCCCGCCAATCATTGTGAATGAGTGTCTTTATATGTGTGTGTGTGTGTGTGTGTGTGTGTGTGTGTGTGTGTGTGTGTGTGTGTGTGTGTGTGTGTGTGTGTGTGTGTGTGTGTGTGTGCTACCATGTATGGTTTATGGAATCTGCATTTTTTTTTTGTTACATTGCTATGATGCATGTTGTTCACTCAGGTTTAATGTCTGTAGCTCTTGCCTATCAATATGTGCCAGCCAATCAGTGGGAATGGGTGTCTGTGTGTGTGTGTGTGTGTGTGTGTGTGTGTGTGTGTGTGTGTGTGTGTGTGTGTGTGTGTGTGTGTGTGTGTGAGATTCAAATATTCAGATGTTACACTTTTACTGCTTGTGTACCTTCTTTCTTGCCAATGTTATCAAAGACTAAATTAGTAATTGTTTGTATTGTCTGAAGCCTATAAGTTCAAAAGGATTCGTATTGCATTTATTACTTAAACTATGTTTTTTCTTCTTCTTAGCAATGTAGAATAACTTTGAAAAAACAGTATATATGAAAGCAAATGATATTTCAGATGAAAACTGCCACACCAAAATAAAATTCATACTGTACATCTGCAAAGTCGTGTTTTACAAACCTGTTTGGCTGAGAGCAGCATCTCCCCACAAACCTCTATGAACAAAGTGTCACCTCCAAGCCTAAAATAATTAACTCCGAGGTTATTGCCTCACTGAGGAAAAAAATACCCCCATGAAGCACACAAGCTGAAAAATTAAAAACTTGTTAATGGAAAAACAGTTGAACTTGTGTGCCTTTCACTGCTGTCCTGCTGCTGTAAAAATGTTCCATCATTATTCCAACTATAATGTAAACAGGCAGACACCGTACAGAAATAATAAAAAAAAAATGATGTCCACTGGCATTAGTGTAAATGTGCTCATATGCATTTTAATAGTGATAATGATTTAATCATGAAATTATGTAGTTTTCCAAAGTATTAGCTTTATTATATCTGCACAGCAATAATTTTCATTTCTCTTATTTAGAATGATAGTTCAATTTTAATATGTATTGATATTGTCTGCTGCATTGAACCAAGAGATCTTTCAGGGGAGACCCTGGAAACCAAAGACTCGAGTAGCACAGTATAAAGATATAAAGGATTATAATCAGGCTTCATCAGCATCAGACTGCCAGAGGTTCAAGAAATGGGTGTCAAGAAATTTACCTCAGGAGGAAATCTTGAAATCCATTTGTGAGCACACAACTTGTTGGTTATAGGACAGAAACCCAGTAATATCTGCTTGCATTGTTGGTTATAGGACAGAAACCCAGTAATATCTGCTTGCAGTACATGGAGCTTTGGATGTTCTGCAGAATGAAAAAAAAGACAAATCAGTTTGCTCAGTTCTAATAGAGGAAGATGAACTTGATTAGAAAGGACAAATAAAAAGTGAAGGAACACAAACTGTTTTACAACTTTGAAAGCTGCTTCACACTTAAAGCTGAGACTCAGGCACTGAACAGAAGCAAAGTATTCCTTTCATCAGTTAACGGCTTTAAAAGCTGTTAAAAACGTAATTCTGGCACATTTTCTGCATGTGTGTGTGAGTGCGTGTGTGTGTGTGTGTGTGTGTGTGTGTGTGTGTGTGTGTGTGCGCACGCACACACGTAAAGCAGTACAAATTGGATTACAGATTTTAAAACTTTTAAAGGTATCAAGCACTATTCTAGGTTGTCTGACTTGTATGATTCAGCATCCAACCAGATTATGACAGCTCTGAAAGGTGCAAAGCAATCTTTTCTTTTTGTTGATCCCAGAAAGTAATCAACAAACTCTATGTACTAAATATAGTTAACATAAAGTTGAAAGAAAAAAGAAAAATCAAACTCATTACTTTTACCAGAAGAATATGCACTCTAACCAACACACAACATTCACAACTTAAACTTTGTCAAGTATATTAGTACAGCTCTAACAGCCTTTTAACCACTGCAGTTTTTTGATCAGGCCCTTGTTTAACCTTTCTTTCCTTATCTGCCTTTTTATCTCATAATTCCATATATTATTCAAAAAATATTGGTCAGGAGTAAGACATTTAAGATTTAATGCTTTAATTTATTAAGCTAACAAAATCATGTAGTGGGCTTATCAAGAGAGAGAATGAGTTCTGAGCAAAAATAGGAAGATGTCTGAGCAGCTGTTTTAATTACTTGACTTAAAATTCCATCATGGAGTTCAGATCAAGTAAAGTGAAGAAGTAGTGAAGAAGACAAAAGAGCAACGAATGGCACTGAGAATCTTTTTGGTACATCATAATAGCCATTATGTAGTCATATTACAAACAACTTAGAAAATAAATGCTCCATGGCTTGTTTGTAAAGCAAAAACTATGTGCAGTAACAGAAGAAACAAACATTGTTTGTCTGCTGTGCAAACTGTTATGATCTGATATAGTACAGAGTGCTCGATTGCTTGGAAAAGTAATCATACAGAGCAAAAGTGGCAAGTTCACAAGGATCAAATCTAAAGAGGCTATTTCAAAATAAAGTATGAAAACAGTGCCCAAAGGTATTGCATTGTAGAGTGTGTCTTACAGGTAATCTCTAGCATGTTAAAAAATTGCTAAAATACTCAATTTCATTTCAGAAAGTCACACTACTTTATATAAAACTGTGCCCTATACCAATACAGAAATGATTGAATGTTACATTACCTCAGATGTGTTAACAAGGTGATATTCCTTTTTGTTATAAATTATATTCCAGCATGACCATATATTGTTTGGACCTGTTACATTTTAATGGGATGATTTCCCTTTTGTGCTAGGCATATTATTCCACTATTTGTTTCTGTTGTTTGTACATCAGACTGAACATTCCTCATTTGGGGGTCTTAAAATGTCATGTTCCCCAAAGTTTCACATTGAAAGGGTTTGCCACACATTCAATATTAGCTTTTTTTAACTGATATCCATAGATAATAGAGCTGAATTGTATTAATTCATTAAAATAACCAATACATAAGTAAAAATATCACATTTTAACTACCCTATGCATAGGGGAGCAAGAAAGCAATGCAGGGTGTGTGTGACAGGGTCTGTAACACACTTCTGCATTGTAAAATTGCTGTACGGCCATAGCCCTGAACTGTACAGGTTTCCGCAGAATGCCCAGATGCCTGCCTCAAATACCTTTTAACCTCCTAGAGCAAGAAAGCTGTACAAAGCCATAAATAATGAGTGGACAAAGGCACACAAATAGGGACATATTTTAAATATTGCACTTACAAACCTGGAAAGTTGATAGAATAAAAGGTTTGCAGTAGCATGGACTTCCTGAAGAGTATGAAAACTGAATCCCAAATGTCTGCCATTTTAAAGTGCCAAATGGCCATAGCCCTGAACTGTACAGGTTTCTGCAGAATGCCCAGATGCCTGCCTCAGAGACCTCTCAACCTCCTAGAACAAGAAAGCTGTACAAAGCCATAAATAATGGGGGGATAAAGGTACACAAATAGGGACACTTTTAAAATATTGCACTTACAAACCTGGAAAGTTGATAAAATAAATGGTTTGCATTAGCATGGATTTCCTGAAAGGTATGAAGTCTGAAACCCAAATGTCTATCAGTATGTTCTAACTTAAACCCTAAGTGATTTGCCAATGATTTGCTAAAAAACTACAGTCACACTTCCTAAGTTTGTAAGAGCAATAATTAAAATCTGCCCCTATGTGTCTCTTTACAATTTCCCTTAGTGTGACTGACAAGGAGTGCAGATACATATAAATAAAGTGGGTTTATTACTTTTTTGTTTTCCAGTCTAAGGTAGGTTTAAGTGTAGCTGAGTGGGTGTGTGTATTGTGGCTCTCTGTTCAGCATTGCTGAAACATCCCATAGGAGAAAATAAAAATAGACAGCGGCAATCTTTGTACAGAGATAGTGTAGTGGTTGGAGTCCTGGCTTTGTATGCAGGTATTCATGGTTCGACTACTAAGACAGACACTTTATTTTTACATGGGAAAGCAGTGTTAAAATTATTATTTTAATTTTAAATAATGTAGTAATTGATATCTGTCAACCAGTGTAGTGTAGCTGTTCTAAAATATAAGTGTGAGTGCATATAACATGTGAAATCACCCATGTATACATAAGTGTACCATACAGTATAATCACTCCCCATGGTAATGTAAGGAAAGCACAAAGAGGGACATCATGTAAAGTAAATGATACTCACTCACTAATATGTGAGTAATGATTAATGAAGTCATAACCTGATATTTTTAAAATGAAAAGTGAGCAATGGTAAGCAGTCCTCATCTATGCTTAATTGTGTAAGCATTGCTTAAATGTGAATGATAAGCAGCAGTCAGCTCAGTTAAACAGACATGTGCACTCTTAAGCAATGCCCAGCAATTACCCATTTAAGCACTTTTCAGCCCAGCTTAATGGGTTTGTGCACTGTTTAGCTGAGCTGAGCATTTTTGAAGTGGTCCAATGATGGCAAAGGGTGGGAATATGGCCTTATTTAAACTGTGCAGGTGGGAATACAGCCATAACCTGTTTAGTTTGATCTCTGCAGGAACATGTCTGGTGTTGGAGAGGGGGTATTATTTTTGGGTGCAGCGCTGGGGCACCCTGGAGTCCAGGGTGATGGCTGGAGTCCTCATAGAACAGCATGATGACAGACTGCTGCAGGGCCAGTACCAGGGCTCTCAGTACAAAGCAGAGGCCTGGGACCATCTGGCACATGACCTAACCAGTGCTACTGGAATCTCAAGAAATGTTGAACAGGTACAGCATCATTATGCTGACCTAAAGCATAGGAAGGGGGAGCTCTTGGCCCAATGAATCTAAGATACTTGGGACCAGCATGCTCTATCAGTTTGTAAGTATCCCAGATAGAGTTGTACCAAATCCTAACCTGAGTATGTGATAGACAGGTATGCATAATGTTTGTTTCTCACCCCGTGGCTGCAGAAGTGAGGGCTATGAACATCCAGGCCCATGCTGACAGACTGACAAGGATGCTCTGACAGGCTGGTGAGTACAGATCTATCTTACAGTATATAGTGCCATAAAGTAGAAGGAGTACATTGTTTACTGCCAGTAGGTATATTGTGTATTGTGTCTAATGAATAAAACATGTTTGTCACACTAATTCTTATCCACAGGATGTCCATTAATAAAAGTGTCATTTCACTGTAATAAAAATATACAACAAACTATTGCTTTTACTCTGGTATGTTGTTGTAGAAATAGAATGTGTACAGGTTCTTAACAGCAAATATGGCATTGACAGCATGACATAACTGAGGGTGTTCTGGGACACAGCTAGTACGCATTGCAGTTTTGTGTTAACATTTGCTTTCCAGATTGTATTATTTCAAAGGAGTAATCCACTGTATAATAACTACCTGCCATGCATGATTCCCAGGATTACAAGGTCTGACTGTCCAACCCAGAGAGTATTAGTCCAAAATAAGTCAAACAAAGAACAGCAGTTCTCAAGTAGCTCAGTATGATGAAAAACAGCATTGTTGTTCATTTTAGCACCCAAACACGGTTTGAATCCAGGGAGTGGTACTGAGATGTGTGCATATATATACTCAATAGAAGTCCTGAATATTTGCAGAAACAGTCAGAAAGTGTTAACAGATATTTTCCCCACAGGACTCACAGGTAATGAAATATGTGTAGTAGCTGTATGAAGTGTATACTAATACACCTGAGGATGTATAGAAACAGACAGAAAGTGTTAACAGATATTGTCTCCACAGCTCTTACAGGTAAAGAAATTTGTATAGTAGCTGTATGAAGGGTATACTAATGCACCTGAATATTTGTTGAAACATTCAGAAGATGTTAGATATTCTTCCATAGTTCTTACAGGTAAAGAAATGTGTGCAGTAGCTGTATTAAGGGTATACTAATACACCATGTACAACTGTTCTAATGTCCAACCCCATATGCCTGCAAATGTCAGCAGGATAGGTACATACACCATGCCCACTTCCCAATACATGTCTCTCAAGTGTCACGCTGTCATGGCTAGTGGTCACTGCTGCCAATCACCTTGGACACAGATAGGAATCCAGGTGAACTATGCTAGTAGCAGGCTCATAAAAGATCATTGCAGGGTAACCCTTCTATATCAAGTATGTAACCTTGACATGTGCCAGCCCCCTCCAGTAAAGTAGCCCCAGTGTACCCAGTCTGCCCCATACCATTGCAGTTTGACAGTCTAACAGGTATGTATGTGCCACAGAAGCTATGGGCCATAGATAGATGTAAAGTTAGAGCAGACCTGCAGAGTATTGAGCAGTACTGTTGTGTAAATTAGAAGCCAATACAGTTATTAATCAGCTTTCTATTCTCTCCCCAAACCCGTCATCTGCATCTAGAATTATTACTCATGTTCTCAAAATCTATTGTTGGAACATGTGTTCTATTATTGTTCATATATTTCTTTGGTTGCATATTAACATACCTTGTTGAAATACCATTATTTGTTGTCTGTTGCCATCAATGTAACTTGCATGCTTTAAAATGCTTACTGTTGTTCCATTTATGCATATGTTCTGTTTGCTATGCAACTGTTTCTAATCTGTTACGAAAAGGAAGACACCTATTCACTACTAAAGGTGAATCACGGACAAAGTGAAGCAAATGAAGATAAAAGGTCTAGATTCACCACCATGGTCTATAAAAACTTTCAATTTCTTTAATAGACAAATTAAAATACGTAGAGCTTAAAGAAAAGTAAAATAAAACTCAGCGTCCCTTTTCATATGATAAGCGCTTTCAAATTATCTTCTTCAGATCGTAAAAGCATTAGGGACTTCACTTCCAT
Organism: Protopterus annectens; assembly: GCF_019279795.1. Lineage (NCBI taxonomy): Eukaryota > Metazoa > Chordata > Ceratodontiformes > Protopteridae > Protopterus > Protopterus annectens. Next base: position 296,263,228 of record NC_056734.1, on the reverse strand, counting down.
TTGTAGTTAGCCTGTTAATATCAGTTTTCCACATTTAAAGAGATAGTATTAATCTTATTTTATTTCCTGATATTGAGCCAATGATATTTTTTAAAAACAAGCACACCTCTTATTTGGTCAAATAATGTGTCTTAATGGCATGCACACCTCTTTTCTAACCAATCTTGGTTCTTCTAGCCTTTAATATCGGTCTAAGTGGAACTATAAGGTTCAAACCTGGTGGCTGATCCGCCCGTAGATTAATAATCCACTTTACTTCTTGTTTTTGTGTTATATTTATAATATCTCATTTCTTTTGGTTAACATAAATGACCTCCAATACTTTAAATACAAAAAAGTGTGTTGCATTTTGTTTTATATGAACTGCTAGTGTGTTATTTTCATCCTGAGTTTGTATATCCCAAATGTGTCTTTGTATCCTCTGCTTAAGCATCTGGTCGGTTTTACCGACATAGAAAGCAGAGCAGAGTCTACAGGTATCTAAATAAACATGTGGTATGGTGCATGTAGCTACACAATTAATTCTGTCTATATACCCTGTAATTGGGTGGATGAACTCATTACTATAATCAATGAGATGGTAAGCGTACATTTTCCACAAGCTGTAGTCTCTTTTTTAGTAGGTTCACAGAATCTTGCAAAGCCATTCTTGTTGCAGAGTAATCTTTTAAAATTGTTCTTGCTTTTGTAAGCAAAACATGGAAAGTCTCACACTATTTCACGAAGTTTCATGTCCTGAGTCAGTATCGGCCAGTGTCTCCTAATTATACTGGTGATTTCTTTATTATCTGTCACATAGGTAAGCACTACTCTAGTCTTATTGTCTCCTTTTTTAGTTGGATTTCTACCCATATCCTTAGCACTGAAATTGTTATAATAAGGTATTCCTTTGCTTTCCCTCAGTTTGCACTTTTCTTCCATGGGTAAATATGTATCTTGGCTCGAATACCCTCTTTGTTGCAGGAATTGGTGCAACTGATTAATTTCTTCATCAGAAAATCTCATCCTGTGTACAAAGTCTAGAGATACAAGTAGCTTCATTGTACTTTATATTTCTAGTTACATGACAAGGGTGCATACTGTCTTTATAGAGTATGTCTTTATATAGTTTATGGACTGATAGCTGACTGTTGGGTGCCTGGATCCGCCACATAACACAAACACTCAAGTCACTCCAGAACAAGTACAAATATGACTCTGTCATTGTCCATGTTGGTGTGAATGACCTGAGCTGTACCTCCCTGGACTACATGAAAAGAGACATGGAAGAGCTCTCTGATCACGTAGCCCAAGTCGGTATGACCCTGATCCTCAGTAGTATCCTGCCGTCACCAAGAATGATACCACGGTATAAAGAAAAAATTATCAATTTCAACAAATGGCTAAGCTTCTGGTGTCATTCAGCGGGGATCCAGTGTCTGTCAGCCTGGGATGACATGCTCGACAAGCCACGCTGTTTCGCTAGAGATGGCTTGCGCCTGTCACCCTTAGGCTTTCAAAGACTGGCCAAGGCTCTTGTCACCCCCATAGTGCCTTTTTTAGGCAAGGCTGAAAAGACAAACCCACCACCGTAAATAGCACAAGTAACAAAAAACTGAGGGTAATGTTACTCAATGCCAGAAGTCTAAACGTCAAAATGTACACACTCGAGGCACTCCTCAGTATGGAGAAAATTGATATATGTGCAGTAACAGAAACCTGGTTTAAGGCTCCAGAGAGCACCCCAGCACTACCAGGCTACAACAAATACCATACATTTCAGCCACAGAACCCGGACCGAAATACAAAAGGCGGGGGCGTATTCATATTCATCAAGGATACCCTCACCTCCAGGTTAGTGGCACAGCACAATGCTTCAGAGATCATCCACATGCAACTAACAATGGGCAGAACTGCAATTCAAATTGTAGCTTGCTACAGATCACCCACGATGTCCCAGGACCCCCATTCCACATTTCTGGAAACACTGGGAAGGATAAAGGTCCTATCAAGCAACCTGATATTGGGTGATTTTAATTATCCGAACATTAACTGGGAGAACTACACAAGTACTAACTCCCTTGCCCAACATTTCCTAGAATTTATAAACTCAAATGCCCTGGATCAACTAGTCAGCACCCCCACCAGAGCTGACAACATATTAGACCTGGTCATCACCAACATGGGCAATCGGTGTTCCACACCGGTGGTCAACCCCTTGCTGGTTAGATCTGACCATAAACTAATCACTCTGGATATCCGCATTCCGTTCCCACCTTGGTCAAAGAAACCACCATGAAAAACTTTTCAAAAGCAAACTTCATGTTACTTAAGACCGAGGTGGAAAGTTTCAAATCCCCCATGGTAAAGGATAATGCTGCCCAAGCTGCAAAATCCTCTACTAATGCACTCTACGGGCACCTACAAGAATGCATGGATCATGCTATACCAAGCAAAACCAAGACTCACTCCTCCAAGAAAAGGAAACGAGTCTGGTGGATCCCTGCCATAAACAAGCTATACAATAAAAGGAGGAAACTAGTACAGAAAAGAGTAAAATCCCAAGAAGGGAAGATATCCCTGATCAGTATCATCAAGAAACTACGATCCCTCATAAAATCATCCAAGGCTAGCTTCAAAATAAAAATTGCCAAGGACTCCAATGATAACAACAAGGCATTCTTTAGCTATGTCAAGAATCTAAGTGGCAATTCTCAGATCTGCTTGGAGTTAGTGCAGAATGGCACAAAATACACTGAACCGACTGATATCGCCAACATCCTGGCAGACAGGTTCAGTACAAACTTCACCCCCTCTCATCCCCAAAAGGGCCCATAACCATACAAGAAGAATGTAGTGCCCCTGAAATCACAGACACTCAGGTTAAAACAGCCCTCTTCAAAGTCAAAAACACAGCATCAATGGGACTGGACATTGTCCCAGGCTGCATCCTACATGGGCTCAAAGATGAACTATCCATTCACCTAAACACACTGTTCAAACTCAGCCTCTCCACAGGCTTCAGCCATACAGTGGCACACAGCAATGGCTATTCTGCTCCACAAAGGAGGAGCCACAACATACCCCGGGAACTATTGCCCTATAAGCCTGACTAGCTTGGTCTGCAAGGCTATGGAGCACATCATCATGGATATCATTAACAGAGACATTGGGAACCTCCCGACACTGGACCCTACCCAGTTCAGCTTTGTCAAGGGCAGATCATGCCTTGTAAACCTGGTGGACTTCTTTGAGACAGTTACCAATGCTATAGACAAAAGAAAGGTGGTCCACACAGCCTACCTAGACCTCGCAAAGGAGTTCAACACCATTCCCCATCTTGGTATTATAGATGAGCTCACCAGCCTGAACATATGCCCCTACATCATGAGATGGGTTGCCAACTGGCTCACAGACAGAACCCACATTGTAAGCGTTGTGGAAGCTAGGTCTCACTCTAATCCGGTTACAAGTGGTGTTCCTCAAGGCTCAGTCCTAGGACCCCTCCTGTTCAGTATATAGTTCTCAGAGGTATAGGCAAGCAAAGGAGGACTATGGCTGACCAAGTTTGCAGATGACTGCAAACTAGGGGCTATAATTGACTCTCTGGCTGACACAGACATCCTCCAAATGGGTCTCACTGAGACAGATGCCTGGTGTCAAAACCATGGCTAGAAGCTAAATGCCCAAAAGTGCATAGTCATCCCCTTTGGAAAAAACAAAGTACCCAAAAACTACCACATAGGTAGTAGCCCCCTAAATACAGAAGACATAATAAGGGATCTGGGGATCCAAGTAGAAAGTAATCTCTCCTTTGATAATCACATTGCCAAAGTGGTTAGAAAATTCTTCTGTGTGGCCCACCTAATCACAAAAGGGTTTGCATCCAGATCAAAAGAGGTCATTGTGCCCCTCTACGCATCACTCATCAGACCCATCATAGAGTACAACACCCCATTTGGGATGTACCTTACAAGACACCTGCAACAGCTGGAAAGACCACAGAAGTACCTCAACAAGAGGATCACTGGCCTCAAACAGATGCCCTATGCAACTCGACTAAAGAAACTCCAGCTGTACTCGGTTGCATACCGCCTACTCAGAGGTGATCTCTGCCTGACATACAAGCCCATGTCCAACCCAGAATTGATGGACATGCTCCACCTAACAAAAAACATATCCCCTCAAGCCACATGCTCTAGGGATCTAAACCTCACCACAACAATAAATACGATGTGCTGGAGGGATAGATTTCTGTCCCAGAGACTTCCCATGCTCTGGAACAAGATTCCAATCTACATTAGGTAGAGCTCCTCACTAACACTCTTCAAGAGAAACCTTGACGAGTGGATGGGAAACATAAAGTTTACCCCAGGGATCACTTCAGTGGCCTTTGTGCAGATGTCTTGCTCTAACAGGAGCTAGCTGTCTTACAATGAACCCCATGTCAATGAAAGTGTACCTTGTCCTGTAGTGTGCTGACATTTGTGCAGTCACTAACACCTGCTTTGTAGATGTGGAGAGCACACCACTCATCCCATCATACGTTTAGACCCCAAATGGAGGCTTGCAAAGCCACAGGAGGTGGAGTGTTGAACATTATCATACACATACACACCTCCAGGCTGGCCAAACAGTATGACGCATGGGAGACATCCCGAGTGAAGTTAACAGTTGACAAAACATCTACTCAAATCATAGATAGCTACAGGCCTCTGAACCATGATAATGGACACCACCACACCTATTGGGATCTGCTGGAGTCTGTCAGATTCAATCATCTACCCTGCTCCTGGGTGACTTCAAATACCCAATTATAGTGTGCATGACCTATGCCACCTGAACATAAACACACACAGATTCCTTGGCTTTGTCAATGGCAATGAAGTGGATCAGCCAGTCAACACTCCTATGACAGGTGGAAATATCTTGTACCTGGTTCTAATGAACATGAGTTGCCACTGTAGCACTCCTACAGTGTCATCCTCCTTGATAATATCTGACCACATAGACATCAGTGTTAAGGACACCATCTCCCCTGCCCACCCCCTGCCCTTTACAGTGTCAAACTGTACACAAATGACTATGCATCCCCTCAGAGCAGGTAGAAGTAGCTGTACAGCCAACATCCTATTTGTCAGAACTAGCAACAGTGTCCAGGCCAACACTACAATACTATGTGGGCACCTACATAGTGGTATGGACTCAGCAATACCTGACAGGATAACATCATCTCCCTCATGGTATGGTAAACACCCGTGCTGGAGTGCAGCAATACACAAATACCATAATAGGTGGAAATAATTGCTGGATGGGCCAAGAAGGAAC
>NC_056734.1:296042921-296252921 GCF_019279795.1 Protopterus annectens | reverse complement strand
GAGTTCACAGGGTGGAAGAGGCACACAACATGTTATAGCCATCACATACACACACTGTAAACAGCCACACAGGCTGTGCATATGGAAACACATACACAGTTACCAATAGACATATTAGCAACCCTACATATCAACTTGTATGTACTATCGTGCTACATATGTATGCCATGCTCTACATACATTATATGCCTTGGACATAACACACATCCTCTTGCAACAAGTAATCTTGCAAATGCCTTCATGCATGGTGGAATAACCTAACAGACATAGTGACTGGTCTTGCTTATTGCTCCTACATACCTGCACAAGTGATAGTGTGACAGACTTTGTATCAGCATGATGTGTCAGTCAGGTACAATATCTGATCCTGGCATGTGTGTCAGTATAGTAACTGTGACATGTTTGTCAATGATATTACAGGAATACTCATTGTCAGGGGACACAGACAACACGTAGGTTTCAAACATGTGGCTATCCCATGTACATCTGTACAGATGACTGGTATGGGCTCTATAGTGTTACGTGATGCATGTGAGGCAGATGCTATTAAAAAGTGTCTTTAAAGTAATGTCATGGGTAGGGGGTCAACAAGCTTTAAAATGGTATAACTTATACACACAGCTATAGGGGATAGGCTTCAAACACTACTATAGTTGTTAGTATTGAGATTAGAACTCCTACCTATCAAACTATTTCCACTATAGTATTATACAGTTATTGCACACACCACAGGGCTTAGAGAACTAGCAACTATATACAGGTACATCTAGGATGAATGACATCACCACCAGGCCTTGTAAAGTAGGGCAATGGGATGTGCACTGGGTGGTACATGCCACAATATGATATAACCCACATCCCCAAATGATATGATTCTCACTCAGACACATACACTGATGTGAGTCTCACACACACACACACACACACACACACACACACACACACACACACACACACACACACACACACACACAGTTTCACAATTTCCAGTATTGAGATTAGAACCCCTACCTATTTGGTTATGTATACTACAGTGTTACACAGTTATCACACATGCCACAGAGCTTAAAGGATTTAACAGTGTCACAAGGTATGTCTAAGGTGCTTACATCAAGAGCTGTTGTAAATTATGGCAATGGGAAATGTACTGGGTGTGAAGGGCATCAAAATACAATACACTACAAACATACACACCACACACACACACACACACACACACACACACACACACACACACACACACACACACACACACACACACACACACACACACATTTGCCACAGCTGAGTGTAGAACCCCTGTCTATCTAGTTATCTGTACTATACTGTTATGTAGTTATTATACATGCTACGGAGCTTATACGACTGAGTACTGTCCAAAGGTACTTCTAAGGACAATGACATCAACAGGACTGCTAAAGTAGGGCACTGGGAAGTGTTGTGGGTGGGAAAGTCCTCAAAATGCTTCATCCTACAAACATACATACTTACAAATGTTTGCCCATACACTTCTACATACACTCATTTGCCAGACCTGAGAGTAAACCCCCTGCCTATCTAATTATTTGTATTATAGTATTACACATCTATCACATGCGCTACAGAGCTGACAGCTTCCCAAAGGTGCTTCTAAGGTGAATGACATCAGCAGGACTGCTAAAGTAGGGCTCTGAGAGGGAAAGTCCTCAAAATACTTCATCCTACAAACATACACACTTACACATATTTTCCAGATCTGAGAGTAGAACCTCTGGCTATCTAGCTATTTGTACTATAGTGTTGCACAGTTACTGCACACACTACAGAGCTTACAGGGCTGACAACTTCCCAAAGGTGCTTCTAAGGTGAATGACATCAGCAGGACTGCTAAAGTAAGGCACTGGGTGAGAAAGTCCTCAGAATACTTTATCCTACAAACATACACACATGCACACATTTGTCAGACCTGAGAGTAGAAGCCCTGCCTATTTAGTTATTTGTACTATAGTGTTACACAGTTATCACAAGCGCTACAGAATGTATAGGGCTGACAACTGCCCAAAGGTGCTTGTAAGGAGAATCACATCAGTAGGACTGCTTAAGTAGGGCACTGCGGAGTGTTTTGGGTGGGAAGGCCCTCAAAATACATCACCCTATAAACATGCACACTAACACACACATTCGCAAGAACTAGGAATGGAACAACTGGTTATCTAGTTATTTGTACTATACTGTTACATTGCTATTGAACATGCCATAGAACTTATAGAGCTGGAGTTATGCAAAGGTGCTTATAAGGGGAATAACATCAGCAGGACTGCTAAAGTGGGGAACTGGGAAGTGTACTGTGTGGGAATGGCCTAAAACTGTTTCACTTACAAACAAACAAACACACACTCCCTGACTCTCAAATACACACTCTCTTACACACATTTATATTTTCCAGGACTGAGATTATAACCCTTACATTTCTAGTTATTTGTACTATAGTGTTACACAGTTATCCCATGTGCTACAGAGCTTATAGGGCTGATAGGTGTCTAATAGTACTTCTAAGGTGAATGACAGCAGCAGATCTTGTGAAGTAGGTCAGTGGGAAGTGTACTGAGTGGGAACAGTCTCCTAATACTTAGACATACAGACACACACACAAAATACAGACACACACACACACACACACACACACACACACACACACACACACACACACAGGCAGGTGATGTGATATTATAATCCCCAACTTAGTACTATTACACAATGGTGCTCACCTTTTATGCTGGCAAGTGCAACTGGTTACAACTGGTATGCCACTGTCGACAGCAGGCCATCACTATGCCATTCAGGGTATCCGTGTGTGTGACTCACTCTGTGTGTCTGCCCTGTGTCTGTCTCTCTCTCTCTATCACTGTCTGTCTCTCACATCCCCACATCTATGTGTGTGTATGCCTGACATATTGTTATATGTTGCCCATATGTATTTCTGTGTATCACATGCAACAGATGCAGATATATCACATATGGGCCACTTACAGCTAGCTGAGGGTAATCATGTCTAATGGGTATGTGTAGGGACAGTTAAGGTGTACATAGCTGTCTATATGTACAGACATATATACACAATACAGTCATATAGTCTGTTGTGAGTTCCAACATGGCCTGTGATTCTGTAAGTGTAGGAGCATGCCTAGTGTGACCTTCTATAGTGAGAGTGGGATTCCATTCCAGAGATAGGTATACTCTGGTCTGGGGTTTTGTGTGCTACAGCTATACGTCTCAGGAGTAAGCTGGACTTTTCTAGGGGTACCGGGTTTGTTTAACAGACATTTTCTGACATATCTGTAGTCTGACACTGCAATGTATTGTGTCATTACCTAGTGACAGACATTCTCAAATAATCACTGTGCTTTATCAGAGGAATACAAGATGTATGATGCACAAACCAATTTCATGAGCCCAGTTAAGTCTATTCTTGCCCAACAAGGCCAGTTGGGAGGTGTGGCTACAGCCAGTTAACTGATGATGCTGTGTAAATCCTCCAGCAACTTGGTGATATACTGGCTGGGGATCTCCTACTTGTGTTGTATCTTTCTTGCCTGAGATGTCATATCCTGGAGTGGCCATGCCTCTTAACTGTACATTTTTTGGCAGATTGTCCAGGTATTTGCCTCAAGGTTTTGTCTAGTCTACATAAACTTGTGTTTTTATGGCAAGTTAGTTGCATATAATTGAAGACTGATGTTACAAAATAATGACAGACATTACTGTTTCAGACCATATAACCTTCAGACAATTCCCGCTAATGCAAGCCCCTCATCCTACCAACATTCTCACTATGTAAGGGCAATATTTACAACACATGCCTATCATTGTGCCTTTGTCCCACTTTTATTTCTGACTTTGTCCAGATGTCTTGCTATCAGAGGTTGGGAGGTATGGAAGTGGTTACAGAGTGCATTCTACTATGCAGACATGTCTATTATATGTGTAGTGTATTCCACATAGCACTGTGATGTCCAGGTATGTCAGTGGCAGTGCAGTAGGTGTAGCTGGCATGCATAATAGTTGGCACTGCAGTTATCTGCACATGGTCCTGTCAAAGACAGCACTGTACCTAGGCCACTACAAAACAACAGCCTGGAGTAAGTGCTGGCCATATCCTGACAGTATTAACCACACATATACATAACTCATTGACCCCTGCATATTGTGGGCATGCAACATATTTTCATGTGTATTGGGACATCCCTGGCAATGTGTGTTGTGCTGCTATTTCCCTGCAAACATACATGTTACTGCATTTCTATTGGGATATGGGGGGGCACACCTGTCAACTGTACACATTTGCAGAGACTGTGCTTTTATTTGCTTTACAATTTGGTTCCATTTACCATACTATTGTGCCCTGTCATGGAGACTAGAGGCATATCACTAAAGACCACTGGTCAGGTTGTAATAGCATGGTTTTCTACCACTGACTTGCTGGGTGAATCTGAGGAGTGAGTATGGGACCCTCACACTGAATTGATATCCATGCCTGTGACCTATGACCCCCAGTTAGTTGCCCCCCTCCACATATACTGCAGTGGGACTTGCCACCTTGGGTACTACTGCATAGTGTGAGGAAGCCAGTATTGGGCAGACATTTCTTGGTGTCCCACATAGCTTTCAGTTGTCTGCTACTATCCCAGTAGGCCACCGCATTCCCTTGCATGCATGCAGCAATACCATAGATATGCTACCAGAACATACTGATACATTCATTTGTTGTTAAGAAGACTGACTTACCTTGTGCCTGCAGCAGTTGTGTGGACAGTGCTTGAGGGCTGCCTATGTCGGATGCACACAGAAAGAACACTGCCTATTCATGGTAAGTTACAGGTTGTGTGATGTGCATGTAATCCATTTTTACTGTGTGTGCCAGTCGATAGAGGTGTCAGCCCCTGGGTGCCTACAGTGTCAGTGTGCATGCTGTGCATTGCCTCTTTGCCAAGGCCAGGCCATACTGAGCACATGTCCATCTGCCTAGAGGAGCTGGGTCAGGGACTTTAATCTCTGAGTCCCTCTGTGCCTGTGGGGACCTTGGCAATGGTGGGGGACTGTGTGGCTCTTCCCCATGCTGTCCCTGCTGCAGCTGTTTCCACAGGATCATATTGTGTAGCATGACACATATTATGATCATGTGTGCACATGTGGGTGTAGAGTACTGCAAGGCTCCACCAGATATGTCAAGGCAGCAAAACTGTGACCTGAGCATCCCAAACACACACTCTATAATGATCCTGGCTTGTGTGTGTGTGCCTTATTATGACGTTCTTGAGTGGGTGTGTATGTATTTCTGATGGGTGTCATCATCCTAGGCTCCAGTACATAGCCAGCTTCCCCCCACCAGATGGCCATAAGGGATGTCCCACCAGCAAATCCCTGATACAGCTGTGAGGAATGCCAGATGTGGGAGTCGTGATAGCTTCCAGGCTGATAGCGCACACATGCATGATAATGCCCCAGGGATTGCACATGACCTGGCAATTGGTGGAGGGGAAGCCCTTGCTGTTTTTGTAGACCTTACCCTGCTCACTGGGTGGTGCTTTGATGTGGATGTGCGTGCAGTCTATGGCACCCAGTACCTCTGGATAGTCTGCTATATAGTGGAAGAGGTGCATATTTCTAGTCAACTCCTCATGCATGCTGGGGAAGTAAATGTGCTCACCAGCATGTGGTAGCATGGCATCCAGGAACTGGTGGAGTACCCTGGATGCAGATACCTGTGAGACCCCATGATGTCCCCAATAGGTCTTTGGAAAGTACCTGTAGCTAGTATTATTAAGGCAAAACATACCTTGGTATCCACTAGGATGGGTTCCCTTCTGTTGGCTCTGGGTCTGAGTTAAGGCTGGCACAGCTCGATGATTTGCTAAAGTAGGTCTCTGTCCACCCTGTAGCTCTCTATTATCTCCAGATCATGTAGCCCCTGGTAGGTTACCCTGGGTCTGAACACTCTTCTCCTCCTCCTCAGTCTGGTTCATTTGTCAGCATTATCCTCCTCACCGCCATCAGCCTCCAGCACATATTGATGTATCAAAGCAACAGCAACCCCTAAGATTTTGTTGGTTAATATTCCCCTGCATGTGTATACCAAAGGTGCAGAGTTTGTTGGAAAACCAGAGTGAAAGGTGTTTGCACAGTCTATACGGTTGTGCTGCAGATGCTGCCTGTATGATTGGCTGGCTATGATACATTCCTCCTGCTTGCTATTTTATTTGTACTTAATTATTTTGATTCTGCTATTTCCGTTTTTTTTCCCTTCCTATTTCCACCCCTTTTAAGCTCCAAGGTTCGCTGTGCAAACCCAGTGCCCAAATGTAAGCAGTTCTGCTTTTTCCGGGGTCTTTTTTTGTTTTGTTTTGTTTTAGACCAGGTGCACACTGTGCAAACCCGTTTAGCTAAAGTAAACACTTTGAAGCAGAAATGGCCCTCCCCTGGATGTGAACAGACTCTTCATTTCATGGAATAAGTCAATACAGCCTAAGACACACCCTATTGCTTAATTGTGCTTAGCTAAGCTCAATTGGCAGCCATGGAGCTCCAATGTGCTTACATCAGGCATGACACACCCCTTTTTCATGTCACTTGCTGCTCCTGCTTACACCAATGTCTTAGAGCTCTTACATGGTTAGGTGCAGCAAGAGAATGGTCTCCCATTTAGTGATTCAGTAAAATTTTCTTATTTGCATACCCCAGTTCCTTAGTCTCTAGTTACACCACTACACCAGCGCCTTCCTCCTTAGCAACCAGTGTTACCTGCTATTGTTTTGATTCTGCATGCCATACACTATAATGGCAAAATGCAGATTTCATTTAGAATTGTCTTTTTACACTTTTGTTTATTTTCGTCATGATTCCTTTTACAAGCTGCAGCGCTATTCTTAAACATCGAAATCGGTCAAAAAAAAAAAAACTTAGATTCTCATATTTTTGCAACACTTTTCTATGCCAATGGCCAAATATTTGGCCATTGGCATGCCTAAATATTATAATGTATGCTTTACTTTCAGCTGTCATGCCTCCATTTTGATTTTAGCAGAAATGTATTCGGCTAATAGCCAAATATATTTCTGCACCTCACGCTGTTCTTGCATGGATGCCTGCCTGCTTACTGAATCACTAATTCACCTCATTTGCATTGTTTTCACCTGCAAATGAGGTAATTAGCATTATTCAGTGGTGTCAGTGCAAGAATAGTGCTATAAGGCTTATGCACACCCACAGCCTTTTTTACTGGATCGCTCGGCGGCCATATTCCATGCAGAAGCTGCTACACTATTTCTGCATAAAGAAAAACATATATATTGAATCTTGGAGACAATGTATTTTTGTTTTTAAACAAAGAAAATAATTTAATACAATACCAGATAATTGGTTTGTATAAGTGCAAAAGTGTACAAGATGCAAATGTCTCTAAAATAAATAGTATTTCATCTATAAACATGTTCAAAGTTTCTTTAAATGCAAAAACAGATATAACATTTTGTTTACATTTCTTAACAAAATAAAACACAACTTTTAATAAAACACAACAAACATGGCATGTGTTTAATTGCATATATATATATATATATATATATATATATATATATATATATATATATATATACATATACACATACAGATGTATGGTTTTACTTACATTTATAGAACAGATCTAATATCAACATGAATAATGTCGACACTGAAAGACTCGTGCATGCATAAACCTTAAAACAAAATTAAAAAGAATGCTTTTTTGTGGGGGGCAAGCCACCCTGCACACCCAAACATCCCTGCTAATTATACATTATAACGTTGAGATCAAGCATATCAAGGGGAAATGGCAAATTTCCCAAACCCAAGAATCATCTGATCTGCTACTATTGTTGACAGGTGTCGACCATCTGTTTAGTTGACCAAACTGTGTCAACTACATAGATGTTGACAAAAGTGCTGTTTGACAAAATTACTGTCTTCTGTCTATATGTATACATAAACCTGACTAACTCCAACCCTATAACCATGTGCCACTTGTTCTAAACTTAAACTCATATCTATTGCTAATCTATTACCTACTTGTTTCCTAAAATGTGAGATTGTATCTCTTTTTGCTTCTATGTCTTTTATGCTTAAATTAATGTATGGTATTATTTGTAAGAATTTGTAAACTGCTTAACCTGAATAATTGACATAATTTGCTGTTTGTATGTTTGGAGATTTTTTCCCCGGGCCTCCACTGAAAATGGACATGTATCCAGTCGAACTATCCTGGTCAACAAATCTATATACATACATACATATATATATATATATATATATATATATATATATATATATATATATATATATATATGGATCTAGGACATTTGCTCGAGTGAGCAAATGTCCAACTCTATAATAACCGAACACAAACGAAAAAAGTGCTTTTGTTAAAGTGTGTTACAAAAAAAAAAATAAAATACTATATTTACATTTTAGCAGGGGGGCTTTGCCCCCTGGCACCCCACAAGTGGGGGGGTCTGCCCCCCACACATCCCTACTTTAATATTCTCCCTCCAAGACTGCACTACAATGGGGAAAAGGGTAATTTAGTACAGTCTCGGAAACAGGCATACTTACGCAAAAGTGCTTCTTCGGTGAAAAGCACTTTCGGATAAGTATGCCCGGCCGTTTGGGTCTCAGTCGGTTGTTCACTCGAGCAAACATCCTAGATATATATATATATATATATATATATATATATATATATATATATATATATATATATATATATATATATATATATATATATAAAGATATATATATATTTTTTTTTTTTTTTGAGAAGACAAATGGCATATAGATGTATCTTCATAAGCTGATGTCTCCTGCCTTGTAAGTGTACATGTTATAAAGCACTAATATATCTGGATTAGTATGGTATAAATAACAAAAAATATTTATTTGCCATAAAAGTTTTTTTTTTTGTAGCACTAGCATTTGTAACTGAAACTTCTAAGTTCTCAGTCACACATCTCAATTTCCCATAATATGATATGTACTCTGTCTTTCCAGTTCAAAAGCTGAAAGTCAACAAAAAATATATAAAAGAAATATATATATATATATATATATATATATATATATATATATATATATATATATATATATATATATATGGTTCCCCTTCATATGATCGAATTTCTCTAAACTCGAAAGTCATAAACTCAAAACCAGAATCTTGAATTTAGATAAACTCGAACATATGAAAGGGACAAAAAGAAATTAACACCTTCAAATGTTTTCGCAGGGGGACTTCACCCCCCCCTGCACCCCCCACACCCCTACCTAAATATACCTACTCCGAGATCATACTATAGTGAAGGAAAGGGAAATCTCCCATTCCGCGCAAAATGGAAGATTTTCCATTCCTCCGCTATATTGCGGTCACGGAACATTCACATTTAAACTGCTAGGGTACAGGGGGACCTGGCCCCCTGCAATAAGGTAAGTTAACTTTTTATTTATTTTTAACCTAAGGCTCCCATTCACAATTTCGAGTGAATGGAATTTCGAGATTCTGGTCTCGAGATTATGAATTTCGTGCTTCCATCCATTCGATCTTGTGAAGGGGAACTATATATATATATATATATATATATATATATATATATATATATATATATATATGTATATACACACACATACACACATATATATATATAAGACATACCATTTTCTTAAAGAATATCATTATGATAAGTACATAAGTTTCATATCAGAAGGAGGAGGTCAGTCTTCGGGAACCACTAAGACAGATTCTTATCTGTGAAAGTTCTTGGCTAGCCATTATCATGGGGAAATATTTAGGATGAACATCTACTATGAATGATCATGATATGATCACTCAGAAATCACTTCTGCTACTACAGCTGATCAAAACTATGCCATTCAGTGCAATGGGAGAGATTGAGAACAGCATTGTTAGTGAACTGTCCCCCTGTATCCCATGCAAAAGTACATGTATACACCAACTCCAATTTTTTACAAGATTATGGAAAAGGTATACTCCACAAAATCTTGTGTAGTCTGACTTTCTTTATAAAAGTCATTATCAGAGTGAATAGTACAAAGAAGGCCATCAGGCCAGGTGTGGAATAGGGTGTTCTTTGCTTGAAACTGCTAGAACATTGGAAATGAATTGATGCACTTGGTAGTAGATGGAAAGTCAAAGAAGTCACAGAATGAGTATTCCCAGTGATGAAATATTTCCCTGGTAAGTGTCTAAATGACTGGCAATTTTTGGAGCAGTGCAAGACAATGAGACAACCAGTTTACCTAGAAATTTGCTTCTTCTGGAGGGTGTGTGTACTTGTGTGTACAAAGATAAGGACCACAACTATGTAAGCAGCTTAACTCCATGAAATCCAGGTAGAGGCAACAGCACCTATGGTAAGTGACATTACATTTGGGCATAGATCTCACCAAATGATTTTGCAGAATGTCTTCAATTTTGTCACATATTTTTGTACTTCTCCTGATTAAATGTTTGATTTTCTTGTAAATCACTGAAGATTATGATAAATAATGCATATGTCACTATGCCATATATTAGTTTGACACTTTTTATTTTACAGAAAATAATGATTTTGTTGCAAGATATATTGCTCAGTTAAATTTGTGGACTATCTGGATCATACAATGGATTTTTTGAAGTTCAAGCTTACATATTCTAGTGACATAATACATTTTTTATACATTAAAGTTATGAAACAGGATACTGAACAAACAGCAAGTATTTATAGAAAACAATTACAATCAAATAGATTTTTACAAAGGTGTAGTATGTATCCACAAATAATAGTTAAGAGCCAGCATTTTAGAGTTAGTCACTTAAATAGTAATTTCCACACTTTTGATTTACAAATGACAGAGATGATGGCTGAATTATGAGCTAGACAGTATGATAATTTAATATTGAATGATATATCTTAACAAGTTATTTCTGAGAGGCTAACAAAAGCTAGATCATCTTTTATGTGTAATGGCAAACAGCTTATTCTAACAGCTCTAACAATAATAATTTTATTGGATATGTTACTCACTAGAGTACTAGAACTCATGGAGTAACAGATATTATTAGAAAAATTGTGGTATCGTATGTGTTCAATCAGAAATAAGTAAGTTCATAGCTGATGTATCACACTTTGCCTTTAAGAATTGTCCACATTTAAAACAAAAGCTTTGTTACAGGAAAAGAATCAAATGAAAGACTTATTTCTTAATAAGAGAAAAGGAACCTTTCTCTATTATAATTTTTCCAGTTGCAGGCATATTTTAAGTTTGGTTGAAATTATACATCCGATTATGAAGATAGTATTTAACTTTACTTGTTATGTGAATTGAAACTTGATAATATAATTTATTTAGCTACTTGCACTGCATGCCAAAGTTTTTATGTGGGGAAGTGCAATTAAAAATTTAAGGAAAGACTAATGAAACATCTATCAGACATACAAAGAAACATAATTACCAACTCACTTGCTAAGCATATTAAGGAGACAGGCTCACAGCATAATTTTAAGTTTAGAGTTATACAGTTATTAACAAAAAGAAAGAGGGGTGGGGACCTAAGAAATATTACTGAAATTGCATAGTTGAATTGGATTTTACGATGTGCTGTTGACAGTTCACCAGGATTAAATTCTGCTATTAGTATTAAGGCTATTTTAAAATATAAATAAACAAAGCTTTAAAACTGTAATAGTCTTATGTTTTCAAAATATATTTAATATGCTGTTTTTTAATTATATTGTATTTATATTTAAATTATGATAGTGACGTTGTAATTTATCTTGCTACTATTTTAATTGTTATTGCTTTCTGACTGGTGTTTTCTGTCATATGACAGGTATAAATTGTGTTGTGTTTTAACATTTTATATGTAATGATAAAGGATGTATTCCCAAAAGCTCTGTGTGTGTATTTGAAAAAAAAGACCGTTTAATATATTTTAATAGTCTCTGGTGTTGAGCTCTGACATTTCTTTGCATAGATTTGGAGTTTTTCTGTCATTTGAGCTCATTGGCATGGTTTTCCAGACCTTTTTGGTGTTGTTAAATCCCAAAACAAATCATTTCATTAGTGTGTTTAAACAGATTGGAACAAATATATTGGAAATTATGGCAACACTGGATGCCATATCATTGAATAGTAAATAATTAGGTTATAAAAGAAAGGTTTTGAGTAAGTTTTATACAATTGATATACCTTAAGTGACTTTCTTATAAAAAATAAATAAATACAAGAATATTCTCTGAGGTTTGCATTTTAAAAAGTAATTCCTTTTGTAAAGACAAAAGAAAATGATTTAATATCTGATTAAGTGATAATTTAGAAATTTCCTAAAACTGTGTTTTCATACAATAGCATCAAAGGGATGTTTTTGTTTTTATGGTTATAATTGAAAACAAATAATTTACAATAGCAATTATATACTAGATACCAGAACCTCAACCTAAAGCTATTAAAAATTATTTAACAATGCTGCTAAATAATGTACAGTGTGGTTTAATTTTAGGTGGAGATCTTAATTGTGTATGAGAAAAACTGAACTGCAAATGAGATAAAATAGATATAAGTACAACGATATAACTTAGAGTCACAACTTCACTAAAATCTTTACATAGTGGATTAATATATTAAATATGAAAGATGTAAATGATTTTTACTAGCTGACTCATATTTTATACAATATTCTAACATATGTGATGCATTGCCATGCATTGACAGATTTTTCCTTTGACCTTCAATGATTTGGGTAAAATTATTGCTATGTTTAAATTAATCATGTGCCCGTTTTCATATCATAATGCTCTTACACTTATTTTGACTATAAATTATAAAAGTAAAAAAAAAATGGTAAAAAAAAAAAATCGCATTGTAAATGATCAAATTTATAGAATTTAAGGATTTGTTACATAATGAGTTAAAAACTAATTATAATGGGAAAAATTAAGGTAGCTATTATTTTATCCAAAGGTTATTTGCTTTCAAAGTATTTTTTATTAATATAAAAAAATAACTTAATGAATTCCACTTGTATATGTAATGACAATCTCAGTACTGAAACAAGTTAATGAGTCAGTATTTTTGTATTCATTTATAGGTCTATACCCTTACTAAATATAGATTACACCATTTTCTTATCACCGTAGATTAGATGAAAAAATGCAGTCTCTGATTGACACAGATCAAATGGGATATATATAATTAAAACACCAATTAAGACAATTTTAACATTATGAAAAAAATTAATTTTAATTGGCATTTGCAAGTTTGGATATAACAGCATTTCAATGTTTTAAATTTTGAATATTTGATTTAAAGTACTACAGGAATTTGAATTTTGAAATGTGTATTGATAGAAATAGATATAGGTATAGGTATAGCTATAGATATAAAAATATTATGAAATAAATTTGTTTTCCTATATTAAAATACGAACATTTCATTATAAACTCTAAAAATAGATAATGGTTTCAAGAAATGCTCTCTGTCTTCTACTTCTTCTTTTTTTTTTTTTTTTTTTTTTTTTTTTTGGTTTAGCCATGGAGTCACTGGCAAACTCAGTAAGACTAAAAACAGTTTTTTGGCTTTTCCTGGTTAGGGGTCACCATAGCGGAACTCCGGTCCGCTAATGATTGGCAGTGAATTTTTATGGTGTCGAGTTGCCAGCCCAGTGCCCAGCATTCAAAGAAGGCACACACACGCTTGCGCCTTCCTGCATGTCTTTAAATTCACTTGGCCATGGGGAGGACATGCAGACTCTGCACAGAAGGCACTCCAGCCAAGAACTGAACCGGAGAACCTCTTGCTGCGAGGTGACAATGCTAACTGCTGCACCATAGTAAGACTAAATAGAGAAATTTAAAATAATTTAGACTTTCTAATGCAGCATTTCTGTTGCTGAACATATTAATTATTATGCTTATTCATGTTAGGACATTATGTACTTCATTACCAAGCATGCTGCTGCGGTGGTGGTGCTGCGGTAGTGTTGTCTCCTCACAGTAAGACGTTGTCCTGTTCGATTCTCAGCTAGAGTGTCTTCTGTGTGGAGACATGCATGAATGGGCGTACCTTCATTGAAGGTTGTGCAACAGGGCTAGCAACTCAGCACGTCAAAATCTACTGCCAATCATTAGCGTACCGGAGTTCCGCTGCAGCGAACCCTAACCAGGAAAAGCCGAAAGACACAACAACATTACCAAGCATGTACCACTGTGCACTTGGTAGTCAAACTCATTTTCATAATCTGTTTATTTAGCAATTAAAACAAAAGGAAGAGGATAAGAAATAGAATACTATAAAGAGTTATTCCTAATAGCAGTCAGATATTAGCCCATGACCAAGACTAACTGCCCATTCTAGCTGCAAGATATATATAGTACCTCGTTCTCTTTTCATGCCCTTACTCTTGCATTATTAACATATAAGTGAAGTCACATGAGCAAAAACATGTCATACAAAGAACTTCATCCAAGAGCATGAAAGGAAAATAAAGAATATTTTCTGCAGCTTATGCTATCATCAGTACTTATTGAGAGCAAAGAACTTTGATGTTGAACTGACTGTTCCTATACCAGGTTAATAGTTATTAAATAGATGACTAGAATTCCTTTTTTTTTCTTCTAGGGTACCATATCCACTGGAATCTTGCTACTTAAACATAAACTTATTTGTGCATGAAATAGTTATACTTGTACAACCTGTCTCTGGGTTATTTTTATACAAAATATAAG
The DNA here is from genome assembly GCF_019279795.1 of Protopterus annectens. Taxonomy (NCBI): domain Eukaryota; kingdom Metazoa; phylum Chordata; order Ceratodontiformes; family Protopteridae; genus Protopterus; species Protopterus annectens. The sequence goes on along the minus strand of NC_056734.1, from coordinate 296,238,135 downwards.
GGGTAAAAACAACCATGGAAATACAAGGCCTGGTTTTATATGATCCTCACAGATAAATATCCTAGTAAATAACTGTGAACCTATGAAGTTTGAGTTCACTTTGAAACAGATTGTCAAAACTGCCAGATTTCATTTGTAAGTAAACTTTTTAGTCAAGGCGTTTCTTTGTTCCACAACTGAATTCACATAGTACCCTTCCTCATGAGGCATGAATAGATGTGATGCTGCTTGAATCTCTTATCAGTATAATCCTGCTGACCAAAAGAAAATAAAAAAAGATAAAAAAAAATCTGCCATGAAAGTGAACATGAAACAATTCTCCAACACTTGTGTGCTCTTTTTAGAAAGCCGTATTACAAATCCATACCTAAAGAACTTACCAACTTTTTTTGTTTGCTTGTCCAAATACCAAATACAGTGAATGGTCAGGGTACAGTTAGTTTCTGATTATTTATATGCCCCCATAATATAAAATCTTCATAATATTTACCATCAACTAAAGACATATCAATTAATCTGTTTATATAGATAATTTATTACTGGTGAGAAGGGTAGTATTTAATACCATCCCATCATTTGAGTCTGATTCATCCCAAAACAGAAGTGCTGTCAAGAAAAAAGACTCTTTCAAACATATGTAGTTCCAGCAAAGTTGAAAACCATTGTCTAGCAAAAGGCATTACACAACACAGATGCCCCACTCTCACTGTAATGAAGCAAAGCTGTTCCATGCAAACTAGTATGAATGTCCATAGCAGGACACAGTGTGATTTCAACATAGTTTGTCTGCAGTGTGCACTGAGACTGTCATCATCTAACTTACAATGAAGCCTGTCTGCTGAAGGAATAGACAAAAAAATAAGTAATGTAAGCTATATGTGTTAAATCATGGTATCAGATCGTGGGACAGAATAAGGGACACAGTGCATTGCAACAGTTTACCAAGAATCACAGGGAAGCCTTTGTCACTGAAACCAACTCAGATGCGACACAAAGAATTTCTATTACTAGTCCACAATGATGCAGTGATAAATGCCTGTGAATTACTAACTGTTTTATACTTTCACTGCTTTGTTATCTTACAGTAGACTTGTGCAAAAATGTACATGGAAAGCATACTTTAATTAATTCTTGCAATTAAGGTGAGTTTATTTTTAGTTTCCCATACATTGCTTGTCTTACACAGAATTTTGATGCCATAACATAGATGTTGTCAGAAGGGACTGGATGTATAATTACCTGCAATCCCATTAAATCTACACATATTAACATCTCAGTCTCCAAAACCAGCCTAAGCAAGACACAGCAGATGACAAAAGAGCACCGTAGCCTTTTTGTTGGTTACTCATCACAATCAGCAGATTTACTATGCCTTTTTCTTACAGAGAAGCATAGTAAATTGGCATAAAGCAGGCATCAGGAACAGAAAAAGAGGGCATTCCCAATCAGCTGCTGTCATAAAGATATCACAAAATAGGGGGAATGTGGATGGTAGTGGGGTTGTTGGTGGGATTGTGGGTGATGTGAGGGGTCTGGCCTTTCTCAGGTTTTACCCACAACAAAAGGTGGCAACCCTAATTCTGACTGTTCCAGTCCAACCAAGTGGCCCTGAGATTTGCTTTTGCTAGGATCTTTTTTTTTTAAAACAAGAAACATCTTTACTAAATTATCACTTACGACATAGGCAATCATACATTTATATAAATGAAAACAAACCATATTGACATAATTCCACTTGAAAGCATATTATATCACAAGCCATATTGACATAATTTTAGTTGTATACATCACTTATAATCTACCCAGTCATTGTCAGTCAAACATTATATATCTCATTTAAATCTTGCCTTCTTTTAAACCTCATTCTTCCCCTGTATGTATTGTTCCCACAATTCCCATTTTTGCTGTGTAGTTTGCTCCTTCCCTTTTGCTAGGATCTTGAGGTAAAATTGCTGTACCTACATGAAGAGGAAATAGAGAGCCAGGAAATCCTCAAAAGCCAGGATCGTTCAAATCATTTCATGTAATGTTGATTCATCACTGAATGATGAAGTGGTGCTGGTGGTGATTTGTTGTTAAAAAAGCTGGCTCCAGTATATCTGACATTGTTCATGGGGAATATCGCTGCATTGTATTATTATTCTTCCGACATTGGTACAGAGAAACTATACTGGGGCCAGCTAAACTCCATGAATACCAGGTAAACATAGGAGCACCTAGGTAAGTAAGAAAGATTGCAATGCTCTTACCTGATGATTTTGCAGAATGTCCCTGATTCTGGGTCATATTTTTGTCCTAATCTTTGTTAAATGTTTGATTTTCTGGTAAATCATTAAATATTACAATATGTAATGCATATGTCACTATGCCAGACATTAGTTTCATATATTTTTTTTAATTTTTCAAAAAAAAAATGCTTTTGATGCAAAAGATATTGTTCAAATTAACTTTTGAACTTGAAGTAGTCAGCCATTAATGTTTATGCCAGACATTAGATTCATGCTTCTTATTGCTCTGAAAATGCTTGCTGTTCATAAAAAGCTGCTGTTCTGGTGACTTAATTTATGCTCTTAAAGCACTTCCTTTGCAAGCTAAGTCATTTAAGCAGACTAGTCGATGGTGACAGAGGAATACATTGTAGGTGTTTGTTACATATTTGTGCCCTGGAAGCGTAAATGATAGAATAAACCATTCAAAAATGAAGGGACTTGAATCCTCAACTGTCTTCTCAGGCCAAAGGCCATCATTTACAAGCTAAATCATAGCTTCATGCAAACTTCTGGTATCAGTGAAGCATGTAGCAGGAGGTTATTACACATTTGCAGACTGGAAGCATAACATACTGAAAAATTATTCAGTCCTCTGGGGACTTCAGCCCTCAGTCCTCTCCATTTTCCCTCTATAAAGTACTACCTTTATAAGCTCAGCAATGGAAGCAGGCCAACTGTTTTTATCAGTGACACATATAGAAGGCAGTTGCTACATATTTGCAGACTGGAGGTATATAATATACGAGACAAAAAACAAAATAAACCATGAGAGGAACTGAACCTTCAAATCACTTCCTTTACAAGCTGAGCCATGGAAGCAGGTGCACTGATGGTGTTAACTAAGTACATAGCTGGTGATTGTCACACTTTCACAGAATGGATGCATAAAAGACAAACGACTCTGACCAGACTTCAACTATCATCCCTCTTCAGAGTGATCACCCCCCTTATTTTTCATTTGCATAGTGCTAACCAATGGTGCTCTAGTCATTTGCACACTTAAAGGCAGCCAAGGCTAATATACATAATAGATCACAGTGACTGTACTTAATCATTGCTATACAGTGAGCAGTGCCAGTCCTCATTGATCCCTCGCTCACAGCATAATCACAAAAGATACATGAGTTTTGGAGCCTTACGTGAGTATGTGTGTGGTGCATTTATCTGTTTCTGACCATAGGTAATGCTGGAAATAAGGGTATAGGAAAGACATGAAAAGGGGAAGCAAGCAGAGGATGATCAAATAAGGAATGAGCAGGATGAAGGATCAGAAGGAAGGGTACACTTTTTTGAGGGATAGGTGCCCATTTTCTGTTTATGTAGAGAAGGTTTAATTGGGGAAGGAAATAAGAGAAGTAAGAGAAACGTAAGAAGTTATGTAGCTGTGGAAGACCACCATGACTGACAGCGTTTGTGGTAACACAATGATGGAAGGAGAACACAATAGCAAAGGTGACAGCAGACAAACAAAGGAAAGACAATGGTGGGGGAGGATTGAACAACCAACAGGGATGGGCATGGATTCAAAATGGAGGGCAACATCAGGTTGGGGGATATGATGGGGAATTCACAGCTGAAGATTGTGCCAACTGAGATGCAGGTTTGCAGCTGCAGTTGTACTAGCTGACATGCATTGGGAGATTACTCACCACCCTAGGTATCACCTACAGTGGACACTGGCTCAGACAGCTGAGTTAGTGCTGAAAAAGGATGCGATTCCACAAATCACCAGGAAAGTTTATCATTTGATGGAGTCAGATATCCAATCTTTTGTCCATGATGTCCCCACAACATCAGCAAGCTGCCAGTGGTTGACAAGGTATCATCTTCATTCACACTGCTACCAAGGGGAATAACTGCACCAACATCAGGAGCAGGGATACCTGAAGCAGGTGGTACAGTTAGGGCAGGAGTTGCTGAGGCATCTGTGGCAGGCCAGGTTCTAGTTGTGCTGAGTGCTTCGGCTGGTGGGATAGTGTTGTCATTAATGCTGCCACCCATGGGGAAAGGGATGAGACTTACCAGTGGGATTGGTCCAGATCATTTTGCTGCTGCATGTAACTATAAAACAAATGGTAAGAAACAATAAATTAAACAGAATAATTGTATATAAGAGAGAGGATAATGGCAAAGAAGAGGAGAGTAAAATTGCAATGAAAATCTGAAGCTCTTACTATGTTGAGAATGACACAGTTAAACATAATATATTTGTTAGACCAAAAAACACTTCTGAATTTAAGAGTGAGACCTAATCCAACAGTTATCATCATTCTGTGCAGTCTGACACACAAAGTATTTACACAGTCAACTATTTAAACACACCAGTAAGTTTCTGTAGTCGAAGATGCAGTAATGAGGTCTGTAAAATGTACATATACAAAGACAGCATGCTACTCAGACACTTTCACTCACAGATACTGTGCAAAGGAAACAGCTTATGTTTACATTAAAACATGTTCAGTTAACTATTACTACTGATTTTATATATATATATATATATATATATATATATATATATATATATATATGTGTGTGTGTGTGTGTGTGTGTGTGTATATATATATATATATATATATATATATATATATATATATATATATATTCCATGAGTAATGATGCAGTTAATGTTAATTGGCATAAAAATAAATTGTAAATATTTTTTATGATAAAACAAATGTGAGTTGGAGAGAGTTAAACTCAAGAGGCATTTTTGCAATGTGGGCGCACAACCTTAACATCCTGGCATTCTTGTCCACATATTCAAAAGCATGCCTGCACAAACCCACTAATGATATTGAACAGTCCTACTGTTTACCTTTGAGTAATGGCAATAATAACAGAAGAGGCACTGGTGTCTAAAGGTTATACATTTTGCAGTGAATCACTACTGCAGTTAATATTAAAAGCAAGACAGCCTGAAGCATATATATTCATGCCAGTGCTCTCAGAGGCACCTCTAACCTCTCCAGTACAAGTGGCTATTTCCTCTGATATATTGAAGTGCTGCAGGCATAAACAAAGCACTGTGAAATATTTGTGGACTGCAAGCAGTAGCAGTTTAAACGTGTAGTTAACATAAGTTGTACTTTTAGAACATAGGTGGCACCTGCTCTTTAACTTCGTCCTCCCATCGGACCAGAGGTCAGGATTGCAGAGCCTCATGTCACTGTAATGAATTCAGTAATATTCTTGCATGCAGTGGATGACATTTGCATGAGTGGCAGCATGGGTTAAAATATTCTAGGCTTGAGTCCAATTCTGTGGACTTGTATAACCTTCTTGCACTGTACCTGTCACTGTAATACTCTAAAAGGAGCACTACCCTCTAATTCTTCAGTTGTGATGTTCCACCTTGTAGAATGTCAAGGAAAAATGGCAAAAAACTGGTGCCCAGATGAGGTCTCACATTTCCCATTAGCCACATAATGGATATCGAAAAACACCTCAGTTGCCTGACATATGGCAAAACTTGGAAAATACAGGTACTGTGCATCATACCTCTCAACTGTACAGATTTGCGCAGAATGTCCAGATTTTTGCCTCATATTTTTGGTCTGTTTTTCATAAAACTGTTGTTTTCTGCAAATTAGTAAAACATCTTTAAAGAGTGACTCTAGAAAATAATGACAGGCATTTGAGTTTTGGACTTCGTATCCTTCAGAAAATTTATGCCAGTGCAAAACATGTTATCTATCAACTTTCTAAGTTTGTAAGAGCAATAGAGAGGTATGATTATGGCTCATAATGTTACTTTAAGTTGTGAAACATGGCAGTTCTCAATCATTCTGTATGAAACAAAATAAAGTCAGGCACTAAAGCAAATCTATGTACAGAAAGATAAGTAAAAAAAACATGGTGTGGACCATATGTGTGCAGTGCTGTCAGCAGGGTCCCAGGCATGTAAGGGCATCCATGAGAGGTCTGCAAGGTGATTAGCAGGCTTGCTTGTCATGTAAATTGAGTGAAATGAGATCAGCCCTAACTAGCATAATTATCACACCCAGCCAGGTGAATCTATATTATATAAGCATAATGAGAAGCAGAGAGCCTCATTCTGATATGGACAAAACATCTGGAGTTTGATTCCTGCATTATATGACTGAAAAAAAAACTTTCTTCCAGAATAATATATTTGCTTGAATAAGTTTAGAGATACTTTTTACTCCTTCATTTGTTTGTATTAAAGGTGCTTTTAAGTGCTGTTTGACCTGTTGACTATATTAGATGCAAGTTTATGAGTACTTGTGAATGTGTTGGCCATGGTGTATTGAGAGGAGAATTTCAAAGATGCAACACATGCTGGGCTGCAGGATTATTAAGATGATCAGTAGGCAATGTCCTGGGCTCATAGTCATCCAGTGTTCAATACAATTTTATTGCTGTATGCACTGCATATATTTTAATAGCATCAGTATTTGTAACAGAGATAAGAAGAGTCATGTGTTCTTGGTCAGCTGTAACTGTCATTGCTCTGCAACAGACATGCGAATAAATCTATGAGCCTGACCCTACTTAATGACTGTGAATCCAACTATATACAGAAACCATCATGATAAATGTGCAGGCCAGGCTACTGCTGCCGTTAGGATTTCTAAGGACCATGCAGGCACAGGGTTGTTATTTTTACTAGTTGCCACACTAATAAAATAATTCCAAAAAGAAACAGTCCAAACAATAGTTCAACAGTAATACATCTTCTGGGACATATTCAACATAGAAGGCCAATTTCTCACCAGGCCCTCCTTCTCCATGGCCTCTGGATCACTAAACTGCAAGCAGTCAACCAGCCCTACATTGACCAAGCCTGAACAGACATTGCAACCAATTTTAATGTGGTTGATGGGGATGACCACAGTTACAACATTTTGCACCACAGGTCCACCAATATGATAAGAGGTGCCCAATAAAAAACAAAACTCCTGACATGGGAACATTGTGCAACAGATGGGAGGACAATTCTGTACACCATGTCTCATGGAGATGGTGGAGTTCTTGACCTCCCAGAAAGATATTGAAGCTCTACAGAATGTGCAGTGGAGTGCTGGATGTTAAACCAAACTGGACAGACCCAAAACCTGTAAGTCCTATGTATTCCTTAGCCACCATAAAATGTATTAAATCTGTCTGAATTCCAGTATACAAATGCATCAGGTTTTAACAGACATAACAATCAGCAAAAGGTATACACATCAAGTATTACTTTTTATCATGACACTACATGGAAAACTCTCAGTTGCATGTAAACTTCTGGTGACATTCCTACACTGGATATGTTGTACTTCATTGTATTCATAGATGATCCTTTATCCATCACCAGTACTATAGAACTGGCCCTGCCTGATGTTAAAGGAAAGCCACTATCTGATAATGATGTCGGGGATGAGATGGCACAATAAGGGTCTACAGCCTCTAAGCCTGCAGATACCCAGGCTTTCCAGACATCACAGAGAAGACAGGCTGACTGGGACACTAATGATCCTAGAAGTGTGCAGGTATCCAGTAGACAAGTGTTTGAATCTGTCCCTAGCAGTCATAGGCAGAGAGGTCCACACTTGGGGTGATGTGCTGGTAATGGTGCTGGAGATATGGTAACTGCCCTTCCTCTGAGATTGGTATTTCAGAGACCACAGCCCGCTGTATCTATTCATAGAGTCAGGTATTATGGGCAGGAGAATGTATTATATGCTGAACCTTTTGCAAACTGTGGTCCTGTCTAGTAGAGAAAGCCACAGTGCTACAACTACTGCTGATGCTATATGCCTGCAGACTCATAATCACACCATCACAGCCCCCAGCAAATCACACACCTCCAATTACCCTGGCCCTTTTCAACATTAAATGCCTCACACACACTACTGATATTCCGGGTCTATATTAGAACATCGAAGTTTCAAAACTTTGAATGTTCTAATATCGAACCCTATTCAGTAAAAGCTGAAAATATCGAAGCAACAGAAAACCAAATGTTTTCCTAGGGAAAGAATTCAGTTGCCCGTTTCTGTTGCTTTGGTATTTTCAGCGTTGTGGTGGAATGTTACGAGTCGGGTTCAAGTAAGTGTGTGATTGAGTGCTGGTTAGGTTGGTTAGGGTTAGGGCGCGGGTTAGGTGTGTGTACGATTGTGTGAACATGAGGGTTAGGGCAGGTTAGATGAGTTAGGGTTAGGGGACGGGTCAGGTAAGTTTGCGATTGTGTGGACATGAGGGTTAGGGCGGGGTAAGTGAGTTATGGTTAGGGCACGGGTGAGGTGAGTGTGCGATAATGACGGACCTTAGGGTTAGGGTTTGGGTTAAGGTAAGTGGATAGTTAGTAGTGTGTGTATAGTTTAGTGTAGGGTTAGGTGTAAGATTTTAGGTGTATGTGCGTGGATTGCTGTTTGTTTGGTGTGCTTGTGTTGTATGTTTTGGAACAGCAAATTTTTTCCCTAGGAAAAAAATTCACTGTTCTGTATGTTCAGTGTTTTCAGCTTTCGCTGAATAGGGTTTGATATTAGAGCATTTGAAATTTTGAAACTTCGATGTTCTAATATAGACCCGATATTTCAAATAAATGCATTTTTCCATTCATACTTCTCAGTACTCACACTCAAGACACTTCCTTGTTAAAGACATTCACTCTTGTTTTCCTTCTCCACTCTGCAAATGATGATAACTGCACCCTACCCTTTGCACAATCTTACTTTGCTTGTCTATTTCTGATTTACAGTGTAGCCAGCCTACACATGGATAAGCACAGCCAGGTGATGGTCTTACATGCATAATGTTTACTACAGTGCATCTGCTTAACTCTTGTATACTATGCTCTAAAGCTACTGCAAGTTGCTGCCACTTTGCTAGTGCTGTAGTGTATTATGCCCACTTCCATCTAGCATGTTTATCCACTGCACTGATGGTTCCTCCTTTGGCTTATATTCTGACTCAGCCTGTGCTGCCCATTTCATTGGAAAATCATGGCCCTGCAAGTGCCCACCTGGCTGTAACTTCTTCCTCAGTATAATATCATCTAACATTGTATACAAAGGCACTATTTCTGCACATTTGGCAGGGTCATACTGCAAGGCACCACAGGATGAGTCCAAGCAATTAAGATGTACCTTCTGTAGCCCAGGCACATGCTCAGTAATATTTCTTCTTTGTGATCATGTACAGAGAATCCCTTTTTCTGTGGGATTTTCTAGATCATTTATAGATGACATGAGCCAGAGTTATAAAGCCTTGTGCAAAGTCACTGCAAACTGTTGATACAGGTTGCAGATTGCAGGTTTTCCTTGTGGTGGCATCATGATAACTGCCTGCACTCACATTGTCGATAATAGCCTCTGCATTACAGACCAATTGGTTGATGATGGAATGTGTGCCCTTTCCATTAACCAGGTTGGGCCATTATTTCAATGTGGGTACAGTCTATGGCCCTTAGCACCTTGAAAAAAATGGATATATCAGAGAAATCCTGCACAGTGTTGAATATCTCCTTTATGATACTAAGGAACCACATATGGTCCACCACATGCTGGAGCATGGTATCAAGAAACTGAATGAGTATACTCATAGCACATGCCTAAGGTACTCCCACTGTGTCCACAGAAGGTTGCTGAAAGTTCCTTGTCACAAAATTATGTAAAGCCACACATACCATAGTATCAACAGGTATAGGTACTCCACAATTCCCATTGGCTACAGATGAGGCTGACACATGTCCACAGTTTCTTGAATGGTGTCCCTGTCTACATGGTACTAGTCCACAATGTCAGTGTCATGGATTCCATGAAAATATTAAGCATGATTGGAAGATCCTGCACCTCTATGGGGATTTCATGTACTATCATGCATGACAGATAAGAGCATCTTTCAAATATACATTTACTAAAGCTGCTGTAACCCCTAACAGTACTTGAAATTCATTCAGTCTGAGCACGAACACTTCACTAAGTTCAACTGCACAGTAGGCACGCCTCCATTGTGGGACACCTATATTTTCAAATCAGTCCACCATTTTATTTTGTCTTTTTATCATACATGGCACTTCATTATATCATCATTAGTGCACACTGTGACTGACCAAGTTGTTTAGGCTGCCACATTACGCAGGTCATTTTTCTGAATTGTACACAGCCTGCATATGGCCACTTATCACATAAATTTACTTAGCACAATGCAGCAACGTTTTTTGAATATGGTCCAAATGCTTTATACTTACTACCAATCAAAAAATGCATGATTATGAAAGGGCTGTTGTTCTATTAATCTTTGAAGTGAATTACATTCATATTTAACAGTTAATCCTGATTCTGGACTTTTGATCTTTCAATATTTTTGGCTTTGGCCATGATGCTTGAGCAAAGAATTTGAGAGAAAGATGTGCTTAAAAGTAAAATCTAACCTCCTGAGAAACCCAGGAAATAAGCTTGCCATTATTTTATATGCAAGCAGCCTGTTCTTGTTTAAACTAACTTGTACATATTAATGCTCTGTTGGCGTATGCAAATTATATGCTAATTAGATGCATGCAATTTTCCTGATTTTAACGTCCTTTGCCCGTGATTCTCTCATCTGGAGTTGAGACATATGCTCATTAGCATTGCATAAATCTCTGTCATACACTAACTTTTAAATTCAAAAGTCCATTTACATTTCAGTACCAAAAATGAGAAAAAACAGAAGAGGAGAAAATACCTCTCAACCAGTAAACTTTGAAAATAGGAAAAAAGAACCTTGAAAAATAAAAACATCCAGCTAACAATGTGTATATCTAATTTGCATAAATTTGGGATACCAAATACCACACAACTCTTCCCACTTCCAGAAGGAATGTGGGATACTATTCAGGAACACTTTTAATAAACAGATCATGACAAAAGTTTATAGAAAATAAGGACATTATCAAAGAGAAAGTGTAAAATTTGTAGACTATAATTAACTTTATCTCAAAATTCAAGTATACAAGGTGATTTATTTTTGCTTTAGAAAGGATTATAAGATACATGTCCTCTTTTTTAATTATTGCTGTCACTAGAATGTTAGTCACATCTTGTGATTTCTGTTTCCTAGACAGCTTCAAATATCACTTGTGATGAGGAGGGTTCAGAGAATTGTGTGAAGTTGTAAATCAAGCCTGAAAATAGGCACTCGTCCAAAAAAAGGGACATCCTAAATCAGATCTAAAAATTGGAACATTCATTCAAAATAAGATGATCTGAAAGGTCTAGAAGAGAGAGAGAAAATATTAAATGTGATTCTGGCTTACTACCAACTAATTTATGGCAACCTAGAAAGTAAATTGTTAGTAAGATGACTGCACGTAATAAAAAATACAGACTGTTCATTTATAATAATACATCTTTCAGATGAATAGATATCCAGAGGTTATTAAAGAATCCAGGTTAGAGGAAAAGGGATCCAAGGCAGTAGTAATTGCTCCTTGGTAATATTTTGAAGAAATATTTGATTTTTGTCAGTAAAAGTTTGCCCCTTATCAAATTTAAGGTACTATACTTATTAATAGAGTTTCACATTAGTTTTACTCAGATGTGGTCACCTGACATTAAGACAAAAAAAAAAAACTTTCCTGAATTATTTCAAGTGGGAGCATAAGAAAAAGTGAGTCCAAGTCCTGTAGCAGGACAGATATGTTAAAAAAAGGACTTCTTAAACTTGTTACTTCTGGTCACTTATCTTTGAAAATGAGCCAGATTCATTCTAAGCTGGACAATATATGCAATTGCTAGAGGAAAACTGATTTTTTAAAAGCTCTGATAGAGCAACAAAGTAAAAAAATAAAATACAAGGCGTATTCACTCAGTGACATCAATATCAGGCTGAAACAGGAAGAAATTCAGCTGAATGTATTTAGTAACAAAATACTTGGTTGATTAATAAGCTTGAAAAATTAGTAAACTGAGAGAATGGGAATAATGCAAGAAGATATGGAGTAGCAGAAAGATGTGGAGGAATAGCACAATAAACTTAACAATGTACTTACCTAACATATTAAAAATACATGAACGATTGGCCAATGGAATTTTGAAGTAGCACATAGATCTATTGCAAAACCTCCTACTGAACCTGATTCACAAGTGATTTCCTTCACTGTAAATAGCTCATCTTATCACTTTTCAATTTGCCAAATACCAAATCAACCAGAATGCAGCATCTTTTGGCATTGAATCCACCGCAGACATATCCAAGAGTTATGTTACCACTAAGAAGTTTGTGGCGTAAGCTATGGAACCTTGCTGGCTAGGCTTACATAGGCCCTTGGGACGATAACCTACCTATGAACGTATGAACCTTTGAACCATTTAGTTATGAATGTTATACACCCAGCCACGTTTCTTCATCACATTTGATCTCAAAAAGTCCTTAATTACTTGTCCTTGCTTGCATTTAAGAAGGAGAAAAACATGTTTCTCTTTCCTTTGGCAGAGGTTCACAGTTGAAATAGTTTTTAGGTAAAGAGATTTAACATTATACTTGGTCATGAGGCTGTCCACTTCTTTCTCAGAGATTAGCTGTCTAAACTGCATAGCCGGGATGGCTCTGGATCAAGTTTCCCCTCCTCAACAGGAGGGGCAGGAAACTTCACAACCACATACCAGCTTTTGGTATTAAGAAGACAAACTGATTTTATTCATTTACATATTTTCTACTATTGTTATTTTGGTTTACCCAAGGAAGATTGAGAGGCATTGCTCATGTGAATCAGTGTTAAACTTACAACCAGATAAAAGTTTACTAATAAGGGTAGTCTACAGGTGATTTGCTATTATTTATTTATTTATTTTGATAGTCTCCTTCAACCTTGTTATCAGTCAAGTAAAGAAGATTTGATTAACTTAGTTGATTGATTTTTTATCCAGCAAATATTCTACATTTTGCACTGCAAACATATACATATCTGAGCATGTGTGCATGTTTTGTACTCGCCACAAATCAAATAAACTTGCTTTTGTTATAGCACTAATTTGTGCCATACATTGTGGAGTGTTTCAAACAGATTAGATAAAATATCCTGGAAATTTTAACAACGCTGAATGTTATGTCATTAAATAGTAATGGAGTAAATGCTGGTTATATAAGAAGACGTTTAAGTTTTGTAAAAGTAATAATCGCAGTTTAAGTTTTTAATATGAAACTCACTAGATGAAGATGCTCTAAAACTAGGTTTTAAAAATTGCACCATTTTGGTGAGCACCTTTTTAAATGCAAAATAATATTATTTATTATTTGATTAAGGAACAGTTTTTCAATGCCTGAGATTTTGTTTTCATACAATTACACCAAAGGGATGTTTTTATGGTTACAACTGAATATCAAAACAGATGATGCACAACTGCAAATATGTTTTGGATATCAGGATATCAAACTAAAGTTACTAAATTGCTTAGAAATGTTGTTAAATGAATTAAATTGTAGCTTCATTTTAGGTTGAGCTTTTAACTGTATGTGTGAAATTTTAATTGCATATGAAATAAAATCAATGCAAGTGAAAATAAAGAACCTACTTCAGTAAAAAACATTAACTCATTCACTCCAATGGACCTCAGGAAGTTTGCACTGTAACTTCCAATGGGTGGAGCCTAAGCCTTTTGACAGAATCAAATTATGTCCTCACATTCCAAACAAATGCACATATCCATGGAACCATAGGGGTTATGAAAGAACTATAAATAGCAAACCATTCAGCATAAATCATTTTTATAGTGGTAGTATTCTTTAGGTTTTAGGTCTTAAACTGAATTTTATAATTCACAGTCAACACAGTGGGGGGAATTCAGTAAAGCTTACATGGAGTGATTTTCCATGTAGGCATTGTGGCATGGCCCCAACATGGCATGCAAATCACTTCAAAACCAGGTGAAATGCATGCAAATGAGGGTGATTTGTGATCCAGTAAGCAGAAAAGTATTTGTGTAGGAGCCATATTGGTGTCAGAAGTATACACAGAAAATAGTGTACAGAAATGTACATTTTAAACAGGGGCTGTAAAAGCCCAGAAAGATGGTTGGATATTGCAATGTAGGCATGGAAATGTACAAAACTATGGCCATTGAGTCCAAAAAGCAATGCAAAGCAGTATAAAACAACATTTTTTTAACACATATTACATTTCTGCAGAGCACAGCAATGGGCAAACATGCCATTATACAAAAAAAAAAAATAAAAATGTTGAAAAACTAAAAATAAGGCATTTGCAAAAAATAATACATTATAGTGCCCTGCATGCAGTATGTACAGTAGCAGATTACAGTGGTTGCTAAGGAGGCAGGCCCTGGAATAGTGAAGTTTCCAGGGTATATGCAAGGATCTGTATGCAAATGATCTGGGTTACTGAATAGCAAAAACGGGCCACTGTGCCGCAGATAAATCACATGTAGGCCCAGAATCATGTTGATGTTAGTAGAGCAGGTAGGTAACATCAAAAGACGATGTTTCATACTTTGCTTAAGTGGATTGGAGGTCAGCAGCACCTGTTTCTGCTCAGCTAAGCACAGCTAAGTGGGGGAGGGGTGTTCAGTGCTGTGAAGCTATGTTTAGCCCCGCAGCATGTGTTTTAGCTGGTTTAAGCTATGCTGAATGCGCCCATGCTTGGAGGTGTGTTCAGACTGCTGGGCATTGTTTACACAGCACCGCAGGTTTGAGCACCATGCCACAGTGCTTATCAAGGAAGGTATTTAAAAAAAAAAAAAGATAATAGTCTGGTAAGCCAGTCATGTATAAAGTACTGTTAAGCCCTGTTCCACAGAAACTGGACCATTCAAACTCCTCAACGATATAGCTGACAGGTGGAATGCATCATTGTTAGCCAATCACACAGGCTGCATCTGTAGGACACCATTATAAAGTATGCATACACCCTACAATCTGATTTTTCCCACATACTCTGCACCATTGGAGTACACACTTGGGAACTTTAACTGAGACAATGCTAGGGGCTGCTGCTTCTCTGCTACATCTGTATGTGTTAGAGACTGAGGTCAGTGCTGATGCTGACAATAGGTGTAGACTGAGAAGGGAAAGAGTGTTCATGCCCAGGGTAATCTTCTAGGGGCTACATGAGGTGGAGATTGTAGAGCACTGCAGGGTGGACAGGGACATACTACAAAAACTCTCCGGGCTTTGCCACCCACATCTTAGCCCCAGGGCTAA
Source organism: Protopterus annectens (assembly GCF_019279795.1). Lineage (NCBI taxonomy): Eukaryota > Metazoa > Chordata > Ceratodontiformes > Protopteridae > Protopterus > Protopterus annectens. The sequence goes on along the minus strand of NC_056734.1, from coordinate 296,222,722 downwards.
CAGTGGGGAACCCATCCTAGATGGAAACAAAGGTATGTGTAGCCCTTAGGTTGTTAGCTGCAGGTACGTTTCAAAGATTCTGGTCTTTTTGGTCATTTGTACACTTTTCCAAGACATTCTGGGGACATAATGGGGGTCTCACAGGCATCTGCATCCAAGGTACTCCACCACTTTCTGGATGCCATGCAAACACATGCCAGTGAGCACATTTATTTACCTTGCACCTCTGAGGAGAGGACCAGTAGTATGCATCTCTTCCACCATGTAGCACACTACCCTGAGGTGCTGGGTGCAGTAAACTGTACTCTTAAACATATCAAAGCACCACCCAGTGAGGAGGGTAAAGCCTACATCGACTGCAAGGGGTATCATTTCATCAACTGCCAGTTCATGTGCAATTCCCAGGGCATTATCATGAGTGTGTGTGCTGGCAGCCCTGTCAGCGAACACGACTCCCATATCCGACATGCATCACAGCTGCACCAGATGTTTGCCAGGGGGGACATCTCATACGGCCATCTACTGGGGAATGCTGGCTATGCATTGGAACCATGGCGGATGACAACCATCAGAAATGCACACATACCTACCAAAGAACGCCATAATGAGGCACATGCACAAACTAGGAACATCATAGAAAGTGTGTTTGGGTTGCTCAAGTCATGGTTCCGCTGCCTTGATATATCAGGCGGAGCCCTGTTGTAGTCTCCAGCAACCTGTACACAGATAACTAACCAAAAATGCCCTTGAGGTGTTGTCAGCTGTGAATAATAATCTTGGAAGCAACCACGTAAAATAAACCTTTTATTAATCATGTAAAACAACGGTCAAGTGCTTTCATCCTAAAACATCAGGACTTCTTCAGAACCATTTGAACATCAATTTACACTTGAATAAATAGTAATTTTCAAAGTTGATCCAAGCAATCAAAATACATTGTCACAATATAAGGTTGTCTACTAATAAAATACTAAAATACTAAAATAATACACTGTCAATCCTAAACCAAAGATTTAACATAAATCCAAAGTCTTACATTTTAAAGCAGGCATGAGTGAACTATAATCATTTATACCAGGGACAAAGTAGCATTATTTCTAAGCTGCCAATGAAATTCTTCCCATTCCAGCTTATTTTCCCACCCCCCAACAGTTTAGCAAAACACTCTTTATTAGCTAACCTTCAGTCACTTAGTGGTATTATACCCTTTTTACTTCACAGCAGTTGTCATACTCAATTTCATGACCAACAGCCCAAAATGCAAGCATATTGAACAACACAGCTTAATTAGGAGAGACATCATGCAGTGATTGCTATATCTCTACAGTCTTTACTGATGAACAGTTGAAATAATGCAGGTATTGCAATACAGCTGTAATTCCACAATGAATGCAGTGGACACTTTTTTTATTTCCTTAATGTTATTAATGCAGTAGAACTTTATTTCCTTAACATTGTTAATGCAGTAGAACATTATTACCTTAGCAATCTTACTGCAGTTGGAACTTTGTTTCCTTGACATTATCAGGTTTCATGCTTTCATCTTTATTGAACTGTGCCTGGCCTTACTCAGTTATATCAGTCCAGATCTATGACCACATTCATTGCAGTACAATCAAAATTGAATATACCTAATGGCAGTTACTAATTTATTACTCTTTCTTGTTTATATGACTATAGATAGCAAGATAAACCTGTACTAACCACACTCACAGTGCAACCTGGACAGATGCCCTGAATGGGCCTCCAGGTTGTGAGCTCTCTCCTCTGCAGCTGTGGGGAGAGAAACACACCATTACGTGTACCTGTCTATCACACATTCATAGTCTCTGCCAAGATCAAACTCCAACAAATTATGGCTGTGTTCCCACCTGTTGCACTTAAATACGGCTGTTTTCCCATCCTTTACCACTAGTGGGCCATTTTTAAAAACGAGGCGCTTCACTTAGCACCAATCAGACCCACTGAGCTCAGCTGAGCAGTGCTTAAACTGACAATGCTGATCAATGCTAAGCTGTGTGCAAAACAGCTTAGCAGCACTGAACAGTGCTTAAATGGACATTGCTTGGTGGTGCTTTGCACCGCTAAGCAATGCACAAACCATTCAAGCACTGCTAAAACAGTCCTTGTTTAAGCAGTGCTTGGCAAGGATAAGCTGTGCATAGTGGAGCTTACCTAAGCTCAGCAAAGCAGGATTTCATAATGCATTTTAAAATTGTGTAATTGCAAACTAAAATTCATAACCTGTCTGTGTAATCAAAAAATTAAATTGGAATTTAAAAGATGTGTTATAATGTGTATTTGTAAAATAATCACTGTGTGTGTTTGAACCCTGCACCTACGTCCATCACTCTAACCATTCAGCTACATGGCCATGTGAACTGCTGTTGTACTTTTACATATATCTGTGAATTATGTTTAAGCACCACCAAGCACCAAGCCGCACCCCACAAACATGCTCAGGTATGCTTAAACTTGACCTTTCCTAAATATTTAAAAGTATCCAGTTTCTATTTTTTGATGTCTGGCACATGCCCATTGCTAAGTCTTGTGCCACACAAACACACACACAGAAAAAAAAAATTAAAATACTTTTTAAATACATTGCTATCCGGCACTTTGACAGTGCAGAGAGTATGTTACTCACCTCTGGACACTGTAACACACTCCCTACACTGATTCACTAACCATGTTACATGGGTCTCCCTCAGTAGCGCTCCTTCATTAAAATGCAAGGCATGCTGCAGAGGGGGATCTGCATACATGGCCAAGGTACCTTCCGTGTAGGTCTTCCACTATTCCTACATGGAGTTTGTTAAATCCCCAGGAGTAATGATTATGTTTGTAATATTTTGTAAACTTCTTACAATATCTCAGCAACCACTCAAGTTACAGTAGAGAGTCGATTATCCAAACGTCGATTTTCCGAAACATCAGTTATCTGAATGCAGCCTTCCAAAGGTTTTGCGTAGGAAAAATTAGGGTCTATATTACATCACCAAACTCACAGGAGTTCGAACATTATTGTATGAAGTTCAAATTATCAAAAAAAACACAGAACAGCCATTTTTTTCCCATTTTTCAATTGTGGAAAAAAAAAAAACCCTTACAAAAAAAAAAACTTAACTAATGTGGGGGGGGCACCACCACACCTCTCACACCTACTTAAAATATACTCCAACCAACTTTGCACCACAGTGGAGGAAATAGCAAAACCACGAAAATGGCCCACCAATTTCTTTCCCGTGTGTCGTGGCTTAGCTATTTTCATATTTCAAACATTTGGGTTCGATATTACAATGTTTGGACTCCTGTAAGTTCGATGTTGTACTGTAGACCTGAAAAATTATAAAGTCTGGATATGTAAACATTATACATATTTGCTTATGTGTGCTTTTTGAGTTTGTAGCCCACTTGTGTGTGAAAAATATTCTTAATTGTCCACTGGAATCACTGAATGGTTGAAAAGTGTATTCCCTACGTGCAGAAAAAACAAGGTTTTAGAAGTTTTTTTATGCGCTTCAGTTATATGTTTGATTGTCTGAACAATTTGAATACCTGAACTTCCCTAGGTCCCAATTAGTTCAGATAATCGACTCTCTACTGTACACAGATTCTGTCAGCAGCATTTTATTCTTCTAGCTGATAGCTTTCATGTGAGGCGAAAGAGTTCTGTCTGTGTTACTTGGTTGTTGAGATATTTAGAAAAATGTGAAAATTATATCTATATAAATTAATATCATGAAAACAACAGTTAATATCTCTTTACCTACACTAGACAGAGGTCAAATATGAATACAGTTGAGTTGCCATTGTGTAAACTTTAAAATGAAATCTTTTAAAACCTTGTACATACCATGGTTTTGGAATTATTTATGCAAATATGAACAAACAATATTTCACACCTAGAGGCATCAGTAGGAGTTAACTGCAGATGCACCTTGAGGTGTCACTTGGATGTAATCTGTTAAAAAAGTATGTTACTCTAAAGAATTTGAAAGATATAAATGGTTTTGTACATGCTGACTCTGCATTTTAACATTATTCTAGTAATTGGCATGCTCTGCTATGCACTGACAGATTTTTTTGTTTTATTCTCCATTTAGATGGGTACAATTATTGTTATGTTTAAATTATTCTCATGCCCTTCTTCAAATTATAATGATCTTGCATTTAGTTTGACTATAATTTAAGAAACAAAATAAGTACAGTAAATAAAATCATATAATAAATTATGAAATTGATGAAATTCTAAAGTCTCATTATATATCATCTTAAAAACTGTCTAATTAATAATGATGTAGTAATGGAAGCAATTTCTTCAAAATGTTATTGTCACTCTCCAGTTCAATAAAGAGACAGCACACTAAACAGACTTTGATGCCCTTTACTGAATTCATAAACATAACTTATTGCATCTTGCATCATGACTTTGTTTATTACTTCATTTAAATTTTGTAATCACTAAAACATCCTTTAACCATCCATCAGGGCAATGTACCTCTGCTCACCCTACCCAAATAACCAGCATCCTTCCCACTGCTCACTTATTCTTAAACATCAGACAGCATCCAACCACTCACCTTCAGCCCAAAATCCTTACATGCATCCAAAACCACAAGGGAAAGCAATGTCAAACCACTCATTTTCACCCCAAAACTTCCTTAAACACAAAAACAAAAACAAAACAGCGGAGGAGGAACAGAAGAGGGATAAGCCTGCTACTCTTCTCCACCAAAGCACCCCTCACCTGAGGAAATACAATTGTAACAACTCCCAAAAAAGTGGGAGGGCCAGGTGGGTAACAAGATCATGCCAAAATGTGCTCCCTCACCAACTACCCACACCTAAAACTTCTCTAAGTCCCACCCTACACCTACTTCAATTCCTCCCTCCATCCTACAAAGAATTAACCCTTCTCTACCCAGACTTAACCCACACCCAGCTTACAGTCCCAGCCTAATCCCTTCCCCAACCCCAGCCAGCCTTCTAACCCACTTGCTCACCTACCCACTTCTACCTTCCACCAAAGTTGTCCAGTGACAAATTTGTTTGTTTTCAAACCTCATTTCTCATGCTCTACTTCAATAAAGAGACAGCACACCAAACACACCATTGACGACCTTTATTGAATTCATATACATAACTTATTGCATCATAACATTGTTTATTACTTCATTTCAATGTGCTTATCATCAAAAACATCCTTTAACCATCCATCAGTGTACCTCCACTCACCCCACCTGAATAAGCAGCGTTCTTCCCTCTGCTCACTTATTATTAAACATCAGACAGCATACAATCTCTCACCTTCAGCCCAAAATTCTTGCATCCATCCAAAACCAGAAGGGAAAGCAGTGGCCAACCACTCACTTTCACCCCAAAGCAAACATCAGTAGGGGAACAAAAGAGGGACAATCCTGCCCCTCTTCTCTGCCCACCAGCCTGACCAAGGCTATTCCCCCTCATCTACTACCAGCTTTTCATCATATCCTCCAAAAATAAACCCAAATTCAAATTAAACAAATCTAATGCAAACTCATCGAGGTGCACCCCATCCTCTTTAAACCACATGGGATCCCTGTCAGCAAACTCCGTGTGATCTATTGTCTGTATTCCCAATCACTGCAGCTGCCTCACCAACCTAGAGTTCACAAAATGCTGTGCCGGCTCTATTGCTGCAAAATTCATAGCATGCCTCCAAAACAAATGGGGTATTATCTCAGACCAAACAATGCACACACTTGGATACAGCTTCCTCAAAGCAACAAAATCCTCTCTTATCTGGAAAACCAACTGATGCTTTGGAATTAGGGAATTAGACCCAAACTGTTACCTGTCAAATGCACCACCAAAACCTGAGGAAGCCTCACCTGCAACTGTATCGCTGCAAATTTCTGCATAAGCCAATTCCATCTGAGTCCTCTAATGCCGTACCATGTGATTTTCCATCTGAACCAATGCAAACCCAAATCCGAAACACTAATCCTAACTGCAGCCCTCTTTGCTTCCCAATACACATATGAGTGGCCTAGGATGACAATCTCGTTATCTACAAAAAAAATAAATAAATAATAACCAAACTTACCATTCACTATCTAATTTAAGACAAAAAGGCATTCAAAGACCATTGTCCCACCCTCTTTATTACCTCAACTGACCTACCTTCTCTTGCTAAATCTGAAGCTCTACCCATCTGAAAAGAATGAGTGGAAAACCTCTCATCCACAAAACCCATACAGAGGAGTACCCTTCTCATCACAGAAATCAACTGATCCCCTGTTATTACCCTACCTCATTTTGATTGGAGAAAAAGATCCTGTGAACTCCCCCTGTGGGATGCTAAGAATTGTCTAGTCAAAACAACTGGACACATTTGCTCACACCTATCTTTCTCCAAAACTATTTGCATGCCCCTTTCATCCTGATCTGTCTTAGATCTCTTTAACCGTATGTGAGCTATCCCAGGCAGCATCATGACATCCTCCCAAACCAATGAACCCACAACTCTGACATCTAAATGCCCCAAAATACATCCATAAGCTCAATGTCACCCATAAAAGATAATCAACTGATTCTCCACTCACTGCAGCTAGGCCATGAAATAAAACCTTCAAAACTTCACTTGTTACCGGCCAATGCTTATCTCTATTCAGGCCATCCATTCCACCCTAGCCTTTCAATGTACACCCAACAATCCAAGATTTAGTGAAATCCCACAACCTTGCCACATTAGCAAATATACTAATTGCTGCCAGGTCCACCATATCTGACTACACTGCTCTACCCTGCACACAAGCCAATGCTAAATATCGCAACAACAGTTCTTCCGACCAAACTCCCTCCTCCTCAGGTTGCTGTAAAATGAATCTATCAAAATCACACAGCCCTAACATATGCTCTCCTGGTAGATGCTGCTCAGGACTGTTCCACCAACCACCTGGTCACTGCAACTTGATCCTCCACACATCATCTGTCACTGCTACCAGCTCTTTTGCTGCCATCAGAGGTAATTGCAGAAACCTGGAAAACAGAAAGTGAGACAAGCTGTCAGCAATCCCACTCCTAACACTTGCTACATACATACCTGAAAAAGAAAAGTTAATCTGCAAACTGTGTAAAACTAGCTTATGTAAAACCAAAAATAACCATTCAGACATAGCCATCTTCACCTGCAAAACCCTATCCACAGCACGTTTGTCCAAACTAAATACAATCCTCCTTCTCCTCAACCCCTCCTGCCAAATCACAGATGCAGCCCAAATCAGCATTAATTATAAAAAAGCAACATCCCTCTTCCAATCATCCTTCCACTCAGCTGGCCATGGAACTGCAAACCACTCACCCCCAAAAACATCCCCATACCAATGCCCCCTGCCACATCTGTAAATAACTGCAGATCCCATTAACCTACCCACTCTGACTGCCAAAAAGTAATGCCAATAAATTGTTCTAAAAATGCGAACCGCAGAGTTAAATCTTCAACTTGCCAAGTCTCACCCAATGCTGCTTTGTTTCCCCCCTTTCAGCAGAAAGGCCACAAACCTACTAAAAGTATGACCTGGGCAAACAACCTAACATACAAAATTCAGAAGCCCTAAAAGCTCCGCAACATCCTTAACCTGCACTTTATCCCTAGTTTCCATCCAAGCTATCTTTTCTTTCAAACAGGTTATCTTCTCCTTCGTTAGACAAAACAATCCACATTCTGCATCCGCCAGCAACCCGAGAAAATCTAATGACTTCAATGGACATTCCAAATTATGTCTAGAAAATGGGACCCCCAATTCTTCTAACATTTCCACAAACTATCACATAGTTCCCTCACACCCCTCACCTACCAAAAGGAAGTCATCCAGTAATGAACGGCCCTCTGATTATCCATTCATTGCCACCAAATCCAGTGTAATGCCATGCTCAACTTCTCAAAGGTAGTGCAGGCTACAGAATAGCCCATTGGCATAGCCCTGTCAAAATAAAATGTACCTCCAACCACCATGCCCAACAGTGTCCAATCCTACTCCCATACTGGCAGAAGATGAAAAAAAGATTCAATGTCTACCTTCACCAGCCATGGATCTTTAAACTCCCTAACAACCTGTACCACATCATCTAACTATTGATAACTCACCTTAATCTCCTCTGTTGAAATTAAGTCATTTACAGAGTTCCCTTTAGGGTAAGACAAATGGTGAATCAACAGAAATTCACATGGCTTCTTCTAAGGCCACCAAGCCCAATGGTGAAACCTTAAAAGTGCCAAATGGGGGGCTATCAAATGGACGCAAAATCCTACCCACCAGGTGCACCTTCTCTAGCAGAGTTTCCAAATATCTTCCCTCACCACACTTATCTCAATTTTTTCCAACTGTTCCATCCCCCGACACCTTAGATTTAATAAAAAATTCCTTATTTAATTCCTCTATCTCTACTACATGTGGATATTGCTGGAGCATGCCCCATAAAATGTGCACCTTAAAGGGAAAATGTGTCCCCAAACCTTCCTCTTGACCCCTGAAAGGCACCCCCACCTCTCTGCCCATGAAAATTACCCCTACCATGCGTACCTTGAGGTTTCTGAAAAGCTGCTGTTAACCCTCTCTGAGTGGAGGAGAATAAAGCTTGGCCAGATGTATTACCCTGTAGCTGGCCACACTGGCACCACCCAGTGGATGCCTGCACACTTTGAGCAAGTGTGCAAAAACCTACATGCCATCCATGAACATCAAAGTACATTAAATGCCCAACAGACATCAACCCCCTTTCCTCCTACCTTAATCCCCCTGCTACCTACACCATCATAGTGGCAAGCCATATGTCGTGGTGCCTCAACTCCCCACGCATGGATTGGTCAACTGCTTTCTTCTTGTGAAATCCCTGATCACACAACAACCAAACATTACCAGGCCCCAGCCACTGCACCTTTCTTATTGTCAAAAAATATGCCAAGAGTGGCAGGGGCAACATACTATCCTTCTCCAACCATAGTGTCATGTAGCAGATAAAGCCCAACACCCAATTGTCCCATGGTATAAGCTGCATTTTACCCACCTGTCTTTGGCTAAGAGCAGCTAAGTTTGCCAGATCTTTACCATTGCTGTTTCAGCTTCCAGCAAATGCTGGATACCCTGCATGTCAATTAAGTCATAAATATCAACATACTCCACTTTCCAGATCTTTTTTTTTGACTAAGGACGGAATATGAGGAGTCAAGAATACCACCTTACTCCCCTTCCCCAGCACCTGTGTAGCCAACCAATTAATCAGCTGAAACCAAAAATCTGACCCTACCTCCTGCAAGTGGGAATCGGCCTCCCCATGGACGATACTAAACTACTACCATGCAAGTCTGAGCTATCCAAACCAGAAACCTGCTCCCTGAAACAATGCTCCTCTCCATAAACACTGCAGATCTCTAAAAGCACCCAAAAGATCTCCCATCTGCTGACTTGACCTGCTAACACCTTCAACTAGGCTGACTCCCCCTTGCCCCACACCTGACATGCCTACTGAACCTTCCACCAACATAGCATTGTGCCCCCCACACCCCCCTTATTTAATATTCTCACTCCAGGGTTGCACTGCAGTGGGGCAGGGGCTATATTCCATTTTCGACCAAATGAACTTCGACCAAGTGAGCCTGGTATCATTTTCGACAAAGTGTAATTTGACCAAATGTATGGAATCTATATATATATATATATATATATATATATATATATATATATATATATATATATATATACTCCTCCTTTCCCCTCTTCCCGCCTCTGGACCAACTGCCACCTGCCACCCCCGGGCAGAAACAGCCTACATCTCAAGCTTACTAAGCTGTCTGACTCTCCCCAAGATATAAAATTCTCATTCCTGGCAAAGGTAGTTACTCATAATTCCGCCCCAAGCACACTCCACCCTGCTTACCATCCCAGACCTCTCACAATCTAAATCAAACTCTGAACTCTATACTAACGGAGGAAGATCTTACCAATATGCCACCACATTGCCAGATACTGAAAATGCTGGCATCATGGTTAACTTTTTTTTTTAAAGAAACCAGGATATGCCTCCCACATTGCCAGCCTTTCCATGCAAGAAGCCTAGCAAAACCTGAACAGCAAGGAACAAGACCCAAAGAGTTTACTAATAAATTCAGCTAGGAAGGTTGTAGAATGATTAGAATGCTATATCCATACTTATGGGATTGATCCTGCAACAATTAGTAAACTCCACTGAGCACACCTGGGGACCCAGGTTGACCTAAAGTAATTAGGAAGACCTTCTACATTGCCCATCAGACCAATGATTGAGTACAATGCCCCATTCGGAATGTATCTGACCCGACACAGAGGTGACCTTGACATACAAGGCCATGTCAAACCCAGATTTGATGAATATCTAGATCCATCAGAGCCACAAGGGCGGAGACTTAAAGGAGGGATAGATTCATCACCCAAAGACTCCTAGGCCTTGTTCAAGAGAAATCTTGACCAATGGATGGGAGATCGCAGATATACCCCAGGGATTACCTCAGTGTCACTGCTCGACAGAGGCACAGCAAAATAATGGGTATAGTTCCCCATACTAAAGGGGTGGCGTAAGCCTCAAAACTATGGGCTAGGCTTGTAAATGCCCTCGGGCAGATAGCCTAGTATGAACCTATGAACCTATGAACCTATGATTCATTTCTATTTACCATATCTCAGTTAAGAGAGCTAACACTGCAGTGTGACAGAGCCGAACAAAGTGGAACTCTGAAAAACATTAAAACTTAGAAAGTTGCTAGATTTTTAGGATTTGTATTAACCTGCATCACCCCACCATGAATAGCAAGTATTATTTAACCCCCCCCCCAGATCATAGCCTACTGACTCCTGTCATTTTTTTTTTTTTTTTTTTCATTGAGCTCACAGAAATATCAAACAACAAAGGCCACACTAGGGAAAGTATTTTATGACTGGTCCTCCTTGAGCTTGAGCAGTAGATGGCCACAACATACTACAATTAAACTTTTAAGCTTACAGTCCCTGCCTTCCCCCTCCTGATGGTTAGCAGTGCATTGTGCATGCGCAGTGCTCAACCATTATTCATGGGCAGCCCGTGGCCCACTGAAACACCTGCAGATGAATTAAGTGTCGCCCCATGAATCCCAGTAGTGCCACCTAGGCTATCAAGTCCTACACCACATGCAAACTTTGGGGCCATAAGCCACAACAAGAATGGAGAAGCATCACCAACCATACTGACACAGGAACTTTTGCTTCATCAGTCACTGCAATTGTTGCTGACACAGAGGATACAACTTTTTCTTACACCAATTCTGCTAATAAGATTTAAATGTAACAATTGGAGCTTAACTGAAAATATCATGAAATATGGACCCAAACAAGGCACAGGAACAGAGGAGAAGCAAGGAAACGAGCAAGCTAAACAAACCCACTACAGCAATATGTTACAGCTATGCACTGACCTACTCCCCTGGCATGCAGCCTAAAACAGCAGTAAACACCTGAGCAGCAGTTACAAGAATGGTCTTGACTAAAATATATTTTGCTAAATACTTAGCAAAAAATCTACCATGATGACTGAAAACAAACCAATGAAACCAGTTGCCAGAGAATGTCAACACACACACACACACACACACACACACACACACACACACACACACACACACACACACACCTCTCAAACTGTACTCACATTCCCTCATACATGACCACATTTCTTACCAAAAGCCTTACCATAGCATTAATAGTCCAAGGCCTACCTGTACCAAAGTACTTGTGAGGTCACCATACACATGATGCTTGCAATAACAACATCACACCAAAATGTGCTGCATCACCAACTACCAACACCTAAAACTGCTCTAAGTCCTACCCTACATGTACCTCACTTCTTCCCTCCATCCTGCAAAGAATTAAGCCTTCCCTACTAAGACTTAACCTGCATCCAACTTATAATCTCTGCCTAATCCCTTGTCCAAACCCAACCAACCCTCCCTCCCACTTGCTCTCCTACCCTCCACCACTGAAGTTGTCCCGTGACAAATGTGTTTGTTCCCAAACCAGATTTTTGTTTTTAAAGTCATTTTTGTTAACATAAATGCTAACCTAATGCATCCATCTTGAGTATGTAATGACAATCTCAGTAAAGAAGCAAGGTAAAGATCCAGTGTTTTGCTCATCATGTAGTCCTATGTCATTACTTAATATAGATTAGTTATTTTTATGCCCATCACCTCTAGTGGATTAAAATAAATAATGTGATATCTGATTGCTACAGTTCAGATAGGGTGTATAATTAAAAGACTAATTAAAACAATATTAAATTAATTTAAATGAATGGGTAGAAAAATCTTAATATTATTAGGAATTAATTTAGACATAGCAAAAACTTATAAATTCTTAAATTGGAATAATTTAGGTACTAGAGGAATTAAATTTTCATACTTATACATCAGTATACTAAAACATTATGAAATAATTTTTCATATATTTAATAAAAATGTAAATGTTAAGCAGTAAAAATAGATAATAGGGCTAAGAAGGGTTCTCATTCATATTTTTTTTCTTTTGCTTTCGCTGTAGATCCAATGTTAAACTCAGTAAGACTAAATGAACACAATCATTTAAAATAGTTGATATTGTATGTCTAAAATTGGGTTCCTCTTCAGGTGGTTATGGTGAAATGTATTGAGCCATCACAGTTCCTTAAAGAAAAAAACACATCAAAGATCATGCAGATAATGTATGTTATAAGAAATCATAGCCAGTCTGATTTCTAAGTGCACATTGGCAATGATTCCACTCTTTTATGAGATTTCTTTCTTTAAGTTGGTGTGACCATGAAGTTGGAATATAAGTTCTAGGAATGTGGTGACCTCTCCTTTTGATTTCAAGCACAGATGGTTGCCTCATGCAAAAAAAAAAAAAACTTTCAAAGTTAACGATTTTGGCTTTCTGACTTTCAGCCATTATTTTTGTCATTTCTGATACTTAGGATTATGAAGTGTTTTATTGACATTAATATTAATTCTTTCATAGTTTAATTGGATACAATATTAAGTGAGTCTGAAAGATCATATCATCTTATTTGTAACGCAGATAAAACAAGAACAATTGTAGTGATTAAAACATAGAAACACAATCAACACATTTTTATAAACCTAACTGGAATTATAAAACAATAGCATTCAAAGGCACTACCTGGCAATCCAGAAAATGATACTCAAAGCAATTATGATAATATAATTTCACAGAATTGATTTTAAAGTAGAATACATAAATTTGAAGCAAGATTGGTTTTACTTTAAATGATGCTTTTGCTAAAATGATTATAGCTAATTCAAACGTCATTGCCAATAACACATTACTTTTTTCTATGATACCAAATAAGAAATATCATTTAATTATTATATTAGAATGTGAGGTAATGGTTGTTGTTGTTGTTGTGTCTTTCGGCTTTTCCCGTTAGGGGTCACCACAGCAGAACTCCGGTCCACTAATGATTGGCAGTAGATTTTTAAGTGCCGAGTTGCCGGCCCTGACACACAACCTTCAATGAAAGTACGCCCATTCATGCATGTCTCCACACAGAAGACACTCTAGCTGAGAATCGAACAGGACAACATCTTACTGTGAGGCAACAATGCTACTGCAGTACTACCACTGATGGTTTTAATTTTCAAAATAATAGTTTAATGGGCAGATATTTCTTAATAAGCAAAATGGAAAAAATTACACAAAGTTGTATGCTATACCATGAATGTTAGAATACCACACTGATCATTAATTTTATAAAAAGTTACATTTAGTGGGTACTAATTAATTTATTTTCAATTTTTATTGCAACAAAAATCAAATTACATAACCATTATATTGACATTTTCCAAAAAAATGTTTGTTCACAAAAGCCTTCAATTAAATAGGTGAATATTTACAATATTTCCAATTTCCTTTACACAGGGATTTGTAGAAAGTTCTAGTGCTGTATGAAAGATGAAATAGAAAATGAATGACTCTAAAAGCTACTTTCATTCTTAGAAAGAACTACTATATTGTCAACAAGTAGTATAATACATAGACATGATTAAGATCTGGAAAATTGTCTACTTACCAAGATAAATGCATGCTCACTAAACTACAAAGTATGACGGGGAATATGCAAAAGGTCTATTCAGTTTTGATAAATAATATGCAATATGTATTAATAAATAGTTCATCTTCAAAGTCAATATTGTTAGAACTTCCTAAAATGCTAAAATCCAAATTAGTCATCATTTACAACAAAGTTGCCAAATTTGATAGCAACAATTTACACTATAAACCGATCCAACCACTGCCAAGCCTTAAAAGCCCTAAACTGGCTACAGCTTAACTAGTACCTAACATAGTCTCAGCTCATATAGACTGAGATATTATTATGAAAAATGCCCCGCATTAAAATATACTATTACCCTACACCCCCTCTAGTGACCTATATCCCATAGATAAAATTCTATTAAGTACTAGTAAGGCAAATAATTAATCAGGTAAATCAATATACCCTAGCTAATTCTCCAAACTCCGGAATGGCATCACTAACTAAGAAAAAATGACTAACAAACTACTAAGCTATAGAATACAGCTCAAACAACACCTTGCCCAATTGTTGTCATGCTCATGTCCATCAAGCTGAGATCTCTAGTAAAAGTGCAGACTTCTTATTACTTATCTTTAACTTTGTTTCCTCCTGTACATGAATCATAAAAGTCTAACAACTTTCCCACCTACACTAGAATTAATACACCTCTCTCTAACACTATTTTTCATATTTCTCTTTCCCAAACTGTTGTACCCCATCTCATGTCATCCCTATATATATAAACTATAAACCTTCCATATACACCAATTAGTAACAGGCAGCCTAAATAGAATAACTCCTATACCTTGCTTTCTGACTCAAAGGCTGTTACCACTGTCCTCCTATACAACAATAACATATCTTCTACTACACAATTTTTTAACTTATTTTTCAGTTATACTCTTTATTATATCTCTTGAACTCTTTAC
Source organism: Protopterus annectens (assembly GCF_019279795.1). Lineage (NCBI taxonomy): Eukaryota > Metazoa > Chordata > Ceratodontiformes > Protopteridae > Protopterus > Protopterus annectens. The sequence continues at coordinate 296,207,669 of NC_056734.1, read as the reverse complement.
AAACCTTTCTATATAAAATGTAAGAACATTAAACTACTTTACAATGTGTTTCCTTCTACAGTATCATAGGTTCATAGGTGTGTACTAGGCTAATGGCCCTCGAGCCTTTACAAGCCTAGCCCATAGGATTACTCTGGCATCATGCCACCCGACCTTACTTCCCAGTGCCTCTGTCGAGTAGACTCACTGGAATTATCCCTGTAATAAACTTTCTCTTTCCCATCAACTTATCAAGATTTCTCTTAAAGAGGGCCAGTGAGGCACTCCGCTTGACATGTATGGGAAGTCTATTCCATAGCATGGGCAGCCTCTGGGTTATGAACCTGTCTCTCCAGCTTGTTCTGTTGATTGTGATAATGAAGTTGAGGTCTCTGGAGTGTGTAGTGTGGAGGGATTGGGATTTATTTAGATGTAGCATTTCTAACAGAGCTGGGTTAGACATGGCTTTGTAAGTCAAGCAGAGATCGCCTCTAAGTAGGCAATATGAGACAGAGAATAGTTGGAGTTTTTTGAGTCTGTCCATATAGGACACGTGTTTAAGGCCTGGGATCCTCTTTGTGAGGTACTTTTGTGGCCTCTTCAGTTGTTGTAGGCGTCTAGTGAGGTACATGCCAAATGGGGCTTTGTACTCAATGACTGACCTAATGAGGGAAGAGTAGAGGGAAACAATGACCTCTTTCTTCCTGGATGCAAAACCCTTAGTAATGAGATGTGCCACATAGATGGACTTTCTGACCACATTGGTAATGTGGTGGTCAAAAGAGAGGTTGCTGTCAACCTGTATTCCCAGATCTCTTATAACACCCTCTGTGTTATAAGTGGACAACCATTGATGTGGTAATTCATGAGAACTGGGTTTTTCCCAAAGGGGATGACGACACATTTTTTGGCATTGAGCTTAAGGCCATGGTTCTGACACCAGCTGATAATGTCAGTGAGGCTGTTCTGTAGGATGTCAACATCACTTGGGGAGTTAATTATGGCACCCAACTTGCAATCATCTGCAAACTTTGTCCGCAAGAGTCCCTTCCTGTTGGCCTGAACTTCAGAGAAGTAAATACCAAACCATTTACTTCCTGCAACAATTAAGACATAGCAGAACTGTAGAGGCTTATATGTGTTGATGTAAGTATTTCCTGTATATACCTGTTTTTTTATGTATTTCTGTTTTTTTTCTGAGAAATGTCAAACTTTAACTTGTATTTTGATGGAGATTTTCTCCCTGGAAGCTTGCTGAAAATAGGCTCTTCCCATTCAGACTTTATGACAAAGACAAACAACTAACTAAATTAGTAACTAAATAAATAAATACATAATCCATTACTGTTAAATGGCAAACCCTTCAGCACAAACTATTTCTATAGCTGCAGTATCCCTTATGCTCTAGTTCTTCAACTGAATTTTATAAGTCATAATAAACACAGTAACAGTTAAATTTGTAATACTTTGTAAACGACTTAAATATCTCAGCAACCACTCAAGTTGCACACGTACTGTTGGCAGCATTTTGTGCATTCCACTGACAGCTTTCTTATGAGGCTATGTTCTGTCTGTGCTACTTGTTTGCCAAGATACTGAGACAAACATGACATTTATGACAATATAAATCAATATGATGTGAACAAAAATGGATACCTCTTTACCTGCACTAACAGGTCAACAAGCAATATGTTGTGTTTGCCATTATGTAAGTGTTAAGATGAAATCTTTCAATACTTTGTGTGTAGCATGGTTTTGGAATTATTAATGCAAATACAAACAAAAAAAATTTGATGCATGGATGTTTCAGTCGAATGTAACTGCAAAGGCACCTGGAGGTATCACTTGGCTGTAATGAGATAAATTAACTTTGTGATTTAGTTTTTAGTTCCAGTCAGATCCCTGTTTGTATTCAGTTTACATTTCAATCAGTGCAGTTCTTCAATATTTTAAGAACTCTGGAACAACAATAAGAATGCTTATATAGCTGTCCGGTATTCTAATCTCTCTTCATACTCTCTCTTTTGTCGGGGATAGTTTACCAATGACTTCAGATCTCTAGCTTTCCTCCATAGTTCCCTTTTAGTGATGCCATCATTTTAAGGAATTCCCTGGTGTGTCCCATGACTAGGTAGATCCCTTCTTTCTGAACTGGAATGTCATCCTCCTACTCCAGTGAGAGGAGCAAGCAAGCCACGGCTGCCTCATTGTAGTGAAGTTAGGATTTTCACCTTAGCCCCAAGTCCAGACCCTGATGCAGTTATCACTGACAGGCTGGGTAGGCCACAAGGAGAAGCTTGAATATGCACTTCCCTATGTACCATGTACGGCAGTGCTAGATGCTATGTCTTTTCATCCCCAAATCTGCGTCGTTCCTCTGAGCTTTTGCCTGTCACAGAACTCCACTAAGGAGATGCCTGGCATGGCCCCTCCCTCCCTCCATGATAAGCACAAACATCCTTGCTGTGAAACCCCATCAGATTCCCAAGTTACTAATCAAGCTCAAGTCATGTGGGTCATAGTTAGGGTTTTATCCCTTTATACCACCAAGCTGACTACACCTCCATAGCTTGATGTTTTCACTGGGCTGTGTACAGTTAACCTGGTTTCAGTTCTTGATTTACATTGGGCAGTTATGTTTAGTCTGATACTGGGAAAATATGGCAGGGATGTCTTTTTAATGTGCATCTAAAACTGTATTGAACTACTTCCTCGATGTTGTCATATGATAACTGTTGACCTCTCCTCCAATAACTAATATATAATACTACACTTCTTTTCATTCTTAATATCTTTGCTTTACAAATGACTTCAAGCGTGCCACTCCAGTGCCATAGATGGATACATTTCTTCAGTTTCTGGTAGGGCATTCAGCTTTGTTGGCTTTAAATAGTTTACTGAGTATGAGGAAATTGGCATATATGCATTTATGCACGATATTGAGTAAGATCAAAACAATGCCCATAAGTGCAGCATAGTATGCCCCAATTCTAATAAATGTTTATGTGGTTGAACACAAAGCTGAACTTCTCCCTCTTCTAGCTTTAACTACTACCAACCTACTGACTAATGTTTCACGTTTTATTTCTATCTTATTTAATGCTATATGTAATGTAAACTTCATCGCTCATGTGTTGTTAATTATATCTAAAGTTTGCTTGTCTCATATATTGCACATGAACTATTTGCATTCTGAATTTGAAATTTAATATCATGTATAATGTTTTCATAGATGAAATGCCTGTTTTATCTTTGATGTTTAATGAACTATCTTTATAGTCTCTCTTTGTAAAAAAATGTTTTGTCATGAGTATCTTAAATGAATCTGTTGGAATTTTTCTCCACAGGCATCCACTGAAAATGAACTTTGCCCTGTCAAACATTTCTTGTAAACAGCAAGAAAATAAATAAATTATTTTCAAGGACATCTCAAAATATTTGGGGTATACGTCATGCATCTGCCAATATTTCTATAATTAGTGAGCGGGCACTAATAGCTTGTTGGTGTTTTCCTCGTGTCGGTACCTAGTTATCACATGATATTTGGTGATTTGTATTTATTTCTTCTGGAAATTTTAACTCATTCACTGATGAAGCCTTTAGTTAATAAAGACAAAGGTGCTCATACTTTCAAAAATAAATGCTCCCATTTATACTGGTATTTTTTTATTGATTTCAGTGTGTTTCATGCCACATTGTTCTCACACATACACACACGCACACACACACACACACACACACCCACTCATACAAACACTTGCCTGAGTGGTGTTCTGTAAAATTGTTGGAAATTTGTCTGTATTTGGCACATAATTTCACTGTCATCAGTTTGTTGTGGAAAGCTGCATATGTCTGCCTATGCATGGGAACAATATAATGAAGTTTGTGATTATTTTGATATAGAGAACACTGAATGCTATGTGGTGAGAGTAGCATTTAGTTCCATCTGTCAGTCTACATTGTTCTATCCTGCTGTAGCAGGCCTGATATTGTTCAGAGATGCTATGACCGCTGCTGGTATCTTCAGTGCAAAGGGATGTTGTAAAACATGTCACACACCATGACTCTTCAGTGCTTCTTGAAGCAAACAGGCATCAAAAACATTGTCTCACTCACCAGTATATGCCTATTCTATAATGTGCCATATGTGAAGAAGGCAAGCTTTTCTCCTTTTTCATGGTTTCAGATTCCCTGTGATGTTGACAGTCATGACTGAACAGGATATCAAACATCCCCATGAAATAAAAACTTTAGAATCATGCCATTTTCTACAATCTGATGAATATTTTGGTATGTACTGCGCTGCCAGTATTTGCAATTTATCAAATTTGTATTACACTTACGAAATAGCTATTTATACAATTATTTTTTAATTAATAGCAGAGGCTTGTAATCTAATAAATGATAGCAGAGGCTTGTAATCTAATAAATGCCCGTGAGATCTGTCCTGTCAGAGTGGCAGGCACTGATCTCTCAGTTGACTCTGCAAAGCCCCTTATAGTTGATATTATGCTTACCGTTAGATCCTGCTAGTGCCCATATTAGCATGTGTGGTGTCTGTTGCCAACAGCTCTGTGATCATACCTGCAGCCATCTGAAAGGACTTTGTGGTGGATTGATGATCCAACAGTGCTCCAGAGAATCTAGCATAGTCATTGACATGTTCTAGCATGAACATCAGTATTTAATATTCATCATGCAAGGTCTTAGGATGTACCCACTATGCTACAGCAGGACTTCAGAAAGTTTACTGTGGACACTTTGGCGTGTTTTATGATGGCCAATATATAACCATCATAAGATTGTGGTCTGTATTGGTGTATTGCAGACATGGACAAGTATCTCCCTGTCGACAATGTATCTGTCCAGAGTATCTAAGAACTATCTCTTGGCTTGACTTACTATGTCCTGTGCATTTTTTCACATCCAACACGGTGGACAGACATTTTTCTTGCTGCTTGTAATGCTCCAGCTTGTAGAGTTATAAAAGTGGAACTATTATATCTGTACTATGTAAATTATGCAAACTGCTGCTTTAGGAAAGCATTAAACATACTCCAAATTGTGTTTTGCTGTATTGTATGTTGGAAGATCTCACACATCGCTCTTTCATACCTTCCAACTTGTGAATCAGTTGCTTTGTTAACATTTATCTTCCAGGGATTTCCTTATTCATGGTAGAAGTTCATTTTATGCTGTTTTCTAAATCACACACTACTTGTACTGTCTTATGCTAAGCAAAGTTGCCCTATACGTAGCTATGTTTGTTGCCATCTGTGGTTTTGTGCTTGTGTTTATCTATTTGTCATACCATTTTACAGAAATCTGTTAAAGTTAAGTGTATTCCTTTTTCATGGATTAACGTCTAGCATCTTGCCATAGTAACAAAGAAAAAGACATTTTTGATTAAGTGGAATGATCATATATATATATATATATATATATATATATATATATATGTGTGTGTGTGTGTGTGTGTGTGTGTGTGTGTGTGTGTATGTGTGTGTATATAAGTGATATGCTGGAAAAGTAAAATGTTATTTTAAAAATTTGAACAAAACTTTGGAAAAAAATAAAGAAGAAAAAACATTCATTAATCACAGTCTATACACTTAGAATGAAACTGCATGATGTTGAGGTCTCCTTTACTGAAATATAAAGTAATTGATTGTTTTGAATATTATAAATAGTCATGTTTTTATGAAGATAATTGGAACTTTTGAGTTTCATCTCTTCTTGGCATTAATTCAAGCTACCATATTTCAGTATGACTAACTATACGTCATTTAATAAGTAAATGGAACCCTTGCTGCTAGCAGAGGAATAATTAAACTAGCAATTATCTACACGTATGCGGTTATATGATTACACAAGAAAGAAATGACAACAAACAACTTAAGTTCTGCATATGTTTCTGCAGAAAGAAGTAACCTATTATTTTCTTACATATTTTATAAATTAAAAAATGCACAAAATAAATGTAGAAAATTATCACTTCATAAAATTTCACAAAATAAATATAGAAAATTATCACTTCATTCTCCTCTTTTACACTGGTCTTCGTTTGCTGAACTGAGTCAAGAAGGTGTGTTTTTCTCATAGCTGTTACCCTAGCTATCCCAACATGATACCCTCATCAGATGGCACCTCTCCCCACTTAGATTTAGTTTATTGACTTGTTTCATGCTGAGTCACAGACTGAAAATATAGTCATAGTTTTAGGTTATGGCTTGGCAAGAAAGAAGCCAGTATACCTTCCTTCATAATGGGTTACTTTTTTCATAATGGGTTAAAAAATTCTAGACAAAGCATGAGGAAATAATAGTTAATATTTTATTTACTATTCCTTAAACAAATAAGAACACTTTCATTGAAGTTAACTATTTTTTCAGATTTTAAGGAACATTTTCAGAAAAAGTGTTTGCAGCAAATCATAAGCCACTAACCTCACCTCTTATGCAATATACTCTAAAAATACAAATAATGACAACTTTTTAGGTTTTCACAGAAACAGTAACAATTTTAACTTGAATGATTAAAACTGTGATAAGAAGTTTAGAAATGACACCTTTCTAAAATGATTGCTTCATGCTTGGGCAAGCTCTCCACATTACCAATGAGGGGTGCATACTAAAAGTATTTACCTCTCTTTAATATAATCATCACCCAAAAAAATCAAGTGCTTGTCTTTTTTCGTTACTCGTGTACTTCTCCTTCTCCTGGCATAATTGCATTTTGGTTTTGTCCAGTGTTTGCTGATCAGTGCATTCCTTATACAGTAATCCATATCATGCATCCAAATGATTAATATCTTTATTTGCTATTGAACTTAAAGCAAATTATTTCACTTTTTATTAATTTATCCGGATTCATACTTTATTTACTTCCCTTTGTAGCACTTCACCTTCAATTCTTGGCAGTGACATTATCGATTCATAGGTATATACTAGGCTAACAACCACAGCGACCTTTTAAGCCTAACCATGCATTGCAAATGTATCTGACAAGTTTTAGGAACCTTAAGATTATTCTAAGGGATACATGTAGGCTCAGGCTTGAATGGTCAAGCATTTACAGGCTGCCTCTATCCATTAGGGACATAAGTGTCAGACTAGTCATGAATTTCTGGTTTCTTATCCACTGGTCCAAGTTACACTTGAATTGTGGTAAGAAAGAACTCTGCTTCACACAGACAAGAAGCTTATTTCAGAGAACGAGTAGTCTCTAAGACACATACCTTTCCCCTAATATGTCCATTTTATGCTGCGAGCAAAGTTTGAGTGCATTGATTGGGTAATTATGATGATATTTGCTTTGTGGATATGCATAAGGTCTATCAGTGTAGTATTCAAGGATGTCTTGAATGTCATAGATCACACCTCACCAGTCTGTAGGAGATTGAATACAGAGATAAGGCTTTAAGGTGATCCACAAAAGATATGTTGTTTATGCCCTGTATCTTTTTGTAAGGAACCTATGTGGATGTGGTTGTATGTCAGGTATATACTGAAAAAAGCATCCTACTCAATGGTTTGTCTGATGAAGGCTATATACAGTGAAATGATGAATTTCTTGGATCTAGATGTCATACCTTCCTTATAAAATACAAGAAAAACCTAGCCACGCTAGAGTTTTCACTGTGATACCTTAACACCTCCTGTAATAGAGGCCAATGGGATATATTCAAATTACCCCTTAAGGATATCAAGAGTTTCAGCGATATGGCTTTTAAATGTCCATGACTTTTTCCTTTTTAAGTTTTTATGAACACAATCAGGTCATTAAAACCAAGCCCCACTACCTGGAGACATGCATGTTTCAGACTTCTTATGACCTCATCAGTACAGCATAAGTGGACTGCTTGGCAATAATCTAGAAATGCAGGTTCTTTATACCCAGCTGAAGTCAATAACCATTAAGGAGTCTGCAAAATATCCCAACTAACAACTAAATAAAAGCTGAAGTCAATAACCATTAAGGAGTCTGCAAAATATCCCAACTAACAACTAAATAAAAGAGTAAAAAGGACACAGAGACAAACCAATTAGTAAAAAACTACAAGAAAAAAAACCTAACCAAACTACAGTTTTCACTGTGTGATACCTTAAAAACTCCTGCAATAGAGGTCCATGGGATATGTGCAAATGACTCCTGAAGAACATTAAGCATTTCAGCTATATGGCTTCTCTGAATGTTCAGTGGAATGTATGGCAGACACCTTAATGGTTATGTTTAAGCATATTGCAGTAATACAAAAGAACTCTGTACACATACATTTGTGTGTTGCCCAACACCCATGGGGTACATTTAAGAATAGTTGTAGAGAATGTATTGATATATTGCAGGTGGATAGTATTGTTGTGAAATATTTAACAACTTGCTAAGAATGAGCAGTTATATGGAATAATACATACCCTAAACATTTTTAAACAATATCTTACGTTTTCCTATATGAAACTATTGTCAGTACTTTGTTTATCAGCACTTGGGAAATAATGTGGTCTTCCCCAGCCTGATAGACATTGCACAGGCCACATTCTGCTTCTAAGGTGTAGATAAACCTTTCTTGGCATGTGGAATATGTCAGTTAGCTCTTACCTCATTATCATTTCCAAATCACTCGATTTGTTTGAAGTGCCGTTTAGATAAACCTGTTGTTGGTTCCTACATTATGACATACACAAGCCAGAGCAGTGTAAGAGTAGGGATTAAAAGACTTTTGGCTAGCTAATACCTTGCAAGTGTGCCTCACTAGCAGTACTGGTCAGTCGATGATGTGTTAACCATCCCTGCTAATGTCAATTAAACTTTGAGAGGGTGCTTCAGGCAAAAAAAAGTTTTACAAATACATTTTAACTTAGATTGACTTTGACTAAGGACTGAAACTTGATGCATGTATACGTCAATATTTTGAAAAAATTATGTGAGCTGGCTATGCAGATATCTCACACATGGAATGAATGTCACTAACAATGCCAGCTTTAAGACATTGCTTGAAAAAAGACACTACAGTTAAGTAGTGTACAACTGTTATCAGTAGCTTTGACATGCAGACAGCTCTTTCTACCCTCACATTCTTTATTATCCTCAAGTTTTCAGTTATGCCACTCACAGTTGTCCTTTGTAAGAAAACACAGTTTGATAGCTTGGCTGTAGTGAAATATAAAGTACAATGTTCAGCACGTGTGCTTGGCTTTCTTCATTTGTTTTTTATTTAAATGTTTATGTGGTGTAACAAGTTCCATGTGTCAATATCTCATTGTAATGCCATCAATGCAATGTTTAACTCTTGTGAAGGTGTAATCTGTATGAAAGTAGGGATCATTGTTATAAACATTTTTATTTTACAAACTCACAAAGTTATGAAATCATTACACAAAATTTTATAAATAACTTTGTTTTCCTTTTTTGTTTTTTTTTTGTGGCTTCATTCTCTCTGTGACATTTGGCATTGCACATTTTTCCAGTCATTGATGCCCTGTAGGAAGGACGAGGCAGAGTGTGTGTGTGTGTGTGTGTGTGTGTGTGTGTGTGTGTGTGTGTGTGTGTGTGTGTGTGTGTGTGTGTGTGTGTGTGTGTGTGTGTGTGTGTGTGTGTGTGTGTGTGTGTGTGTGTGTGTGTGTGTATGTGTTACTGAATACATAAAACTACAGTTTTGTTATAACTGTCTGAATGGCTCCATGTGGTGTTATAACCTAGAACCCTCAAAAGACATCACAATATGATACATTTATGTTAAATAATACATACAATCATGTTTTTATTATTTTGTGGACTGTGGCTGCTAATCCTAATTATGTGGCCTGTGTGTCATCCATAGTGGTCACATCATTAATTATAATAATATCACCCGTATGTATCCATGCTGTGGAATAAGTAGCACATATGCAATACCATGAGAAAACATAACTAGCAGGTTACTAAGGGTTCCTATTACGTGATCGAAGTTTTGAAACTTCGAACACGACAATATTGAACTTGTCTGTTCGAAGTTTCAAAACTTAGCTCAGTATGAAGCACACAGTAAAGCAGCTTTCGAAACATGTCTGCGCACTACTTTAGTGCCATAGCTGTATTATTATCAAGTGTAAATCCTACTGCAATATGCTTTTGAGGACATCCTCTCCTGTGCAGTCTGTCAGTCCTTTTCATCAGGTTTACCCTTCCATAAACAATGCTGATGTAATTTGCTCCTGTATTTCTCCATGTCATGATCACCTCTACTGTATACATACCTTGATTGTTGTTGTTTACCATCTACCATGTCATTCTGTGGAGCATATCTCCCTAGGGCCTAGCTGAAAAAGGACCTGTGTCCAGTCGAAATTTCATGGTAAATAACTAAATAAATAAAGCAGCAGCACATCGCAAATGCCAACAAAAGTTTTTTTAAATAAAAATGTAATTTTTATTCTTTGTATGTCAGTTGGCACAGAGAGCTGTCAGTGATTATGAAAGTCTATAAAGAAATAGCAGCTCTCCCCTTATGGCAAAAAGTAAAAAAAAAAATATGCATATGCTAAGATTTTGCCATTAGCTGCAGAAATAAGCTTGGCTTCAGCATATGTTATTTAGCACTGAAGATATTAAAACAATTAATGCAATAAATATGTATTTTACATAAATCCATATTTGCCAAAAAGTACTTTGATAAAGGAAAACAGGTCCTCCTTAGGCAATGGATGACTACTACAGGACACCCTCACTACCTCTCAGCTGTAAGTATATCCCCTCATAATCATGCAGTATACTACTAAGATATAGCAACTCACTGAAATCTTCATTGTTTTTTGTTATTATGTGTGTAGCCCCTGTAGTGATTGAAAGACACTGAGATGTGCATCTGGAAAGACTGAGATGCCTCTGAGAATCACGAGGTAAGCATAAGTTCAGGTCTGAGTGATTGCCAATAACTTATCAAATATCTGAACATCTGGGCATAACTGGTTTTCAGAAAATTGCCCGGTTGTACATACAGATCTCTCTGAATTTAACTACAGACAACATAAAATATCATTTATAATTTATTTTATAATTCAGTAATTAGTAACAATAATCATAATGTCAAATAACACATACTCCGTTTCAATATACATTTAATGAACTGTTCTCCATAAAACAGATTCAAAATAGGCAAACTTTTAAAGAGTATTTACAATTGTGAGAGCCAGGAGTATAAGATCATTAATGTAACAACAATTTATGTCATCAGACAGTCATATGTGTATGTGTTAAAAATGAATATGGGCTATATACTGACTGGGACATAGTAACATTTACAGCATTTATATTTTTCTCTTTTTTTGTCTCTTCCCCCAACCATTTTTCTTGCTATCATTTCATTTTTTTAGCTGTCATTGCATTCTAATGATCAGTCCTGCTGCATCACATACATCAGTATGTGTAGCTATACTGGTTGTAGTATCTGTAGTGGCTTGGACTGCCATCTCTCCACAGCTGGCTGCAGCAGCACCACCACTGACAGCAGCGGTACCTGTCACTTCTGGGCCACAATCTGCCAGCATTGTCTCCACAACCCTGCACTGTTTGCAACTTCTGTATCAGGTAGGTCTGCCTGGGGGCTGGTGCACTGCTATCTGCTGGGTGTAGTGCCAGTGGAGTCAGAGGTTATGTCATCTGATAAAAGCTGACAGGACTGCTGGAGTTGATTATAGAGAGGGGTTTCATTGCCCTCATAAGCAATATGGAAAGGATCCAGCAGTGAATTGGAAAATTGCTGCTCCATCTGTCACTGCCCAGGTGTCTGTGACCGGAGACAGTGATGACAGTTCAAAGGGTGAGGACTTGATTTACACTGGATGGGGATGCACCTCCAAAGCCTCATACCTAACCCAGTCATAGTGTCCTCCACCATCTTTTGTCTATCACTATTCCTGTTTGCCTTGTATGTACTGCATGTCTGAAATTTCTACCCAACCTACCCTACATTCCTACCTCTGTTTTTCCTAAATACATTCTCCTACTTTCCTCTCTGTCTCTTTAAAGAACATGAAAAGGGCACCTGTCATAAAAAACATGAAAAGGACAACTGTCACACAAAAAAAAAAAATAACACCAAACATAACTATCCACTATGCATATATGTTTGTCAGGTGGTCAGAGAGTATTAAGTTATTGCCACACAGATATTATGATGTGAGTATCCAAAATCCCCAATTTTTTTTTGACAAATACAATATTAGCTTGTGAAGACGTGGATAGCTATGGTCTTCTCCCACCATCATTCTACTCCTTCCTTAATTACCTTCCCAGTGTCCGACCTTGATTTTTTCCACATTTTCCCCTTTGTCCTATCAACCCTATTTTGTACCCTTAATCTGGTCAAAAAATATATTCACAAACCAGATACATGTGCAGAAAATGTGTAGAAACAGAAATCTATATTTCTCCACTCTGCATTTGCACAATACAGCATCAATCAATAAAGCCTGCTAATTCTCATCCTAAGAAAAAAAAATGAAAAAATAATTAGATGTGCACTAATACTTTGCCATCAGTTGTGCAAATAAGCTTGGCAGCAGTTTGCTCCTGTACATGGTTCTGGCAGACTGACAGTGATGTAACTGACTGCTATTACAGTTATACGGTTTATTGTGTTGATGTATGCATAATATGATGACTCCATCCCGATGCACTTAGTACACTGCTATATGCAACTAGTCATGGGATTCTCTCACATTTTCCTTCACAGTACCATGGTGTATCCCACTGAACCTGTAGAATTACAAACATATTTGCAAACTGTTAGTAATGACTGCAAATGTGCACTATCACTTGGATGCATTTCCATGTTATTATCCTGCACATTATATACACCTAACAGGATGTTTCCACTGATGCACAAATAAACACAAAACTGACTTGCAATAATACATAATACAGGGATCATACTCCACTGTACAACAGCTGTCACTATCACCGAAAACCTTCCCATGCAGTCTGTCTGATGTCACCTTTATGATTTCCATTCTGCACAATTTCTTCACTTGTGACCTGTCAAACCAGTGGCAGTACAAGTCCCTTTGTGATATCACTTGTGACAGCATTGCTTTGTAACTTATCAGATAGCCCTTCATGACTTCCATTCCAGTAATGTGTTCTGAATATCACTCTTACACTCATATATATATATATATATATATATATATATATATATATATATATATATATATATATATATATATATATATATATATATACGTCTATATCATTCATTACCAAGACAATTTATATGGACTAACACATGAATCACTTCACAAACATGGACATAAAACATCTGAATATCACACCACAACAAATTACTCTTGCTACTTATGCCATTGCGTGATGCTTGGTATTGAGCAGCACTGCTACCCACACTTAAGTAACAGTAACAGATACTTCACATTCTGTGCCAAAAAACTATGAGAATTTGCATTTAACCACATTCATAAAGTGCTCCTCATGCTATTGTGCTTAGAACCCGCTGCATGATAGAAAGCAGTACAGATATCAGCATGAGAAGATGGTTATTATAATACATGCAATCAATATACTCTGGATGGGACAGCTGACCTATTAATATAATATGATGTTGTGAATTGCGATCTACACATTGAGAGTATCTGCTTGACAAAGCTCATTGCCCATTACCCCATCCATGGGTCTTGCTCTCTTCAGCTATGTGCTTTATGACACTTGAAGTATCTTTTGTCATCAGTGGTTAATACACAGCTCTTCAAAATGTGAACTTAGACAGGCAAGTGTTTAAATCTAGTGGTGTGTACTTAGTATGAATGTGCATGAAAATAGCATGCAGGACTGATTCACTCAACAGGTATGAAGTGCATAATTCAACATGCTGGTTACATTTACATGGCTACAGAGTTTTGATCCTTCAAACCCTCTTTAAGGAAAGCATATGCAATACTATACATTGCTAAATTTTTCCCTTCAGTTATGTGCTTTCTGACAACTGTGTTATGACTTCTTCTGTGGTATCAACAGTCAGTACTCAGGTGTAACGAATGTTGAGTAAGGCAGGCAGGCATTTAAATCTGGCAATGTGTAGCTAATATGAGTGTGAAAGTAAATATAGCAACAGGCAGGATTGTGATACTTAACACATGTGATATGTGACATTTTAATTAGTGGTAATATCTACACAGGAGTAGGGGTTTATTCTTCCAAGTGGTGTCCATTTTAAAGGAGTCTACATGCATTCAAACACCCTACTCAAGATATCCCTTCAAATAGGAGCTGTCTGACCTGTGTGATATGACTTTTACTGTGGCTTCAGCAGTTAGTGCACAGCTCTAGAGACAATAGAGTTACACAGGCAGGTGTTTGAACCTGGAAAAGTGTAACTGCTATGACATGTATCATCAACTGACAACAGGCAGGTCTGGCTTACTCCACAGATGTGATGTGTACAGTTCCACTCTGTGCTGACATTCACACATGAAGAAGGTTTTGATCTCCCAGTTGTTGTACTCTCTTTAGAGGGAAGCCATATACATTAAAATATAGAGCTCAAGTTGACACGTCAGCTGTGTCCTTTCTGACATCTGTGCTGTAAATTATTTTGTGACATCAGCTGTTAGTGTACAGGTGTAAATACTATGTGAGCTATATAAATAGTTCATATTCAGTAGTGTGTACTTTGAATATGTAACAAAGCAAGTGATAAAAGTCAGGACTGGTCTATTTATGGGTTACATTTACACAGGGGAGCAGTTTTGATCCCTCAAGTGTTGTACTCCCTTTTGAGGGGGGCATTTGCATTCCAACACAATGTTCAAGTTAACCTTTCAAATGTGTACAATCAACTGGGACATGACATCTTTGTAACATCATCATTTAATGCACAGGCCTAGAGAATGTTGACTTAGATTGGCAGGTATTTGAATCTGGTAGTATGTAACTTGCATTAATATATTCACAATCAAATGATGATGGGCTAAAATGGCTAACTTAAATGGTGATGCGTATAATGCTATGTAGTGGTAATGCTTTCACAGCTAGAAAGTTTTGATCCCCCTTGTAAGGGGGCCCAAATGCATTGAAATACAATGCTCAGGTTAACCCTTCAAGTGTGTGCCTTCTGACAACTGTGTTATGATTTCTTCCATGGCACCAGCAGCTACTGTACAGTTCTACATACTAAGTTGCATGGACATGTGTGCATATCCAGCATTTTCTAACTTGTATAAGTGTGCTTAAAAAAAAACACATTTGTGACATGCTGGAATGGCTTACTCAACAGGTGTGTTATTTGATTGTTTTTTGATGGGTTGGTGATTTTGTTCCAGTAAGTGCTTTACTTCTTGCAAGCATGCCCTGTTTAATGATAATTTTTGCATATACCTTTGTGTGCCTGTTAGCATAAAGCAACACCAGTAATCAATAATGGGGAATAGTAACTGTCTTTTCTCATCCAAAAAAAAAAAAAAACCTGCTGAGAATTTACCTTTGGCCAAGTGGAACTGTTGCCTGTCATGCAATTGATGTTAGAGACAGTGTGCAAATGGCAACAACTGTATTGTAGTCCAATGTACAAATTAATTATCTTACTTTGCACCTTCCACAGCCCACAGTAACCATGATGTCATATTCCATCTGTCTGTGAGGCACAAAGAGTGTTGTGATGCAAATATTACTGTTATCTGTTGCACAATGCTCAATTCACTAGTCATTTTCCAATAATGTTGTCTCACAACCTTCACATGTGTAGTTTCTCTCAATCGTTGTACAAATTGTTGTGTAGTGGCATTAGATAAAACACATATCATGTGACTGTGATTTAGGCAGACAGGCTTTCCAGTCCCATCTCATATATATTGAAGCTGTGTATTTAACAACTGTTGCTAGGCAATAACGACTTAAAGTACAGGTGTGTATAATTAATTCCCCTTGGATAGATCCCTTTCATAGATGCTCTTATACTCATTTTTAATGATTTCATCGGATGTGATTTTCATTTACAGACATAAAAGTTGTTAATGAGCTTCATTCATATGAGTAGTTTTGGCAACAGTTCCATCACAGTACATTCTAAATGATATGTGCCACATCTACCATGTACATAAAACTCAGCTGTTATGATTTCCACAGTTGTTAAAATTTATGAGTTATAATAAGGTATATACTGCTCCACCTGATGTGGGTTTCTGTGGTATATCTTTGAGGACTGTAGTCACTATTGAGTGATCATTTGTGTCTCACTTCCTACCTTTCCCAACATGTGTGTTACTGTCATAACGGTTATTGTATCCACTTTCACATCTTCTAGAAGTGATATGCACAATTTTCCCTAAGTTTGTGCATTTGTACACAAATTTGTGCATGCTCATCCAGTATTCCTGCAATGCATGTTTGAGACATGTGCCTCTGGGTAGTTCTAAGTTGTATTACTTGCCTGTCTTTTTCCAACAACACATTTTTTCCTCCTGACAATTTAATGAATGTATGTGAGTGTGAATGACAATGCCGGTTTTGTGCAACATGTCTGTGAATTCACTCAATATAATTGCACAGCAGTATGAACCTTTATTGTTCATTTGTTGCTAGGGTTTCTCTTACCCATCTATTCCTGATTTACCCATCTAATGTGAAATGCATGTGCGCTCACTTCTTAAACTTTGGTTTATTGTAGAAACTCTTTTGTTTACATCATGCACATGTCTAGGTCAGGCACATCCTTACCTCAACATGACCACAAGCCTGTGCTGTGGACTCAAGGTGAGGCTGCTTGTCATGTTGTGTGCCTTGAATTCTTGTATATTTGATTAATAATGCTCCTTGTCTCACTAAATCAAATGTTCATATTAGCTTCAGGCAGACATGTACATACCATTTGTGAATCCTCAAGATTATCTTGTTACTAGAAATGTAAAGACTATTGAATATACACCGGTATGCACAGATTCCTTTGAAAAGCTGTTTTGCACCATTGACTGGCTTTATCACATTGATCCTGGGAAGTCCAATTTTTAGAAATTTCTTCACATTCAAAGATCCATTTATTTTTCTATTGGGCTTACTCTCGTAAGACTTCTGATTTACTTATTTTTTAGGACTTTCATTTTATCAATGTGTCTATGTAAATCTGCCTTTACTGTGATATTATAATTATTACTGTTGCAAGTTTTTGACAATTTCTGTTAATTTGTTTTATTGTAGTGATTTAGCATGACCTTTGTTTATGTTTCCTTTGTAGTCTATATCTTATTGGGTTGGCCTGTTTTTCATCTCCTGTAGGAACATAACTGCTGTTCTATGCTCAGAGGAATGTTTGATATATTTTGTAATAGTATGGGAATCTCCCTTTCAAAAGGCTCGCTGCAAGTCCTCCAACCTTTTTAATCATTCATTGTTAAGCTGCTAGTGCCTTTAATGTTTTGCAAGAGCTGCTAGGGAAGTAATGAGAGGTTCTCATTTTCTGTGTGCCCTCACACGGGAGACTATGTTGGTGTCAAGGTTACAACTTGCTATCTGAGAATGCAGTACTCACTGAATAAAGAGTATTCGTATCATATTTCAGTATTCAAGAGGTCAGGTTGTCATGTCTGGCCATTAAAAAGACTCTACCCTCTCAGTGCTCTGGCTAGAGAGGAGCTTTTTTTAATGTCAGATCAACACTACATCAGTCTAGTATAAGATGACCATCAGCTTTCAGCTTACTCCATATGAACAGATAGCCACTTATCACAGAGATCTGGCTGAAACAGTTACCTCTTTTCATCTCTCTCCAGGTCTCAGTGCTAACATGGTAGCCAGGAGGGTACTGTTTGTGGTGGTATAGCTGCTTGTTTCTTGTCCAAGCCAAATTGTTAATTCTGATGTGGCCACATTCTCACTCCTATTTTCTGCTTTATGATGAGCAAGCACAGTGTTGTCATTGCCCAGTATGACATCTGTCCTCCCACTGAGAAAATAGCAACGCCTTCTGACTGTTCTGTTCTTTTTGTCTTTTTTCCAGGCCAAAAAAAAAAAAAAAACAGAAGCCTTTGTCACCTGCCACAGAAACATTTACAGGGACATTAGTTAATTCACTTTTCTGATCTACTGCACAAATATCTGTGGTAAGATATGTGCTTGATTTCCACTTAGCAGATACATAAGCCTCTTTTTTCTCTATATATTTAAGAATGCAGTTTGTGCTCTGATTATTACCACTGAGTACTGCCTTCTTCAGTCAGTGTTATTACATACAAACAACTGGTTTGAGAAGGGGAAAGTTCTGTTCTTTTAGTAATAACAGACACTTATTTTATGGTGTGTTTACTTTCTTGAGTTATATATATGTGTTGTTTCTTTAACTGCTACAAATTGATGTCTTCTGAATAAGCACTACCTTCTATGCGCAGACTGACTATATCCCACTAATCCATCAGTGACCATTGCCCAATAAACCATAACCTTTGCCATGGCCATCACCACAAAATTTCCTAACCCAGATTACCACCCAATTTAATCTTTTTCTGACCCCATTTCCAATAAAGCAACCGAAACCTCCATACACAATTCTCACAGCAGTCATGTGTCTACCTCCTCCCCCGCCGATGATATTGCCAGTTCCCTCACAAACTTCTTTTACAGACAGCAGGGCACAGATTTCCCTTTAGTAACTAGCTGCGTAGATCCTAATATAACAAATGGTTACTCACTGAACTCAAAACATTTACAGAGCATTGGCCACATGTAAAAAGTCCCCTAAATAAGAAAACTGAGCTTGCTACATATAGTTAAGAAACATAGTCAAAAGGTCCACAAGACAACATAAAGAAAATTGCTTCACCACAACTCAAAACACAACCCTTTGTAACCAGAAGAAAATCTAGTGAACCATTAACAAAATCATAGGTAGAACCTCTCAAAAAGACCCACTGCAGAGATACATCATACCTACAACATTTGGACACCTTACACTAGATAATGTTCTACTAGAGTTTTATAGACTTTCTGACTTCAGTCTTCCCATGATAAAAACATTTCTTCTGGAAATAAAAATTTACTCTCCACTATTTTACTTCAAAGACTTTGCCACCAAAAATGTTTATAATATTCCATCAGATGACCCCTGGGAGCTGCTGATCTCTACTATTGTATCCTGTCCCTGTGCAAGGACTGCATCCTCGTCCAAGTCAAATGCATCTACAATAATTGTCTCTTTAAAGGAGTCATGCCCCAGGAATTAAAAAAAAGAAAAAAAAAAAAACAAAAAAACAAAGTAAGACATATTGCAAAATCTCCATCCCTTTCTCCGGTCAATGAATTCAGACCAACATCAAAAATGCTAGAAAAACTTAGCCTTCACTCAACTTAACAAATATTTTTAAATCTGCAAAATATTATTCTTCTACCATCATTGACTCTAGTCATGACATAGCTCAATGAGACCAGTTTACATATCAATGGATGACATTCTTCAAAGTATGGACAAAGGAAACTTCAGAGAAGCAATTTGCATAGCTCTAACCAAAATCTTTGATAATGTAAAATC
Organism: Protopterus annectens; assembly: GCF_019279795.1. Lineage (NCBI taxonomy): Eukaryota > Metazoa > Chordata > Ceratodontiformes > Protopteridae > Protopterus > Protopterus annectens. Next base: position 296,188,186 of record NC_056734.1, on the reverse strand, counting down.
CAAACAGTTAATGAACTTCATTCCAAATCAGTCCACAGGCTATACAATGGTTTAGAACTTCATTCTAGCAAACCTATTGAGGTACAACATGGCTCCATATCCTATGTTATTGCCCCAATCAACAAAGGTGTCCCACAGGTTTTTGTACCATGCTCCTTTTTTTTTATATACTTCAAACAAACTTTCTCCTGGCCTTGTCAGTTTACACATACTACTAAACCAATGATATGGTCATCTACAGACCTACCAACCCCACAGCATTTCTGTCTTTTCAGGCCACCTATAAACAAATCTCTCAAAGATTAATTACTGGTTTTACCACCACAAGCTTCTCAAATGAAAAATGCTATATTGCTCAGTACAACACAGCGCTAAAAGAATTCCATGAATTGGGGCATTTCAGTCAAGAAAGATGAACCTATAGAAAACATGCATGCCTACAGATGTCTGTGTGTCTGTTTAGACCCCAGTCTCAATTTCCAAATCACATGTAAGTCACAACAGCAAAGGTAAACATTTTTTTTTTATTCTCAGCCTAAAAAACCTCACACTTCCCATTATTTCAAGCAGGTCAGTTATAAGCAAAGGTGTTCCCCTCCCACAATTAGAATATGCCTTGCATTTGATTCTCACCACTTCAAAAAAGCTATCTGTTGCTCTGCTAAAATCTATCTTTATCAACATGTGCAGATTTATACACTCCCCCCCCCCAGGAGACAATGACAATGTACCACCATTACTCAAGGCAAATAGCTACTTGTTCCACAAAGGATTCCCTCCTTCTTGCTTATATGATATTTAAGGTGATCAGTATTGAATTCTTCATCTTCTTTACCATTAGACAAATAGAAAGGCAACCACCATACAACTGCATATCCTTTCCAATAGCCACTCTCATACACCAGTCTGAATCCATCATTGGCACTGAAATCTAGGAACCCATTACTAAACAAACATCCTTTCCTTCTACACATTCAAGATTGAATTGAAAAAGCAATCTTTAAACAAACAAAATTTAAAACATTCAGCAATGGTAATGTCACATAGGTCATGCTGATGATCCTGAGAGTTTTAGACCTTATCTTCTTCTTCTGGTAACATTTTAAACTTAGGGGGCATGGCCAAGATGGCTGAGAGCAGCAACTGGTGAAAGCTCTGCGACTGAAACTTTTCTCTGACAGAAAATTTAATAAAAAATAGAATTTGGAGATACTTGATAGCTATTCATATTCCATCATAGTAAATTAAATGATTTATAGCATACATTTATTCAAATGCCGTAATTTTCCTGAGAGAATTTCATCTGCTTGGTTAAGACAGAAGAAACTTCAATATGAGCCACTCAGAAAATGGTACTCAAGATTCATCTGTTAAAAAAAAAAAAAAAAGATATCCCGGTCACTAATATCTGCCATGCAGGATGTATTACTAAAAATAGACAAACTGGATTCTATAGTAGAATGCTTCAAAGAAGACACCAGAAAGAAGATGGAACACAGAGAGTTTTTATGAAACAATGAAATGCACATATCAAAAATATAGAAAAAGCCTTAAATGGCCATGAAGGGAGAATAAATAAAAGTGAGTCTCAGACTAATTTATTTTTAAAACAAAATAACTGGCTTAGAAATAAAATTGATGAATTAGTAAATAGACTGAGACAAAACAATATCAAAATTTATGGTATACCTGAAAAATTGAGGGAGGCAATATAATAAACTTCTTAACAACTTGGCTGCATAAAATGCTAATTTTACCTGGAACTTTGTCTTTCGGAATTAAAAGGGCATAAATCCTTCAGAACACCTTCAAAGAAGGGAAACTCACCACCTCTTCAATAATAGTTAAGTTTATGTCCAGCATGAAAAAGACCAAATATTTGGAGCAGCATGATCAGATGCACTTATTAAAATAGGTGAGCATGTAATAAGATTTGACACTGAATATTCCAGTAAAGTAATGAGTAAAAGGAAAGCTTGCTTTTCATTGATTAAAATAACTTAAAAAGAACAAAATTAAAGCTAATTTGGTGTTTCCTGCAAAGATCAAACTATTTATTTATGAAGGAATTAAAGTATTTGACATGTTGGAAGAGCCATCTACATGTTTTAATAAAAATAAAATCCTTAAGAGCACTGAAGAAATGGGCTGGAATGGTGCATCCCTCAAGAGACAAGGTGAGCTGAATGCCTAGAAAATTGTTTCTAAAGTTAAAAAGGTAAAAATAAGTGAATGCAGGAAATGTATTTTCTGCAGTAATAGATTTACCTCTAAGAAAAGGGTTTATTTAGCATTTTAAGCTTCAACCATATGTAAATTTGTATTTATGTTTTAAACTAAATCATTTTATATGATAGGGAATATAAATGTTTACTTTTACTATATTTATAGAAAAATACCTACTATATTTTATTGAAACTAAACTTATAAATGCATTTCCAAATGTTAAAGAAATATGTCTGTATGAGAATGACATTAAATTATAATTATAGAATTGGTCATTTATTTTTTAGCATTTTAAGCTTCAACCATATGTAAATTTGTGTTTATGTTTTTAACTAAATCATTTTATATGATAGGGAATATAAATGTTTACTTTTACTATATTTATAGCAAAATACCTACTATATTTTATTTAAACTAAACTTATAAATGCATTTCCAAATGTTAAAGAAATATTTCTGAATATGTGTGTGAATGAGAGGGAGGATAGAGGAATGGTGAGGATGCAAGGAGTAGAGTTGGCGAAGGTGGATGAGTTTAAAAACTTGGGGTCAATAGTTCAGAGTAACGGTGAGTGTGGAAGAGAGGTGAAGAAGAGAGTACAGGCAGGATGGAGTGGGTGGAGAAGTGTGTCAGGAGTGATTTGTGACAGACGAGTACCTGTAAGAGTGAAAGGGAAGGTCTACAAGAGGGTAGTGAGACCAGCTATGTTATATGGGTTGGAGACCGTGGCATTGGCAAATATGCAGGAGTTTGAGCTGGATGTGGCAGCATTAAAGATGTTAAGATTTGCACTGGGTGTGACGAGGGTGGACAGGATTAGGAATAAGTATATTAGAGGGTCAGCAAAGGATGGAAGGTTTGGAGACAAAGCCAGAGAGGCATGATTACATTGGTTTGGACATGTGCTGAGGAGGGATGCTGAGTATATTGGGAAAAAGATAATAAGGATGAAGCTACCAGGTAACAGGAAAAGAGGGAGGTCTAAGATAAGGTTAATGGATGTGGTGAGAGAGGACATGCAAGTGGTTGGTGTGACAGAGCAAGATGCAGAGGACAGGAAGAAATGGAAACAGGTGATCTGCTGTGGCGACCCCTAACAGGAACATCCGAATGAAGATGATGAAAGAAATATTTCTGTATGAGAATGACATTAAATTATAATTATAGAATTGGTAACGTTAAGCCTATATAAGGTAAGATTGTTTTATTTGTTTTAATTTTACTCTTTGTGCATTATTAGGTTAAATAAATGTCAGATCTAAGTAATATACTAATTAGAAGATTTAAAGCATAGGTAACTATGTTTTCCTTGTTCCTTTATAACAAATTCCTTTCACAGGTTGTGATCAATGAAGCAATTAGCAGCTCAAGCTAAAACATATAGTTGTGTGAAACTGTTTGAGTTTTGCTTGCTTTACTTCCTGCCTGCTTCTTCCTGCACCGTTTTGCTGAAAATCCAGGTCTTAGAAGAATTCAAAGTTCATCACTGATAGCTGTGAAAGCAGGAAGTGCCTGAATTGTAGCTATAATGACAAGGAAACAAGATTTTAACTTCTTTTAAGCGCATATGTGAGAAATCTGCCCAAAATAAAATTTATTTTCAAAAAAACATTCTTTTATAAGTGAAGAATTGAAAACACAAAAGCTATAGTAACTCTGACTCTGATATATAATTCGCTTGCATTTTATTTATTGTTAACACCCTATGCTGCAGTTTTATTAACCACAACTATCTATATATATATATATATATATATATATATATATATATATATATATATATATATATTGATGGGAAAAGTAAAATTAGATGTTTCTTACTCAACAGAATTTTTTAGAGAATTAAGAAGATTGACAAAATTCTAAAAAAGATTAGCAGCTGCTGTATATTGTGAGTTGTCATTTTCAGATGCTGTAATTAAATACTAATGTCAGGATGAGAAAATCAGACCAGAACAACAGTACGCACTTGGTAAAGGCACACATCTAAATCAGACAGACATGAATTCTTGTATATATAGTCAAGACTGCATATAATACTATAGTTATAAAGAAAAACAAGCACATTATAAATAATGTGCAAATGCACAAAGAAGGAAAAGGGTCCAATTGGAGAGATAGGGTCCAAATGGAGAGACTGGGGTCTGACTGGAGATGATAAGTCAGCAAGCAAAGGAGAGTAGTATTGTTGAAACTGAATTCATCCTCAAGTCTTGGTGAGTACCCTCATGAGGTGGACCCTGTTATTCACAAATACTTCACCAAGACCATACTAATATATATAGCCTGTATTTTATATAGCATATATCATGGACAGAACTAGGTCAAAAATTAAAAAAAAGACAGTTGGGTGCACAAAACTCAGGATAAAAATAGTCTAATCCTAGTAGATGCACTGGTGTCAAGACTGGAAAAAATGACAGTGCAGAATTTTCAATATAAAGAAACATTCCTACAATGGGGCCAGACCCCGGGGGGGGGGTTCCCCCCCCACTGTTGTACAAGGAAGTAGCAGTTCACAAAAATCACAAAAACTGATAGGCCAAAGAAGAGCCATAAAGATGACAGAGAGGACTATTGAGAATAAGAAAGAAATTATGTATTGTTACAATTATGCAAACTGCCCAGAATTTCGAGACACAAGATATACAAAAAGATTAAGAGAGAAATTAGAGGAAAGAAAAATACTTTCACAAGAATAACTGTCAGAAGCTTAAAATAACTATTTGTGTTCACTAATACAACAGATTTGTGGAAAACATTATATAGACCAAGAAATTTTGAGCTGTTTTGAAAAAGAAGCATCTGAAGAAGTGCAAAAATATAAACAACAAAACCTAGAGATTTTTTTAAAGTATAAAAAAAGAAATATGGACATGTGAAAGAAAGAGAGATTTGATGTGGTGCAATATTTTTGCAAAGTCAAAAGCCAAATTAATCAATACAAAAAAGGCAGCCCCAAAGATATTCAAAGAGAAATACAGGCAACGGCATCCAGATATGGAAAATTCACAATAAATAATATCACAAAGAGGGAATGCAGAAACGAATATTAATAAAGTAGAAGTTAAAAAATAAAAGTTGAAGTTATGGAATGCCGACAAAGTAAAGGATTTGATGTAGAAGGCTTAACACAAGTTATATCACAGCATGATAGAACGAGTCCCCAAAGTAAGGAGAAACAGAAAGATCAGGAAACATCTGAAGAAAAAATATGGACATGGGAAAGAAAAAGAGATTTAATATGATGTAATATCTATGCAAGGAGAAGGCAAAACTAATCAATACAAAAAGAGCAGCATCAAAGATATTTGAAGAGAAATATAGGCAAAGGAATCTGGAAATGGAAAACTTACAATACAACAAATAAGAAGACAAAGAGGGAAAATAGAAATGAAGATTAGTAATGGAGAAGTTAAAGAAATAGAAACTGAGGATATGGAGTATCTGCAAAGTGAAGGATTCAGTGTAGAAAATCTAACTCAGAAAGCACCACGGCTGGATGGACATCCAAACTAAGGAGAAACCAGTGGAACAGAAAGCAACTGGTCAGTTGCCATATGAAGATATTTTAGAGCCTTGAAATGGGATGAAATAACTGCCAAAGAGATGGAAACAAAGTTAAGAAAGGCCTCTAATTGGAAAATCCCAGGCCCAGATGCAGTACATAACTTCTGGTTAAAAAGTATTAACATCTTTGCATGAAGATTTAGCCATGAATGTACACCACGAACAAACACCAACCTAGCTAACAACAGGAAAAACAATGCTCCTACTTAAAAGTGAACCTGCAAGCTACCCTAAAAATTACAAACCAGTAACTTGCCTTCTGCTGACATATAAACTATACATTGGAATTAATGCCAACAGAAGAAAACTCAGTTATGGCAATAGAACAAAAGGGCAATAAAAAATGTCATATGGAACAAAGGATCATTTGTTGCTAAGTAAAGTCATAGTGGAGAACTGTAAAAAGAGGAAGAATCTAAGTATGGCATGGACGGACTACAAAAGAAGCACATGAAAGTATCCCGCTTTCATGGATAAAAGAGTGTTTAAAAATGTATAAGATGCACCCTACAATGATAAACTACATCACAGCGACCATGAAACAGTGGGAAACTAAATGGTAAAGGGCAAATTATTATTCCAGAGATAAAAAACAAATTATTATTCCAGGGTGACTGTTTGTCATTGTTGCTCTTTTGCTTTGCCCTTAAACCATTAAGCTGTCTGCTTAACAGTTTAAGTCAATTTGGTTCCCAGAAAGCAACAAAGTTTAATGATTTCTAATCTTCTCTTTGTCAATCATTTAAAACTGTGTAGCTCATCAGATGAGGAAATGAAAGCACAACTGCAAGCAGTTAAAACTTTCTCAGATGATATAAGAATGCCATCTGGTCTTGATAAATGTTCAAAAGCAACTTTTAAAGTAGGAGAAGGGCAGCACCAAGAAAATATCAGCTAGGGACGAGACTGTAGTACACAAGAACTTGAGCAAGAGGGAGTGCATAAATATTTGGGAACTGATGAAGAATCAACAACAAAACATAAACAAATGTGAATCAAACTCAGTAAGGAATATTTTAGAAGACTTAAATTAATCCTGACTTGTAGGAACAAAATTCAAGCTATAAACCAATTTACTCTTCCTGTCCTAACTTACAGTTTTGTAGTGATTGACTGGCCCCAAAAGGTGTTGGATAGATTGGACAGGAAGACAAGAAGGATGCTCCATGCTCATCAAATGTTTTATAAAAATCAATGCATACCAAGACTATATATTCCCTGTTCTGAAGGAAGTATGGGCATACCTGAAATTGATTACATGGATAGATCTGCAGTTGTGGGACTGTATACATATCTGTTGACCTCACAAGACCCAAATATAGTGAAAGTTTTGAAACATGCAGAGAATAAGTCTAAGATGACTTCCCTTCTTAGTCTAGCAAAAACATATCGGCATCTAGCGGAAATGGAAATCAAACCATAAAAATAAGGAAGCATCTGAATGTGCCAAAAACAAAAGAAAGAATATAAGATGAAGGACTAGATTAGAAGGCAAAAAATGTGGAAAATGCATAAATATAGTTGCAAGTATAGAAACCTCCTGAAAGAACCTCATATCGATCAGGATAGAATGCATGAATGGTTAAGGAGAGGCAAATTCAAACCAAAAGATGAAAGGTTAATATTGGCAGCCCAAGATAGTTTACAAGTCCATTGAACAGGTGAGAGAAACAGAACAGAATTGGAAACAGTCTCACATCTTGTTGCTGGTTGTGGCACACTAATGGCAGAAGGACTGTATATTGAAAGGCAAGATAATGTGGCAAGACTGTTGCACTGGAGATTGTGCAAACATTATAATATTGAAGTAACTGAAAAACACTGGAAATATGTGCCACAAAGCATAATAGAAAATGATGAAGTCTACATCACATGGGATCACCCATTACCAACAGTTCAAAAGACAGATGCAAGAAAACCAGATATAGTGGTCCATGAAAAGAAGAAAAAAGTAGCATTGATCACTGACATCACTACACACAGCGACTACAGTGTCCTGCGTACAGAGAGACACAAAGTCATAAAATATCAGGATATGCAAGCAGAAACAAGAGCAGTGTGGAAGAAAGAAACCCAGACAGTTCCAATAGTAGTAGGAGCAGCAGGTCTTTTAAAACAGATTCTACAATCATATTTAAATATGTTACCGATACAAGTAATGCCATACAAATTACAAATGGAGTCATTATTGGACACTTTGTGGGTGCTTCGAAGAGCACTTCTGGATGACATCAAAGATTGAAACAATGCTAATTTCATAAACTTTAATCATAGTTTGACTTAGTAATGGAGTCCATTCCCATCATGGTATTAGAAACCCAAAAGATTTGGAGACATTAAAAAGAAAGAAACATCTTTTATGTAATAGTAAAAGAGTAACGTCATTAAGTTAAGAATAAATGCACATGCTGCAATCTCTAATAGAAAGCTGATGACTAAATAGCTCTTTGATGGGAGATCTTAGAAATGCAAATTATATCAAATAAGGCAGAATATCAGTGAAATATAAGACAGAAACACATATTTGAATAGCAAGCTGCTTATAAGGAAAACATATATTACATATACCTATATATGGGAGAAAAGAAAATGTAAAAAATATATTCATTTTCACATAAAATTACATAAAAATATTTAAAAAGGTCCTGAAAACTGAACTGTGAAATGTGGTTATATCAACTTTGAAGCTTTTTGCATATTGTATGTTAGTGGATTCACTAAGATTACCTGAAATAACTCACTACATAAGTCAGAGCTGAACTTTGAGTGTTTTATTGCTGATTCTGTTCTTTCATTTTGATAGAAAGTAGAGTAGATTTTTCAAGATGTTTGAAAATGGGAGAGGAGAATGTGGTTTGAAATGAGCATTATGTAACTATTAAATATAATATAGACTGTGAATAAGTGAATGTTTTATTTTTACTCTGTTGAGTAATAAGACATTCCCTTTAAAATAATAATCTGTAAGTTTTTTATGAATTAATTTAATGAGGTAAAGGATTTTTTAGATATTTTGATATGTATCATATTAATAATGTAGAAATATAAGATATAGACACTTGTACTTTTAGAATTACTTCAGACTTTTCGTTAGAGTAGTAAAATATATATATATATCCCTTTCAGCATGATGCATATGTGTGTGTGTGTGTGTGTGTGTGTGTGTGTGTGTGTGTGTGTGTGTGTCTATATATATATATATATATATATATATATATATATATGTATGTATGTATGTATATGAATATATATATGTCTACTTCAGTAGATCAACTTACCTGAATATCAATGCCCAGCTAACTGAGAAGATAGCATCAAGCAGACTAGGATACTGAACATATAAAGTTGTCCAACACCACTACAAAAACAAACCACACTAAATTCAACCCATACAATTCACCTCCCACACCCTCAGTACTTAAATATATCAACTCGAAGATTACACTACAGTTTGAAAAATGCAAAGGTCACTGTGCTGGCCAACTGAATCTTTTCCTGAGTTAAACTTCCAATGTTTTGCCATTTGGTATCCTGGTCTGTTCAGTGCTTTCATCTTGGGCATCTGGGCTTCAGTGTTCAGGTGAGTCAATCTACTGAAGAACATTTATCTGCATTCAAACCGGAACCCTAGTTTGAGAGACAGCCTTACAGAACTATCTGCAAATATATAGAGCTGAGTATATTTTTCTGCATTAGTCTGTATTATAGAGCTAAATTGTTTGCTTAGAAATCTGTTGTCTTACTGCTCTGCAAATATATAGAGAACAGTATTTATTTTTTGGCTTTATAATTTGCACATTGCTCACATCTGTGTTGAAACTGTTTTTCCCCAATCCCCCTCATTTCCTGCCTTGTCTTCAGCTGATACAATTGAGCTAGTGTTGTGTGTCCTGTTAATTAACAATCTGCATTCAAACTGAAACCTTAGTTTGAGAGACAGCCTTACAGAACTATCTTCAAATATATAGAGCTGAGTATATTTTTCTGTATTATTCTATATTATAGAGCTAAATTGTTTGCTTAGATATCTGTTGTCTTACTGCTCTGCAAATATATAGAGAACAGTATATATTTTTGGCTTTATAATTTGCACATTCTTCACATCTGTGTTGAAACTGTTCCCCCCCTGTTCTTGGTTGTAGTTTAAATTTGGTGGCTTTTGCAGTGCCCGCCCCACTGTAGATTTGATCAAAGACACTCCCCCAGGCCCATCTCTTTACCGCATTCTACCTAATAAACCCTTTCTGCACTTGCTTTTAGTCCTTTTTAATTTAATTACTTTTCAAACTGTATGTGGACTAATATTGCTACATATTCAAGTGTGCCAGCTTGCACTGCATGAGAATTGTATTTACTACTGCTTTTGCTACTTTTCTGAAAAAAAAAAAAAAATTCATCTGCTTTTACTATACTTGTGTTTCTTCCTACTTTATTTTGCTTTTGCGTCATCTTAAAAGTACTCAATTGTATTTATTACTGCTTGGTGTAACTCATTCTAAGTCTTTTAGTTTAAACACTTGGGCTTCAGACCAGTTGTTTTACATTAAGAGGGTTTGTGGTCTGCACTGTAGTGGCAGAACAGGTAGCTTACATCCTTCTAAGTTGGGAACTGCTGATTGAGGGCTCAGTGTCTGTTATTCTAAAAGTGTATTAATTCTGGTTTAAGCACTTGGGCTTTGAGGCCAATTATTTTACATTAAGAGGGTTCGTGGTCTGCACTCTTGTGGGAGGAGATGCTGGACTCTGCCCTTCTGAGCTGGGAATTTCTGGTTGAAGGCTTATAGTGCATGCATATCTGAACTGCTTCTTACTGAAATTGGTACACCTTGTTTGCTGTAGCATAGACTAGATCCAGGCCTGCTGAAAGATACCTACACCTCCAGGTTGGTGGCAAAGCACGAAGCATCAGAGACTATCCATGTGCAACTAACAGTGGGTAAAACTGCCTTCCAGTTTATAGCCTGCTACAGACCACCCTCCCAAACCCAGGAACCCCACTCGGCCTTCCTGAGAACACTGGAAAATATGAAGGTCTCTCCAAACACCATTATATTGGGCGACTTCAACTACCCAAACATAGACTGGGAGCATTACTCTAGCTCCAACACCCTAGCCCAAAGGTTCCTAGAATTCATAAACTCAAATGCTATGGAACAACGTGTTACCACTCCCACAAGAGGGGAAAACATACTGGACCTGATCATCACCAACATGGGGACTCTATGCTCCAGACTAGAAGTGTATCGCTCACTGGTAAGATCAGACCATAAACTGATCTCACTGGATATTCACATCCCGACCCCAACCCCTGCCCAGAAAACCACAGTAAAAAACTTCTCTAAAGCAAATTTCACACTCCTCAAAACCAAGGTGGAATCCTTCAAAGCCCCTAGACCTGTGGAAAATATGGCCCAGACCGCAGAATCCTTTATAAATGCATTCTATGAACACCTTCAGAAATGCATGGATCATGCAATCCCAAATAAAACCAAGACCCAATCCTCCAAAGGCAGATGTCCTGTCTGGTGGACCCCAGCCATAAACAAACTATACAATAGAAAAAGGAAGCTACTACATGATAGAGCAAAATCCCAAAAAGGGAAGGCATCTCTGATCAGTATTAGCAAAAAACTAAGGGCACTCATAAAATCGTCTAAGGCCAGCTTCGAGAGAAAAATTGCACAGGACACTAAGGATAATCACAACACTTGCTTTAGTTATGTTAGGAACCTGGGTGGGAATTCCCAGATATGCTCAGAATTAGTGCAAAATGACAAAAAATACACCGAACCCACAGACATTGCCAACATCCTAGCTGACAGGTTCAGCTCAAACTCCCCCCCCCCACTAAAAGGGCAAATATCTATCCCAGCAGAGTGCTGCCCCCCTGACATCTCAGATGCTCAGGTAAGAGCCGCCCTCTCCAAAGCAAATAACACAGCATCAATGGGACCAGACGGTGTCCTGGGCTGCGTCCTACATGAACTCCAAGAAGAGCTAAACCTAAACATAAAACTACTGTTCAATCTCAGCCTTACTACAGGATATGTACCCAAAGAGTGGCATACAGCAACAGTGGTCCCTCTCCACAAAGGTGGTGCCTCAATGGACCCTGGAAACTATCGCCCCATAAGCCTGACTAGCTTGGTCTGCAAAGCTATGGATAGGATCATCATGGACCTCATAAATAAAGATATTGGGGACCTACAGACACTGGATCCTACCCAGTTCGGCTTTGTTAAGGGCAGATCCTGCCTCTTAAACCTGGTCAACTTCTTTGAAACAGTCACCAAGGCCATTGACGAAGGGAAGGTGGTCCACACAGCCTACCTGGACCTCGCAACAGCCTTCGATACAATACCCCACTCGGGCATTATAGATAAGCTCACCAGCTTAAATATAAACCCCTATGTCACTAGATGGGTTGCAAACTGGCTCAAGGACAGAACCCACATGGTTAGAATTGCTGGAGCCATGTCAGACTCCAAACCAGTTACAAGTGGCGTCCCACAAGGCTCAGTCCTGGGTCCTCTCTTGTTCGGTATATATTTCTCGGAGGTACAGGCCAACACAGAAGGACTGTGGCTGACCAAGTTCGCAGATGACAGCATACTGGGCACCATAATCGACTCTCCAGCTGACACAAGCATCCTCCAAAAGGGCCTCATAGAAACAGACAAGTGGTGCCAGAGCCATGGCCTCAAGCTAAATGCCAAAAAGTGTATAGTCATCCCCTTTGGAAAAAACAAAGTGCCCACAAATTACCACATAGGTGGTAATCCATTAAGTACAGACGAAGTAATTAGGGACCGAGGGACCCAAGTTGATAGCAATCCCTCATTTGACAACCACATGGCCAAAGTGGTTAGAAAAACATTTTATATAGCCCACCTAATCATGAAGGGATTCACATCTAGATCAGGGGAGGTCATCGTGCCTCTTTACTCATCCCTCATCTGGCCCATAATTGAGTACAATGCCCCTTTTGGGATGTACCTTACCAAACACCTGCAGCAACTGGAAAGACCCCAAAAGTACCTCACCAAGAGGATCAAAGGGCCCAAACAGATGCCATATGCTGCCCGGTTAAAGAAACTCCAGCTCTACTCAGTGGCATACTGCCTGCTCAGAGGCAACCTGTGCCTGACATATAAAGCCATGTCCAACCCGGAATTAAGGGACATGCTGCACCTCAAAAAATCCAAATCTCATCGAGCTACATGCTCGAGAGACTTGAACCTCAGCACTGAAATAAATAGGACATGCTGGAGGGACAGATTCATAACCCAGAGGCTCCCTTTACTCTGGAATAAAATCCCAGTCCAGGTTAGGCAGAGTCCCTCATTGACTCTCTTCAAGAGGAATCTTGATGAGTGGATGGGAGATCGTAGGTTTACCCCGGGTATCACTTCTGTGTCACTGTTAGACAGAGGCACAGTATACTAACCACGAAAAAGGGCATAGCAAAATTAATTTAAAATGGGTGGCAAAAGCCAAACATACTCTGGCTAGGCTTATAAATGCCATATATATATATGTATATATATATATATATATATATATATATATATATATATATATATATACATATATATATATATACACATATAAATATATATATATATATATATATATATATATATATATATATATATATATATATATATATATATATATATATATATATACGGGTCTAGTTCAAAAGATCAAAATTTCAGAACATTGAACCTCTGATTATCGACGACCAGAGCATCAAAGTTCTGAAATATTGAACCTTACGAAACAAAAACAAACTAAAATGTTAAAAAACTTCTTCTTTCAGATTTTTGCAGGGAGCAAGCCACCCTGCACCCCCCCCCCACACACCCTGCTACTTAAATATGCAAACTCCAAGATTGCACTAGAGTGAAGAAAACAGTAAAGTTCCTGTTCTTCACTGTATGGTGATGTCCATTTACAAGATTTGATATTTCAAAACTTCGATCATCTGGTCTTCACAGACCAGGGAGTCGATGTTTTGAAATTTTAATATTATAAAGGGGACCCATAGATATATACATATATATATATATATATATATATATATATATATATATATATATATATATATATTTATACTAAGGGCAAACAGCAATTTTCTGAAAGGCAGTTTGCAAACGTTGAATGGAAAAAGGTTCAAATGTGCAATTAGCGAATGCACAGTGAGATTTGCTTATTGCACATTTGACATTCTGGCATGGATTGCACTATAATGGGGATCAGGAAATGTTTCCTTTCCCCACTGTAGTGCAATATCGGAGTTAGAATAATAAAGTAGGGGGTGGTGTGGGAGGTGCAACCCCCCCACATGGAGGGTTGCAGGGGGGCTTGCCCCCCAAGCCTTACACTTTATCTAATTTTTTTCGACATTAATGTTGGAAAATCAGCGAAAGAGTGTTTCGATTTGCTGATTTTCGAACATTTACAACTGTTTCTGTTTTAAGTTTCATCGTTACGATTCGCTCATATGAGCAATCGCACCACTGTGTTTCGCTGTTATGAAGGTAAACCATATATATATATATATATATATATATATATATATATATATATATATATATCAATGTTTGGTAAGATTATTACGGACAACATTATCTTTTTATGTCCCACTCTGTTTTACTTGTACATTTAGAGATTTAGTTGCAATAATACTAAATTATCAAATTATTTAGAAATATTTAATATATACTTATGCTACTATTACATAATTGCATAAGCATTACATTGTCAGATTATTTATTATTTGTGATAATAAAGGTGAATTATTAAATGTTTATGTAGTAAGAATTTTAAGTAGCAAAATATACAACTAAGTTAGCAGCCTCTTATTTTTAACTTATCTATAATATTATATTAATTATTTGTAAGTCATAGCAGCTTCTGGTTAGTCTTTGATGAAATGCTATGTTTTGGTTGCTAGAGGTTTAGTTCCTAGTTTTTTTTATTCAATAGGCAAACTAAAAACTTTAGTAGCCATGACAGATCATGTTTTATTATATATATATATATATATATGTCTACAGCTTAAAATTCAGAATTTGAAATTCAGCATCGTAAGCTTTCAGTATAAAGAAACTCACTTGAGTATTTTGAAAATTAGGTATTGTAGTCTCAGTCAAATGAAATTCAGTATTGTGAGTTTTCGGTGATGTGAAATAGACCTATGTATATATATATATATATATATATATATATATATATATATATATATATATATATATATATATATATATATATATGGGTCCTAGCTAAATGAACGAAGTTCAGAGCTTAAAATTTTATATGGCCGAAACCATATGATCAAAGTTCTAAAACTTCCAACATCTAAACGGAGATCACCATACATCATGGAACAGGAATATTCCCTTTTCCTCATTGTAGTGCAATCACGGAGTTGGTATATTTTAATAGCGGGGTTGTAGGGGGCACAGCACCCCATGTTCATAGGTTCATAAGTTCATAGCATGGAGAGGATCATAATGGACCTCATAAATAAAGACATAGGGAATTTGCAGACTTTGGATCCATCCCAGTTTGGCTTTGTCAAAGGCAGATCATGCCTTCTAAACTTGGTTGACTTTTTCGAAACAGTCACCAAAGCCATTGATGAGGGAAAGGCAGTCCATACAGCCTACCTCGATCTGGCGAAGGCCTTCGATACAATACCCCACTCGGGTATCATTGAAAAACTCATCAGCTTAAATGTTAACCCATACATCACAAGATGGGTTGCAAACTGGCTGAGTGACAGAACCCACAGGGTCAGAGTTGCTGGCGCCATGTCAGACTCAAAGCCTGTCACAAGTGGTGTACCACAGGGCTCAGTCCTGGGCCCACTCTTGTTTGGCATCTACTTTTCTGAAGTACAAGCAAACACAGGAGGGTTATGGCTGACAAAGTTTGCAGATGACTGCAAACTGGGCCATAGTAGAAAACACATCTGACACAGATATCCTTCAGAAGGGTCTCACAGAAACGGATAACTGGTGCCAGAGCCATGGCCTAAAGTTAAATGCCAAAAATGCATAGTCATACCCTTCGGAAAAACAAGGTTACCCCTAGCTACCAAATAGGTGGCAATCCACTGAGCACAGAAGAAGTTATCAGGGACCTGGGGACCCAGGTTGATAGTAGTCTGTCATTCGACACCCATGTAGCTAAAGTAGTTAGGAAGACCTTCTACATTGCCCACCTTATCATGAAGGGATTCTCATCTAGATCAAGGGAGGTCATAGTCTCCCTATACTCATCACTCATCAGACCAATGATTGAGTACAATGCCCCATTCGGAATGTATCTGACCCGACACTTGCAGCAGCTGGAGAGGCCACAAAAGTTCCTCGCCAAAAGGATAAAGGGTCTCAAACATCTGCCCTATGCTGCCCGACTGAAAGAACTCCAGCTCTATTCAGTCACTTACCGCTTGCTCAGAGGTGACCTTTGCCTAACATACAAGGCCATGTCAAACCCAGATTTGATGAATATGCTTCACCTCAAAAAATCTAGATCCGTCAGAGCCACAAGGGCAGGAGACTTAAACCTCGACACGGCTATTAATAGGACGTGCTGCAGGGATAGATTCATCACCCAAAGACTCCCTATGCTGTGGAATAAAATCCCGGTATATGTGAGGCAGAGCACCTCGCTGGCCTTGTTCAAGAGAAATCTTGACCAATGGATGGGAGATCGCAGATATACCCCAGGGATTACCTCAGTGTCACTGCTCGACAGAGGCACAGCAAAATAATGGGTATAGTTCCCCATACTAAAGGGGTGGCGTAAGCCACAAAACTATGGGCTAGGCTTGTAAATGCCCTCGGGCAGATAGCCTAGTATGAACCTATGAACCTATGAACCTATAGGTAGTTACTAGGCTATATAAAACTAGCCAAAAAATGTACCCTGGCTTTCACCACCTAAGAAAATTATTTTCCTGTACCCCTGTCGAGCAGAGCCACAGAGGTGATCCCCGGGGTGACTTTCCTACTTCCCATCCAATTATCAAGATTTTTCTTGAAGAGTGCTAATGAGGAGCTTTGTTTGATATAAATAAGTAGTTTGTTTCAGAGTATGGGAAGTCTCTGGGACAGGAATCTATCCCACCAACATGTTCTGTTTATTGTGGTGACAAGGTTTAGGTCCCTAGAGCATGTAGCTCAGAGGGATTAGGATTTCTTTAAGTGGAGCATGTCCAATTGCTCTGGGTTTGACATAGCTTTGTATGTTAGGCAGAGATCACCTCTGAGTAGGCGATATGCGACAGAGTAAAGCTGGAGTTTTTTGAGACGGTCTGCGTAGGGCACCTGTTGAGGCTGGTAATCCTTTTTGTGAGGTATTTCTGCAGCCTTTCCAGTTGCTGTAGATGTCTTGTGAGGTACATATGAAAAGGGGTTTTCTACTCTATAATGGGTCTAATGAGTGACGAGTAGAGGGAAACAATGACCTCTTTTTTCCTGGATGAGAATCCTTTTGTGATGAGGTGTGCCATGTAGAAGGATTTCCTGACTACTGTGGTGATGTGATTATCAAAGGAGAGACTACTGTCCACCTGTGTCCCAAGGTCTCTTAGCATACTTTCGGTGTTAAGTAGACTACCACCTATGTGGTAGCTCATGGGTACAGATATTTTACTAAAGGGGATGACAATGCATTTTTTGGCATTAAGCTTGAGGCCATGGCTTTGACACCAGACATCTGTCTCAGTGAGGCCCTTTTGTAGGATGTCCACATTGTTAGGAGTTTCGATTAAGACTTTTAGTTTGCAGTCATCTGCGAATTTCATTAGTCAAAGACCTTCTGTGTTAGCCTGTACTTCAGAAAAGTAGATACCAAACAGGAGAGGACCCAGGACTGAACCCTTTGTTGCAACACTTGTCACTGGTCTGAAGTCAGATTTGGAGTCTGCTACTTTCACAGTGTGGGTTCTGTCGGTGAGCCAGTTGGCAACCCATCTTGTGACATAGGGATTTATACCTAGTTTAGTGAGTTTATCTATAATTCCAGAGTGGGGGATGGTGTCAAAAGCCTTGCCGAGATCTAGATAGTCTGTGTGAACCATCTGACCCTCATCTACGGCTTTGGTGACTGCTTCAAAGAAGTCTATCAGGTTTAAGGGGGTGCAGGGGGGCTTGCCCCCCTGCATATATGTGTTTTAATTTATTTATTTATTTTTTTTTTCTTTTTTAAATGTTCGAGATTGCAAAACTTCCATCATATGATCTCGACCATATGAGTTTGAAGTTTTGTAATTTCGATCATTCAGAATAGACACATATATATAGTTACAGTTGTAAACTTGTTCCTGTTTTTGTTACTTATGAGTTTTAGTAGTTTCATTTGTAGAAAGGAAGAATTAAATAAATGCAGAAAGTTAAGACTGTGTTGGAGGAATACATTAGAGGTTTATATACAGCTACATTACTATTGTGGATATAAACATCATATTATCTCTTGGTAAAATAAATTGTCTCAAATACACAGTATGGTTAGTTTAAATCTATTGTCTATTAATGAAATAGATGGATTAAATAATGGCAGCAAAAGGAAATCATTAATGAGATATTTAAAATTAAATAAAAGAGATATATTATTGCAAGAGACTTACTTGATAAAGAAATTCATTATCTAAATAACTTAGGTTATGAAATGTTATCATCTGCTTCTTTTAACAAAAGATGAAAGGAACTGCTTATACTTTGGAAAAAAATCTATTGTAATTGCTAAAGCCATAATCTATTAATGATCCCAAAGGAATGTATGCATTTGTAGTAATTAAAAATCATGGCGAACTCTATACATTAGTTACATTTATTGGATCTCTGGAATAGGTGTAAGAGTTGCAAAAGATCACTTAAACTTATTATATAACCATTGGAACTCTAGTTTAATTTTTCCTGGAGATTTTAACAGCATATCAAGTATAGAAGATACAAGTGAACAGAAGAAAGCTAAAATTCTACCGTCAGCTAAAGCACTAAACAGACTGATTAGTAATAATAATCTACTTGATTTAATAGTAAAAGCAGAAAATAAGTCATTGTTTTACACCTATTATTCTTATGCATGTGGGACACAAACTATAATTGATAGGATTTATGTTTCCACAGGTCTACTTAATAAAGTTAATTATTTTAAAACTATCCATTGTCCTTTATCTGATCATAATGCATTAAGTGTTAATATATCAATGGATCTGGGGAAATTTCAGATGACCTCCAGAATTCCTGTATATATGATGCAATTAAAAGAATTTAAGAGTTACCTTAAGGAATAAATTGAACATTTTCTATCTTTGAATGATGATGTGTCAAGTTAGTAAAGTCGGGTCTATATTATATGAATGAAAGTTCATATAAGTGAACGCTCTAATGAGCGAAACTCCTAGGCATTGAGGTGCGTGTTGTGGGATTGCAGTACAGTGAAGATTGGAGTTTTTGCCCTTTCCTCACTGTAGTGCAATCTCGGAATTGGAATATATATTTAGTGGGGGGGGGGGCACCCCCCACAATATTGTTTTTGATGTCTGGGATTTTCGCTCACTGAGCGTTTGCTTATATGAACTTTTGTTCATATAATATAGACCCAGTAAAGTCATACCATGGGATTCCTTAAAATGTATCTTAAAGATGGAATAAGAAGATGATCTAGTAATATAATGAAATAATGTGATTAAGAGTTATTAGAAATACAGCATGATATATACATATATAAAGTAAGGTTTGAACAACAAACAAATTAGGTAATACTGGTATCATTAAAAATCTGATGATAAAGTATTAATCAATTTTACAAATAAAATGGAGATAGCGCTAGTAAAACTATAATTGTACAGTTATGTGATGACTCCAAAATTCTTCACTGATTAGCTAATAAAAGTAATATATTAAGCAAAAAGGCACAGATCAATAATATCCAAACTTCTCACACTAATACGCTTACTTCAGACTCAGAGGAAATTCTTAATATCGAACAAAATCATGAGGATCTTCATAAGGGTAAAGGTAGAATTCCAGATGATTGCACAGCTGATAAGTATTTAAAGAAAAATGTTACTACTAAACTTAATGATCAGGAAATTTCTCTTTTAAATAAGCCTATTACCCTCATAGAAGTTAAAGACATTTTTTAAAAAAAGAAAAATGGTAAAGCTCCATGGTTAGATGGTTAAGTATGAAATTATAAGGGAGAGATAGAGTCCTGTCCCAGAGACTTCCCATGCTCTGGAATAAACTACCTATCATATCAAACAAAGCTCCTCATTAGTACTCTTCAAGAAAAATCTTGATGATTGGATGGGAAATGGAAATTCACCCTGGGGATCACTTCTGTGGCTCTACTTGACAGTGGCACAGGAAAATAATTTTCTTGGGTGGCAAAAGCCAGGGTACCTTTTTGGCTGAGCTTGTATAGGCCCTAGGGCTGATAGCCTAGTACCTACCTATGAACCTATATAATCTGGCTCCATTAAACATTTTAGAATTACTGAGCAAAGTATTCAGGATAATTCAGAGTGATAAAATAATTCCTCAGTCATGGAAATTTTCTGTAATGCCACCTACACTTAAAAAGTTAGTTTCATCATATAAACCAATTTCATTATTAAATGTAGATTATAAAATTCTTGCTTTCACCTTCACTATGAGATTAAGAGATATGGCAAATAAATTAATTAATAAATATTAAACAGGATTTATAGTCAATCAGGTAATATATAACAATATTAACAAGGAAGTTACAATCTTAGATTTAGAAAAAAGAATGAGCAAAAAATTGGCACTTAGTTTAGATATTGAGAGAGTTTTTGATTCTGTAGATTAGAGCTACTTATTTAAAACTTTAGAAACATTTCCATTTCCAGAAAAAAATTATTGTAATATTGGAAAACTTGCATAGAAATTTCAAAGCATATATTAAAATTGGATCTTACATCTCTCAAGGATTCACGTTAAATGCAGATACAAAACAAAGGTGTCCATTGTCTCCTCTGCAGTTTGCATTAGTTATTGAACCCTTAGCTTTTAGTATAAGAAACAATGATAAAATAAATATAAAATTCAGGTTTTTTTGCAGATGAACTTTTGCTAACTATAGATTTTAACTATTCAGTTGAAGAAATAGCTCCCCTCATTGCTAAAATTCAACCAGCTAAAATGGCCCACCAAATAAACCCTACTGAAAAAATAGATAAGGAAATTGAAAAGTTTCAAGACACATTGCTGCTAAAATTTAATAACAATAAAACTGAAACTTTTATGTTAAATCAATTACTAACTAGTGAGTTTAAATACAAACATAAGTATAATTGGGAAGGATGATTATTAACATATTAAGGAATACAAAATTCTTAAGATGTGAGTAAGATTATTAATCATAATTTAGAAAAAAGTAATCAAATAAGTGTTACTCCTTATAAAAAACGGAATGAGTTTGCTTAAGTTTTGAGGACAGGTTAATGTTTAATAAAATGATTATATCACCTATGATTATCTATCTATCTATCTATCTATCTATCTATCTATCTATCTATCTATCTATCTATCTACCTATCTATCTCTTTCTCTCTCTCTTGCTCTCTCTGTCTCTCCCCCTCTCTCTCTCTCTCTCTATATATATATATATATATATTTATATGTGTGTGTGTGTGTGTGGGGGGGGGGTCTACTCCTAAATTTTGAAGTTTCAAAACTTCAAATTTCTTATGATCAAGACCAGAAGATTGAAGTTTTGAAACTTCAAGCCATTTAAATGGAGTTCGCTGTACAGCATAGAATGGGATATTAACAATTTTCCTCATTGTGGAGTGATCTCAGAACTGGTATGTTTAATTAGCAGGGGGTGTGGGGTGCAGGGGGGGTTGTCCCCCTTCAAAAATGTAAAAAAGATTTTTTTTTAATTTTTTTCCCATTGACCTTTCAAAGTTCTAAACCTTAGATCTTTTGGTCTTGACCATAATAAATTCTATGTTTTGAAACTTCAGAATTTAGAAGTAGACCCATGTGTGTGTGTGTGTGTGTGTGTGTGTGTGTGTGTGTGTGTGTGTGTGTGTGTGTGTGTGTGTGTGTGTGTGTGTGTGTATGGGTCTAGGTCTATTCACTGAAAGCACATTTCACTGAAACACATTTGACTGTGCACAATTCACTGAAAGCTCAATTCACTGAAAACCCAATTCACTGAAACACATTTCACTGAAAGTTATATATGGGCCTTTCCCCACTGTAGTGCGACCCTGGAATTAGTATATATAGTAAGGGGGGTTTGGGGGTATAGCCCCCCACCTATTTTAAATATTTTGAACTATATACATGGATACTTGCAATTCCAATAAATTACTATTTTCTGAACATATGTATCCAAACTATGTGGGGGGCTACACCCCCACACCCCCCAACGTACATATATGCATGTGTATGTGTGTGTGTGTGTGTGTGTGTGTGTGTGTGTGTGTGTGTGTGTGTGTGTGTGTGTGTGTGTGCATGTGTGTATGTTTGTGTGTGTGTGTGTGTGTGTTACACTGTCTTTTATACCTGCCAAAAACATTTAAAGAAAATTCTATCCTAAAAAAGCAAATCATATTAGACTGGGAGAGCATGGTGATATTAGCTTGCTTAACACAGAGTCTTATTTCATTGCTGTGTAAGTCTATTATACTCTAGTTAGACTCAACTTATACTAGTCAATGGAAAATCATTCAGTAACAGATTATACTAAATTCTTGTAAGTTCAATAAATATGATTAATTAGAAGTATGAAACAATTGTTTCACCTGGTTAATCAAATATACATTAGAAGGAAATTAATTTCAGTCTTTAGGCAATGAATTTTAAAACAGTTAAGAAATATGTTTTTAAAACCCCATTAATTTTAACTTTTTCTTTATGCTTTCCCATCACACACACACTACTAGATTTTTGGAAACTCAAAACAATGTTAAAATTAATTTACTAAAAAAAAATGCTTTAGTATTATGATCCAATTATTTTGAAAAAGGGAAAGCTAAATCACCAGAATCTTTGATGAAAGATTGCAAATTGGATATATTTGTTAATCAGCTAATATTATCTATAAGTATGAAGATGAATTTGTAGGTAATATGAGTGAAGAGGAACAGAACACTATTCCCCTATTATATGAGTTTATGAGTGCTATCGTCAAAGGTAAATTGACCTATAAAGGAAGACTGTTCAAGTTCTACAGATCTCATCACTGCCACTCTATCAGAAAACTTACATGGCTTGAGCTCCCCTCATTGCTAAAATTCAACCAGCTAAAAATGGCCCAATAATAAACCCTTCTGAAAAAATCCCAGTCCTAAAGGACTTACTGGCTCACTACTCAAATAAGTGGCCCTTTTGTCTAACAATAAGGCATTATTAGAGATAACAAAATGCAAAAACCACACTGGAGAATTCCTCTACTCCTGCAGCATCAACAAAATATTATATAGAATACCATTTGATATTAAAGCCAATTCAAAAAACTACTGAAAGCCCTCCTGCATGCTACATGGAACTGCCCATGTATTGAACCTGGCTGAAATATCTAATCTGATACAAAACTAGTTCACCTTACAAGATGAGACTATTGCTCCATGGCTAAAACCATTTCTCCTATTTACCCTATCACTAACTTACTAACTACAAACTACCTTCTTATGCATTTGCTCAATACACTTTCCCCCTTCTAAACTTACTGTCTCTATACACTTCCCCCTTCTAATCTCCTTAACTCAAGCTTGTGTATAGTTGTCCTAACGTTTAAAGACCAAATGATAAGCATTTAGCACAAACAGGTCTATTTGCAACAATGTATTGTACCTACTAATATCTCTAACTACTATTATAACTCTTTCTTCTACAATGTAAATACCCATATATTAAAATCTGTTTAATTCTTAAGATATGCTATATAACTTTCTAATGCACCATTGAAATAGTTTGAAAAATGTTAAGTTGCTAACTTTACTGTGTTTCTCATGTATTGTATGTCTTGGAGCTTTTCTCCCCAGGCCTCCACTGAAGATGGACTTCTTCTCCAGTCGGACCTTCCCAGTAGATAAAATAAATAAAAGTTATATAAGATAATTATAAATAATAAAAACTTTGATGCAAAATTCTGGAATGTTTTACATAACAGTGGATTAAGTGACTCAACTGATGATAAGAGTAAAGCTATGCTACTTAATTCAGTTAGTCAATGATCTTCAAGTTTATACTGAAAGGTTTATGGAGAAATATGCACATAGAATGATTCTTAATATTTATAAAATTTCTAAGTTTAATAAAATGACTTCTTCAGGTTACTGGAGATGCAGTAAAAATATAAAAGTGATTGGACACATATGTTTGTGGATTGTGAAAAATTAAATGTTTATTGGGATAGGATAAGTATTGTAAGGAGGTATGGTCTGATAATTTTCTTTAACTAGCTCAATGATATAAATGAATGTTCCGTTTCCTTTATCTATAAAAGCCAAACAACAACAACAGCAAAAAAAAAAAAAAAAGTTTCAGAGTCTCCTGATAGTAGCTAGAAAATTATTACAAAAAATTAGAAATCAAACTCAGTTCCTACTTTAAAAGAATTGTTTACTTTAACTGCAATGCTATGTAAAACTGAAAATTAAATGATTAGAATAATGTCTGTAAATAATACTAAGAGTTTTAGTTGTTGAGATACTTTGATGCCCCACCACTGGCCCAGTATTCAAGGAACCTCAGTCCTCACCACTGGCAACAGTGGAGGATGCACACTAGGAGGACGACAAGTACACACATAGTATTTCCAGATGCAGCTCTTTGCACCAAGTGCAATTTCCCTTTAAAGCACACAAAGACCATAGTCAGTCCAGTGCTGGTTTCTCCCTCTTTCTCCAGATCCCCAGTAAGACCCTGCACTGGCACAGCTATAGAGTTGAGCCCTTAGCCCAGCTTCCAAGCCAAGTCCTCAAACACTCTGTCTGTCCAACCAGTGCTTCGTATCCCTGCCCAAGTAACTGACACACACATTCTTGGAAATTTGTGTTTTACACACACACACACACACACACACACACACACACACACACACACACACACACACACACACACACACACACACACACACACACACACACACACACACACACACACACACACACCTGGAAAAGGCTGGCACATATTTACTAGCTATTCCCCCTTCTGCCCAGACTATAAGGTAATTATCACTGCCAACAACCAACTCCTTATTGCTTACTTTAAGGCCCTTAACAAAGGGTGCCCAATCTTACTGTGTAATGTTACTATTAATACAAATGGTAGTTTGACCAAGAGCAAGGCTATTAGGAGTGGCCCACACAATGTCACTAAATAAATATGCAAGTACTCTCAGAACTTAAATATCTCTATACAGATCAGCCACAATGAAAGGTTTAAATATATTTAATAATAAATATTAAAACAACAAGAAAATATTCAGTGTATATTTACAGTGACATCAGAGTTCAAAAGCACATGAAATATTTAAAACAACATTACAGGACAGTCTCAAATAAATAAAGAAAAACATCAAAGTTAAGTTTTACTATATTGCTGACTGAATCTAAGAGAATTACTATGCCCCAGTTAACTTACTTAAGAGCATGGCAGATGTGCAGTGAATGGGTCTTCTTGTCAGGTCTAAGATCATATATAGAATACTGTGTTTCGCTAAAAGACTTCTTAAATTAATGCCTTAAATATTACTGCTGGGATAACTAGCAGAATGACATAATTGCTTGTCATCTGAGTCCTAGTTTCCATGCCCCAAAATAACCATTGAAAGCAGCTGGTAGCATTTGGCATCCACCTTTGAAAATACATGGACAAGGGCTTTTCCTCAGATCTTTGGAAAATCCTGGAAGTCATAAAACAATTACCTTCCTACACATTACAAAACTAGTAATTATTTCACCTTAAAGACAATACAGAAAACATCTCAGCACAGACCCCACGTCTGCTTGCTGCCATAAAGTAATTTAATTTCAGCTATTTTTCTGAAGTTTTGCTGGACTGAAGTTAACCTCATGTGTTCCTGTTTCCACTATTGAAATATATACATTTAAACAGTTACAATAGTACATGGAAATTTCTGTTCTTTTCCACTAGTGTACACTGTGGATACATTTCAAGCACTTTGCAAAAACCTTTTCAACACACAGTTCTGTACAAGCAGTTTGAAATACACATGACACACAGTTCTAATATATTTGTAACACAAGCATCTTATACGAATCATGTTGATACTCACAAATGACATATAATTATTTAGAAAATTCTAGATAGCTGTGCTGGCAGTATCCCTCTTTGTCACAATAGCTTTGAAATGTTGCTAGTGAAATACCAAGATTCCTAATTTGTTAATTGTATTAGATTACTCTGACGATTCAATGTATTTTCTGTATTGTGTAACAGTATGTGATATTGCATTTCTTCCTGTGTACATATTGCATATATGTTAAACCAATATTTATTTTTTCTTAAACAACACTGCAAATACAGCTTGTGTTATGACTCCTCTTTTTGAGTATGCAGTGCTTTGATCTAATTTTGCTTTTGGCTTTGTCTGTAATTGTCATGGCTACCTCACTTTTTACATTTCATTAGTGTAATTTGGTCATTTTCTCTCTTATGCTGTATACATCTTGTTCTATTATTTTTTACATACTTTGATTTTGTGGATAATTGTTTTTGATCTACATTTACACCTGTGCTGAACATGAAAATTGTCCATGTGACTCTGTGTTCTAACTTAGGTAACTCAGGTAACAAATTCATAGATATATGGACAAACCCATTGTAGTGATTTTATTAACACCAGTGGTGCTGCCGTAGCATTGTTGCCTCACAGAAAGACGCTGTCCGGTTCGATTCTCAGCTAGAGCATCTTCTCCGTGGAGACATGCGTGAATGGGTGTACCTTCGTTGAAGGTTGTGTGTCAGGCCTGGCAAGACGGTACGTAAAAATCAACTGCCAATCATTAGCGGACTGGAGTTCTGCTATGGCGTCCCCTAACCGGGAAAAGCTGAAAGACACAAACAAGCTTATTTTAGTGACTGCGGTGGTGGTGCTGCGGAAGCGTTGTCACCTCACAGTAAGACATTGTCCTGTTCGATTCTCAGCTAAAGCGTCTTCTGTGTGGAGACATGCATGAATGGGCATACCTTCGTTGAAGGTTGTACGTCAGGGCTGGCAACTCGGTACGTAAAAATCTGCTGCCAATCATTAGCGGACTGGAGTTCTGCTGCGGCGACCCCTAACCGGGAAAAGCCGAAAGATACAACAAGTGTTAGTACACTGACACATGTAATGGAGCAGCTCCTAGATTACATCAGTTGTGATGATTCAAATTCATCATTCACAACACATAGAATGTTTGTGATTGGTGCCCTGAATATTGTCATTGCAGTTGTTATAACACCCATGTCTGCTCTTCAACATAGGCCGTATCTTGGCCATGAACTCCAAACAATGCTTTAAGTGGAATTTTTGAATGCATACCCAAGTCTGGATGCTCATTAGACCACACCCATTAGACAAAAATCTTTTATGAGAAGATTTGCTCACTGACATGTCCACAGCAGCCATCAAGTCACCTCGCAGCAGTCTTTTAGATAGTGAACAGACTGCAAAGACTTACTTATCTTAATGCACATACAATTTTTATTTCTTCTAAATAAAATGAAGAGACAAACTTTCCAGGTAAAGCTGCCAAGATGAGGATGCATCCATTGTACTCCATCTGCTTTGAGCATAATTGCTCCAGATTTTCTATGGCATATTTTTTATGATGTCAGCTTTAATAAGTTCAGAAATATGGTTTGATCTTGGCACTTTCCAAGCTATGAGATGGATCCTGACTCAATGAGATTTGAAAAAAACTTGACTTGGTTCAATAATGTTAGTTATTTTTTTCAGATAATTAAGTCCTCTCTGATATTCAGAGATGTTTCCATCTTTAGTAAAAGTGTCCTTGGCATCCTCTTTTTTCTATGAAATCATCCTTTTATATGATCAAACTATAAAATCGGTGAATTACTTGTATCTGAAGAAACATCTGAGTCTGGACACGAAGGCACTCACTGTTTTTTTCTTCCTTTATTTAATAAATGCTCTGTACCTGAGACGTATTTGCTACCTCGACGTTTTTTGTGTGATATACATTTCTAATTTATGCAGAGAGGTACTTTGCTCTCTGGCACGTCTTTTTAATCAGTTACATTTCATTTCTACCTTAATTATATTGCCAGGATCAGTAACCTAATTCCATCTTTGGCCAATTGACAGTAATTCAAGCATTTGTCTCATCTTTCTTAGACTGTGCCACTGTCATATACCTTGGGGTAGAAGGTGTGGATCTAGCTCAAGTGGACTTGGTGACTACTTTCAATCTAAGTTTGTTGGCAGGCCATGGCACACCTGTTAAATTACTGCTTATTGTAGGTCCTCGTCTGCAAACAAGCTACTCTAGGTCATTCCTTAAGAATGTCACCCTTATTGTTTGAGTGATATAAGACATGGCTACTACCTGTCTGAAGTTGATGATAGGGTATTCAGAGAAGTTTTAGCCAGTTCAGAAAAATTAAAGGTAAGTTAATATAATACAAACAGGAATTATAATATGAAGTGAGATATTGATTAAGGTCAAGAAGTGGGTGAAGTAAATATATATATATATATATATATATATATATATATATATATATATATATATATGGATCTACTTCTATTTACCAAAATTCCACTTCATCAAACTTCATTACTGAGAGACTAAATTGCCGAAGATGTAGTTTCATCAAAACCTGGATCACCGTAAAATAAGTATGAGAAACAAACCACCTGTCCAACAACACATGAAAAACAAATCAAAGCAAGGCAAACACACCCAAGTGGGGAGTTTTCCCCCAAGCCCATCATGTGGGGGGCTGTGCCCCCCACATCCCCCTAACTAAATATACCAACTCCAAGATCCCACTATAGTAGAGAAAAGGACAGAATTTACAATGGTGGCCAAGTGGTTCTTTTTCCGGAGTTATTTTACAATGATTCGGGTGTTTGTGAAACTCCATCTTTGGCAACTTTGTCTTGTTGTTATGGAGTTCAATTAAGTGGGATTTTGATAAGCAGAAGTAGATCCATATATATATATATATATATATATATATATATATATATATATATATATATATATATATATAGAGAGAGAGAGAGAGATGTGTGTGTGTGTGTGTGTGTGTGTGTGTGTGTGTGTGTTTGTGTGTGTGTGTGTGTGTGTGTGTGTGTATATATATATATATATATATATATATATATATATATATATATATATATATATATATATTGAGAGAAATGTATATGTATGCATATGTATAAATAAATATATGTATGGAATCAAAAATCCACACAGAAGAATGCTGCTGTATAGTAATAAACCAAGTAAATAACAGCAAAAACCACTCCCAGCAGCACACAACAGAGTCTCCAATGTACAAAATCAACAGTCTTTCTTAAAAAACGTTTATTAAGTAAGCGCTTTCACAAACAGTAAGTTTGCTTCCTCAGACCTTAATAAAAACAGCCATGAAACTCATACTTTTAACCCCCCATATATTTTAAACCAGCCTATCATTAGTCATTTCTAATTAACAACAAGTAACCATTCATTGCCAAGTTACATAGAGAAAATACAGGCATTAAAAATACAGGCAGTAAAAAAATACAGGCAATTAAAGTGTATCAATAACAAACATACTAAAAAATAAAGAATTACACACTGATTTACTTTATTTCATTAATCTTCTGTTTTTCAGCTTTGATGTGATAGTTATATGGTCATTAAGCCCCTTCCCCAGATGTGCACTAAATTTTATTATCCATTTTAATTTTCATTCTTCAGTGATGTTATTAATGTCCCCTAACCTGATATTTTCCTGTAAAATCTCCAAGACACTGAGCTTAAAATGGTGCTGACTGCTTAACTCCAGAATGTGTTTGGCTACAGTACTATACACATGCCCCCTCCTCAAACAATACATGTGTTCCCTGATCCTCTCTCTTAACCTTCTGTTTTCCTGATGTAAAATGATGCACAAGTGCAGCGCGAGCAAAGTAGACCAAATTCCTGGAGTTACAGTTAGCATCTGTCTCTAATACAAATGTATACCAGTGTCAGGATGTATAAACTCTGTCCCTTCATGAATATATTCACAGAAATTACATTGACCACATTTGACTGTGCCCACACCCTTATGTATAGGACCTAAATGTGAGTCCATCTTTGGATAACATAACCTATGCCTCAAGTTCGTGTTCTTGTATACCTTCCATGGTCTATTCCCCACTAACTCTGCCACTTAAATATATGTATGGGTGTGTGTATGTATATATATATATATATATATATATATATATATATATATATATACATATACATATAAAACAACTTTAGTGACTATATATGCAGTCACTCATAATGCATGTACCCAACACACACATGCATTTTTACTAAGTAATTTGACTTATTAACTTGCCATGGACAGGACATGAGATGCTACTGTTGAGATACAGATAACCCTAAACTCTCCATCTCTAAGGTGTGAGTTTGCATTACCTGGGAATATTGCCAAATAGTGTCAGTAGAGTAACAGCAAGCATATGCACCTTTAGTGCTAGAAGACCAGATGGTTGTAAGTTCTATACTCACTCCATATGATTGGTTTGCTGACACTTCAGTGCTTGATTAGGGAGGTGCTGCTCCTTGGATAAGTAATTAAACTGAAGTTCCATCTGAGTTTGAGATAGCTTGGGTGAATGTAAAAGATCCAATGGCTCTTATCAAAAGGGCTAGGGAGTCATTTATGCAACACAAGATACATAAAAGATACATATTTGCAGCCACATATATACAAATTTCCAGTTTTTGTGTATGTATCATTTTTCTTCTAACATTATTCATTATTATTCCTCCATAACTGGCCCCCAATCCTTCTTCCACAACCATAGTCTGATTTTTCACAATGTATCTGCCAAAGTCCACCTCCCATTATACAAAATGTCATGCAGTCTTTCATTTCAAATAACCTATATTACATAAAATGAATTCTTATCTACTCATATTCTTTCTTCTTATTCATATTTTCATACAAAATCATAATAATATCTATATTGTTTATGCCATTAATATTTTCAAAAAAAAGATTTTCTTCACACAATTTTTTCCAGAGTTTCTCCACTCATTTACATGTCAAATAAAAAAAAACACGCTTTGTTGTCGCTCTTTCAACTTTCCTTTTGTATGTCATATTCTCCATTATTCGCAACTTATTTATTACCAGTCTACATAGGAAATCCTGACACTCTATTATCTTGCTTGAACACTTTTTCCTTACTTTAATAGCTTTAATCAGTTCTTCTGGTTAAAATTCTCATGGAGGTAAAGAATAATATTGTTTCTTCACATTACTAAACCACATCCTTACATCTTCGGTTTGTTTATCGAGAGAATTGGTCAGTGGATGATGCAGTTAATATGGGCTTGCACTACATCTTGTAACATCTTGACAACCCAGAGACATATGCAAGGATTCTGTTTGTAGACTTCAGCTCTGCATTTAATACAGTAATTGCAGAACTTCTTCACTTGAAACTCTCCCAGCTTTCCATTCCTGTTTCCACCTGTCAGTGGATCACCAGTTTTCTAACCAATAGGAAACAGCAGGTGAAACTGGGGAAGTTTACATCTAGCTATCACACGGGTGCCCCCCCCAGGGATGCGTGCTCTCCTCACTGCTATTCTCCCTCTACACTAATGACTGCACCTCTAAGGACCCCGCTCTCAAACATATTAAATACGCAGACGATACAGCTATCATCGGGCTCATGAGGAATGGTGATGAGTCTGCATACAGATGGGAGGTTGAACAGCTGGCCCTTTGGTGTAGTCAGATTAATCTGGAACAGAACACACATAAAACTGTGGAGATGACAGTGGACTTTAGGAGTGGTACTACAATATTATCCCCAATCATTATATTTAATACTGCTGTGCCAGTTGTGGAATCCTTCAAGTCTTTGGGATCTATAATCTCCTGGGACTTGAAGTGGGAGAGCAATGAAGAATCCATCATAAAAAAATGCACAACATCAAATGTGCTTTCTGCGACAGCTGAGGAAGTTCAACCTTCCACAGGAAATGTCAATTCAGTTTTTTACACCAGTCATTGAGTCTGTTCTCAGCTCAGCCATAACAGTGTGGTTTGGATCTCTGTCTAATCATGGCAAAAATAGTTTACATCGAATAGTCAGGTCTGCTGAAAATATAATTGGTACTAGTTTGCCATCCTTACAGGACCTGTACTATTCCATAGTCATGAAAAGGGCAGTGAAAATCATCATCGACCCTTCACATCCAGGCCATCATCTATTTGAACTATTACCATCAGCCAGACATTATAGATTAATATGTACCAAAAAAAGCAGATATAAGCACATTTTTTTCCACAGGCCATGAAGCTCATAAATGGTTAACGCAGCTTATTAGGCTGGGGTATTATTTTTCCTCAAACCTCTGAGGATTTTGCAGTATTGTTTACATATTGTTAATACTTCTTTCTTTCAGAGTTTATTTCAGTATTTCTTGCAATGAGTTGCACTTTGCACCTTTTATGTATGTGTATACATATATTTACTTTTTTGTCTTGTTTTTAATAGTTGTACATATGTCGTTTATGTAATTCATAGTTGGAGAGTCACTAAAACTGGAGTCAAATTCCTTGTATGCGTGCATACTTTAGCCAATAAATGTGATTCTGATTTCTCTAGATCATCACATTTCATTTTCTGTGTCAATATTTCTTCCTGATAATTTTTATTTTTTTCATTTACATATTCTTTTTTTTCTTATTCTCAGCATTTCCCAACATGCTTTGTACCTATAATTAAACATTATTACTATTAAATTATAATTTTCTTCCTTTGCCTACATTAATACTCTAATCAAGTTTAATGAAGCAAAATAAACAACTGGATTTAGTAACCCCAATCCCCCTTTACTTCACTCATATGCAACACACCTCTTTCACTGGGTTTGATCTTTTAAACCATAAGAAACAAATCACCAATTGTGCAACTTCCATTTTCATATTTTTCTGCAATCAGATAAAAAATTGACATATATTCTATCTCCCCATTATTAATAAATTCAATAGCTAAACCATTTTCCTAAATGCTACTCTATACATCCTCCACAAAATACACATTTCTTTCATTTCTTTTATCAAACCCTCTGATTGCATCATAAATATATCATTTTTTTTCCAAATTTTATTCCTAGCAAAGACACCTCATTCATTAAAAGATTTACACCCTCAAATGTTATCACAGCACCCAAAACTTAACTTTTATTTTATTCAAGGTCATTCCCATTTCCTTTAAATATCCATTTAGACAAACAAAGACCTCCCACATCCATATTTTATTGTTAGCAACTATAGCTATATAATCTGTATATGTCAGAACTACTAGAATCACCACCTCCTTTTGCATTACAAGTCTAGCATTATTCATTTCATAAGCTACTTCACTCACCATTGCATTCATTACCAGTGCAAACAATATTCCACTATTGGAACATCTTTGCGTTACACCACACTTTATGCATATTTCTTTACTCAGCCACCCATTCACTAACACTCTCAGTCTATTATTTTGACATGTTGACAAATACACTCTACTAATTCTGTTACATTTCCATACTTTTCATAGCATCCCAAAAAATACATTGTTTTACTGTATCAAATGCCTAGCTAATATCATCTAACATAAGTATTGCATCCTTCTTTTAACTTATATCATCCACACTTTTTCTCATAATCAATAACAATTCTTGATATTTCTTCCCTTTTGTAGCATATGTACATTCTTCTATAATACCGCGTATCCTTCCTTACATTCTCCTCTGTATTATTCTCATAAAAAATGTATAGCCTGTGTTATTTATTGTGATGTCACTCCCATTTTTAAATTACTTCTTCTCGTCTTTATTCTATATAATTTTAATATTCCACTATATAACTCTTCATAAACAAATCCTTCCTTCAACCATTCATTTAGTTGTTGTTGTGTCTTTCGGCTTTTCCCAGTTAGGGGTCGCCACAGTGGCGCTAATGATTGGTAGTTGATTTTTACGTGCCGAGTTACCAGCCCTGACGCACAACCTTCAACGAAGGTACACCCACTCACGCACGTCTCCCCGCAGAAGATGCTCTAGCTGAGAATCGAACCGGACAGCGTCTTACCGTGAAGCGACAACGCTACCGCAGCACCACCACCGCGGATCAACCATTCATTTAGTACATTTGCAAAATGCTCTTTTTGCTATTCCCTTAATTTCTTGTACATTCCATACCCTATACCATCTTGGCATGATACTGAATCAACATTTACTTTTCTAAATACTTCATCCAATTCACTAATAATAATTTCTTCTTCATATCCTTCCTTAACTTGTTTAGGATTTTTTTTTTTTTGCTTTTCTTTCTCTGCTTATTTTTCTTTTTATTCTTATGTATATTTTCCACATACTGTACTATAATACTCATAATTTGCTCTTGTGTTGTTTTTTTAATTTCCCTCATTATACTAATATCATCCTTTACTATTTTATCCCACTGTGCAGATGACTCCTCCCTCCACCCTTGTAAATAATATCTATGCCTAAATAGCAATGCCTTAATGCTTTCTTGATTTATTTTATTAATGTTTTTTCATATCATAATACTCTCTTAAATTATTATCTGAATTCTCGAATACATTTCTATACATTTCCCAATACTTCACTTTGCCCTCTTTCCTCACATCAATCTGCCATTGACAAAAACACTTTTTAAACTTCTTTTTAAATTCAGTCCACCAGTCAGACCAATTTTTGTAGAAGTCCTTTATGGTTATAAGATCCTACTGTAATTGCAGTACTTCCCACTCTCCAATTTCAGCCAATAATTCGTCATTCTACCAAACCCTCCAAATCACTCTTAATAGCCCATCTCAACATACGTAGTATATGCAACAAAATACCACAAGTTCATGCCCTTCTGGATGTTCAACAATTCAATATCCTCTGTTTAACCGAAACATGGCTTAAACCCACAATAAAAGACATGGAAATCATCCCCCCAGACTATAGCATCATTCGACAAGACCGTTTAAATAAAAAAGGTGGAGGGGTTGCAATTATCTATAAAATAGGACTACAAATCAGCAAAATAAATTATAACCTAGCTTCCGCTAACAACATAGAAATAATTATTTCTAAACTGCAGCTTAACTCCCATAAATCAGTTTATATCATCTGCACCTACCTTCCCCCAGGAAAAAAATCTAACTATATTAGAAGACCTCCTAAACTGGCTTTCTTCTAATCTCCCTCAAGAAACAATTCTGCTAGGTGACTTTAATATTGATTGGAATTTATGTAACAACACCAATCCTTCTTCCTTTATCAACCTGCATGGCTTCTCACAAGCTATAAACTCTCTAACTAGAACAAATAAACTTAGTAATAAAGAAACCATCCTAGACTGGATACTAACAAATTGTCCACAACAAAACTATACAACAGGAACCCTCCCAGATGACCTTAGTGACCACTCTCTGATATATATTATCAGACATAAAACAAGCTTAAATATCCTCTGTTCAGTCAGAACAATCCGTAGCAAAAAACACCTTGACCATGAACTGTTTCTAACCGAACTAAAACAATGTAATTGGTCTCCTCTTAAGTCTCTCCCTATAGATGAAGCCGTTAACTACTGTAATACTACCTTCCTAGCAATCCTAGACCAACATGCCCCAATGCGTTCCATAAGAATGAAAAATAAACCAGCTCCATGGCTCTCTAATCACACTAGGAAACTAATCCTCAGTAGAAACAAATCTTGGGTTAAATGGCGGTCCATAAAGGACATAACTGATCACCAAACCTTTAAACAACAAAGAAATATAACAAAAAAAGCTATCCTAAAAGACAAAAAGAACTTTTATATACAGCTACAACAATCATCTCTTCAACAACCACAAAAATTCTGGTCTACTATTAGCACACTACTATCCCCAGGCAGAGTTGAATCACCTAATCTACTAGGCTCCAGCCCTGACTGTCCAATGCAAACAGCTAATGCCTTTAATTGTTTCTTTACTACTACCATACTAAATCTAGCAAATCAGCAAAAATCAGATACCTCTAATTTGCCCAGTCCAAGCTCTACTCATCCCCCTTTTCACCTAGAGCCTATACCCACCCCCTATATCTCTTCCCTACTTCAAAAACTAAAACCTAATACCCCCTCAGCTGACAAGCTACCAGCCAAATACCTCAAAATAGGAGCTAAAGCCATTGCCTACCCAATCTCCATATTGATCAATAGAACCTTAAAAGAAGGTTTATTCCCATCAATCTGGAAAATCTCATACATTATTCCTCTTCACAAAGGTGGCGACTCTACTGAGTTCTCTAAGTTTTGTCCTATTGCTGTACTCTCCCCACTTGCTAAAATCATGGAGAAATGTATCCATAAACAACTTATAACCCACCTACTCTGCCACCAGCTCCTAGCTAACTGTCAACACGGTTTTAGACCGTTTCATAGTACCACCACAGCCTTACTATCCTTTACCAACTGTATCAACAAATATCGTAATAATAATACTCTATCCTCTGCTTTCTTTGTAGACCTATCTAAAGCCTTCGACATGGTTAATCATCAGCTTCTACTCCACCTACTGAAGTCCCTCTCCTTTGACTATCCTGCCATGAACTGGTTCACAGCCTATCTTCAAAACCGAAAACAAGCAGTTCTCTGGCAAAACCATCTTTCCGACCTTCTTCCTACCTCTCTAGGTGTCCCTCAAGGCTCTATTTAAGGTCCACTACTGTTTTCCTTTTTCATAAATGACCTTCATCTCTCTATTCCACTGTCTACCTGTATCCAATATGCTGATGATTCTACTATCATTTGTTCTGCCTCATCCCAAACTGAACTTCATTCTCTCACACAAAAAGCCTTCTCAACTATTGAACAATGGTTCTCCAACCACTGTCTTCTCCTTAACCCTAAAAATACCGAATGACTGCTCTTTACTCCCTCTCATCTATCGCCCCCTCTCCATTTCACACTTACATCTAACAATGGCACCGTTATCTCTCCTGACCCCACCACCAAACTTCTAGGAATTACTATTGACAATCAACTAAAGTTTGACACTCACATAAATTCCACAATTAAATCTACAAACAAAACACTTGGATCCCTTTATTGTATCAAACCTTTCCTGACACCAGTAGCCAGAGCCACAGTAGCTAGAACCCACTTAATCTCTACCCTGTTATATGCTTCCCCCATATATACCAATCTTTCTAAAAATAATCTCAACAAACTTACTAGATCATACAATAATATTGCTAGATTTGCTACCAGTTCTCCTTACAGAATCCACCACTGTCCAAATCTAAAACAGCTAGGGTGGCTTGAATTACCGCACCTACTACAATTTAACCAACTTATAATCGCCTACAAAGACCCACACCAACCCGATAACACCCCAATTTTCTCTACCCTTATAAGACCATATAATAATTTAAAGAATCTTCGCTCTGCCAAAAAAATGTTGATACACACTTCCTTCTCTAATAACCTAGCAGGTGATTCTTTATTGTCAGACTCAGTTGGTAAAATATGGAATCATTTACCAAATGACCTCACTACCCTCACCTCTCTCTCACTATTTAAAACTAACCTAAAACTTTTCTTCTCCAGTCACTGTTTATGCTCCTGTACCAACCCTGACTAACCATTTTTTTTCTCTATCTGTCAACCACAAAATATCATTCTCAACCATAATCTCTACATCTAACCATTCCTTAAACTAACCCTCCTCCTTATTCATAGCACTCTCTCTCCTGAGTACTACTTCTTATCTTTAACTCTTCTACCCATTTTTCCTCTGTCTTATTCCAATTTTTGTTAACTGAAGAGGTATTATTCCATATTAATGTCATTGCCTAACTTTTTCTTTAGATGTTTCAAAATGTTGTTTTAAAATGTTTAATCTATAAATGTTAAATCAAAATGTTATTTTATGTTTTTGCATGTTTTTATTATGCTGTGTAACTAGAGCTTTTCTCCCCGGGCCTCCACTGAAAATGGACATGTATCCAGTTGGACTAGCCCGGTCAACAAATGTAAAATAAAATAAAAATAAATACATTTATTTTTCATATTCCCTTTCCTAATTTAATATAGTGCCTTTTTTACAGCACCTACAGTCAAATTGCTAAATGGTCTAAACAATGCATCACAACTGTATCACCATCTCCCTTAGCCTTCAGATTGTAGAAGATAATCAATTTCAGATTCAAGTGCCTGCTCCTTGATAAGTCTATTGACTTTTGTTCCACACTGTTAATTTGTCACATTTTATCACTTTTTGTATTTTTTTATGTATTTTCCACTCTTTTTACATTTTTGCCCTTAAATCACAGCTAATGTCCCCTGCAATTATAATTCTCATGTTAGCCACCAAATAGTCTAATATTTGATGAAACAGATTCTGTCTTTCCTCAATAATTATATATTCATATAATACTATAATTCTATAGACATGTTCGCTCCATCTTACATCCACAAATGTAACCTTTCCATCCTTAATTGTTATGTTTTCACTGTTTTACACAACATAATCACTCTAGAATAATGTTTACTTCCTAAGTTTCATATTATATTTCTACCCCACAGTTTTTCTGTTTATAGTATTTTCTTCATTTGTCAGGAATATCTAATGGAATAACATTCACATGACATTTAGCACACCAATCCAGTATCCATGTTCTTCTTACAGTGTTAAAATACTGTTCACATTTACTGAAAGTTCTCTAACATTGCTGGCTTTTCTTCTTTTTAAATTTAGTGGAAATATTTTTATTTTATGTTTTCTTATTTTTATGCTTTCCTCAAATTAATATTTTTCATGTACAGATAATCCATTATCCTCAACATCAGATTTATCACTGGCTAGAACTTCAAAGAAATTATTACTATCAATCCCTTCTCCTCACCTCTCTTCTAGTAATCACACTCTCTCCTCATTTTCCCTCCATATTTTTTCATCTTCTACAGTTTCTTTCTCATCTAGTTCTCCCTCTTCCACAGCCACTTGTTTTCCTTCACCATGTATGTTTTCTTCCCTTCCCCTTATTTTTCATTATTTACTGTTTTCTCTTGACAATCCATTCTTCGAATCTGTCTCCAGAGCCGTGGATGAGGGTAAGGCCATCCACACAACCTATCTGGACCTCGTCAAGGCCTTTGACACCAACCCCCACTCTGGAATCATAGATAAACTTACTAAACTGGGCATTAATCCCTATGTCAATTGATGGGTTGCCAACTGGCTTACTGACAGAACCCACACTGTAAAAGTAGCAGACTCCAAATCCAGCTCCAGACAAGTGACAAGTGGAGTACCTCAGGGTTCAGTCCTGAGGCCACTCTTGTTTGGCATCTACTTCTCTGAAGTACAGGCCAACACTAAGGGATTCTGGCTAACAAAGTTCGCAGATGATTGCAAACTGGGAGCCATTATTGAATCCCCAAATTATGTAAATACTCTACAAAAGGGCCTTACAGAAACAGATGCTTGGTGCAAGAGCCATGGCCTCAAGCTCAATGCTAAAAAATGTGTAGTCATCCCCTTTGGGAAAAAACATGTACATGTGAATTACCACATAGATGGCAGTACACTAAACACTGAAAGTGTGATAAGAGATTTAAGGACACAGGTGGACAGTAGTCTCACCATCAATAACCACATCACCACAACAGTCCAGAAATCCTTCTATGTGGCACACCTCATCACTACGGGCTTTTCATCCAGAAAAAAGGAGGTCATTGTCCCACTGTACTCATCCCTCATTAGACCCATTATAGAATACAACGTCTCATTTGGTATGTACCTCTCAAGACATCTGCAACAACTGGAAAGGCTGCAAAAATACATCACTAAAAGAATCACAGGCCTAAAGCAAATGCCCTATGCTGGACACCTTAAAAACCTCCAGCTATACTCTGTCACATATCTTCTAGTCAGAGGCGATCTCTTCTTAACATACAAGGCCATGTCAAACCCAGAGCTGTTGGACATGTTAAACTTAAAGAAATTCCAATCCCTCAGAGCCACACACTCCAGCGATCTAAACCTTCTCGTCACAATAAACAAAACATGCTGGAGGGATAGGTTCCTGACCCAGAGACTCCTCAGACTCTGGAATAGACTGCCCATACATGTCAAGCAGAGCACCTCCTTGGCCCTCATCAAAAGGAACCTTGACGATTGGATGGTAGAATGGAAATTCACCCCAGGGATCATGTCAGTTGCCCTGCTAGACAGGGGTCCAGGGAAGTAAATGGTGTGGGAAGAAATAGCCAGGGAATTGTTATGGCTAGGCTTGTATAGGACCTAGGGCCGATAGCCTAGTACCAACCTATGAACCTATTCAAAAGTGTCCCTTTTTAACACAACCTGCATTCAGGCACA
This sequence comes from Protopterus annectens, assembly GCF_019279795.1. Taxonomy (NCBI): domain Eukaryota; kingdom Metazoa; phylum Chordata; order Ceratodontiformes; family Protopteridae; genus Protopterus; species Protopterus annectens. Next base: position 296,147,749 of record NC_056734.1, on the reverse strand, counting down.
TGTCTTCTTACTATATGTCCTTTCTCCCCATACTAGTTACCTTGTATCTTGTCACAATCATTAATTAAATGAGAAAAGTCTCCACAAAAGAAACTGTATTTAGGCTGGCCAGCGTATCTTAATGTCTTTCTATAACTAGCTGTAAAAATAATACCTGGCCAGTGTTTCACCATGTATTTTTTACATTTCAAAACAGTGTCTGACCTCCACTCATCATTCCATAAGTTTATCTCATCTCTAACATTCACAGTATTATCAACAGTTTCACACTAACCCTATATGCATTTTTAACACTGGCCTTTTCCTGTTCATCAGATGTAATCTGCAAAGTAACATTTTTAAAATTTAAGTTACTACCAGAAAACAAGTAATTGTTTCACAGATAAATATCCTTCTTTATGTTACACAGTTCAAGAAATGTCATCATCAGTCTCTGTTTTTCAGATATTAAGCCAAAAAAGGTTTCTGACTCTATATGCATAAATGACCACATATTTTGAGCTTTAAAACCCCAAAACAGTCAATGAATTGTCCCATAAGTAATATCTATTAGTGTCATTTTTTGTTCTTATTCTCACAGTTGGTCTTAAAGAAAAAAAAAACTGTTTTAGTTATAGTTTGCTGTTGCTTTATTTTGCCTGCTCTCACTGATGTATATGTTTAGGTTACTGCATTATCTGCTCTTATAAAACAAAACACCTTCTCGGTTTGTTGCTGTTGTCCTCTTTTACTTTCTGTCACTGCTGCATGAGTTTTAACTGTTGAATTCTCTGCTGCCACATAAATTAATTCCTTTTAATATTATCATCCTCAGCACTTCTTAAAAATTATCTACCATCTCACCCCATGAAGAAGCAGAACTGTTACCTGGATCATCCTGCTTAATTGCTTTTAATAGTATATCATCTGCAAGCCCTCTTGATGCCAGTTCAATTATCTGCACCACTTCAACAGTCTTGCTTACTTCCTTCTCCATGGAGATAGATAAATGCTGCTCATTTGTAACACCCACCATGCAGGCATCTTTATTTACATTGAGAAGCCCCATGTTAAACACATATTGCTCCAGATTCTCACTTTTCACCTCCAAACTCTCCATAGCTTTTCTCTCCTCTTCCATGCTGCTGCTTCCCTTAGGCCTCTTCCTTGTGGTTATAGGTGCCCTCTGGCACCATCTACTAGCTTTAAAGAGTATTTATTTATTTGTTTTTACATTTGTTAACTTGGTTAGTCTGACTGGGCCCAGAGACCCCTTGTTCAGCTGAGACCCGAGGAGAAAAGCTCCAGGAAAGTAATTAAAAAATAAGAAAAACCTAACAATTCAGGTCTTAACAGTACAAAAACAGAGAGAGGTATACAATATGAATATTTACAAGGCAAAAGTACAGTATTTTGAGATTGCAGTAACAATATGTTTGAGAAATTTGGTTAGCATTAAATTATTTACAAGGAACGTAGCAATGCCTAAAATAAAAAAAAAATCAGAGTAACATCATGGCATAGTACAATGAAGATGCATTTAATAGCATAGATACTAATTGCAGAGAGAGTAATATATGTAGACAGTTTAGTTAGATACCAGGCAGGTATGTTAATTGAGAAAAAAAGAAAAATTCATTGGGTAATTTCCTGACAAGCACAGATCCATGCATGTTGACAATTAATTTTAAGTTGCTTTTTGAATTCACTACTTTTGGTAATGGAGTGAAGGGACAATGGAAGTTTGTTTCACACGTATGCAATTGAATGACTGTAAAGAATTTTCCAATATTTTTATTTGGCTTGGTCACCTGCAGAAGGTTTTGTTGTGTGCTTCTGAGGTCATGATTGGGTGTGTAGGGTGTAATTATGGATGCAAGGGCAGGGCAAGAGTTGGGGCTATTTAGAAAGCTGTGTGCAATTTGTAGTTGTGATATTTGAAGCATGTGGGTGTGCTTAGGCAATCTTAAGCTTTTCAGTGATATACAATGATGGGATTTGTAGCCATTACTGGCAGCAAATCTTGCTATATTGGTATAGATGTTTTCTAGTTTGGCTAAGAGATGATTTTGGAGGTTAGTAAGTATGAGAGCAGCATACAGCAGGGATGGTAGAATAAATGTTTGCGCCAGTATAGATTTCGATTGTTAGGTATATAATTGCTGTTGTTGTATAGAAGACCTAGTTTTTAACTGGACTTTTTGATACAGTTTAAGATTTGTAGGTCAAATTTTAATTGGTCATCTACAGTAAGGCCAAACAATTTGGTGTTTGAGTCAGTGGTGATAATTGTATTATGTAAGGATGACATGGTAAAGTTGTCTTTAGCTGGACTGAGGTTTTTTGGAAGGAAAAGGAGAAGCTTGGTCTTTTTGGGGTTGAAAAGCAGGTTGTTTTCAGTCAGACATTGTTCTACTAGGTGCAGAGATTGCTGAGTGGTAGTGTGAGATTTTGTATATTGTCAGAGGTGTTAATAATTGTGGAATTGTCTGCATATTGTATTATGGTAGAGTGGGGGCAGGAGATACGGATGTTATTTGTAAATATATTAAAAATAGGGGCCCAGGATAGAACCCTGGGGAACCCCGGTCTTAACAAGATGGAAAGGGGGGTAGGATGTTTGCCATCTAATGGACTGATATCTGTTTGAGAGGTAGTTGTTAAACTAGGAGGTAGTGGAAGCAGAGATTTGTAGGTTGGAAAGTTTGTTTAGGAGGATGGGATGGGCAATGGTATCAAATGCTTTGGAGAGGTCAAGGAAAAGAGTTGATATGAGTTTATTATCTCTGGTTTGGCCAATGTTGTGTGCAAAAGATAGGAGTGCAGTGGTAGTACTGTGTGAGGGTTGGAAACCATGCTGTGTGGATGTAATTAGGTTTGCATGTAAGAGGTGGTTTAGTATTTGTCTATGTATACATTTTTCTAGCATCTTGGATAAGGGGGATAATATGGCAATAGGCCTGGAATTTGAGGGTTCTGTAGAATTTCCTCCCTTGTGGAGGGGTATTATGAAGAATTTTTTTCCCGATATCTGGTATTGTATTTTCTTGGATGGATTTATTGATAAGTATATATACAAGGTATGCTATGGATTCGGCTCATGTTTGAAAAATAATGGATGGAGTTTGTCGGCTGATGGGGAACAGGGTTTGAGTTTGTTAAGACGTGATCTGATGAAGGAAGTTGCTATGGGTGCTAAGGAGAATGAAGGAAGAGATGAGGTTTGAGGTGGAGTCTTGATATCAATAGTTTCTGGTTTAGCAAGCTTTTCTATTGTTTTGATGAAAAAGTTGTTAAGTAGGGTTGCACTTTCATTATAAGGCTTGGTGAAGAGGGATTCCCTGGAGATAGTAAATTGTTTATTGAGTGCCCGAATTTATTGGGTTGGAATGTGGGTTGTGCAGAGATTTTTGATAACATTTTTTTTTGTCTAGTAGGACCTGCTTTTTCGTTTGGTTGCGAAGCTGTTTATATAAGTTCGGGTTGAAAGTTGAGTTTTTTTTTTCATGCTTTCTAGGCTCTGCGTCCCTCTTGCTCATAAGTGGTCGAGTTGTCTGCTTTAGCCATGGTGCATAATTACATTTTAGCCTAATTTTTCTCCTGGGAGCCAGGGTGCTAAGGGTTTCTAGGAATAACTTGTGGAAGCTTTGGACTACCTCATTAAGAATGTGTGCAGAGATGACCAGTTTACAGTGGACACATTCATTTAGCATGATGAGGTTGTAGTTTTTAAGGTTACGAGACTCTTTGTATTGGTGGCTCTTGTTAAGATTGGGAGAGTGTCTTACTACTGAGGTAAGGAGGTGGTCAATAAGGGGGTTAGGTAGAGTGGAATGGTTATGACAGCACTGGGGGTTGGATACTAATATCCAGTCAAACAAGCCATTCTGGGAATTTCTTTGCTTGTGCATGGGTAAGGTGATCAGCTGAGTAAAGCCATAAAGGTTTATAGAGCAGCTAGGGGATGCAGTATTAACAATGTTCCAATCAATATTCATATCCTCAAGGATGATGCTTTCATAGGGAATGGATATAGAAATCCAAGAAAGAAACTGCTCAAGTATGGGAATGTTTTTACCAGGGTTATGTAGATTGCTGCAATGACAAGGTTTTTGTATTGATTTATGTTACAGGTTTCTATAAGTATGTCAGCAGGGCAGAAATCAGGGATAGCTATTGAGAAGGGGGAGAAACAGACGTCAGAGTAGAGTATAGCTACTTCTCCACCCTTTTGTTTTACTTCTATCCAGTCAAACAATATTATAACTGGAGGGAGAATTTTGCAGTTTGTAATATGAGGCTTAAGCCATGCCTCAGATAGGGCAAATATATCTGGGTTATATTGAGAAATCCAGCCATGAAGGAGGGTACTTTTATTGATGATGCTTTGTATATTCATTGACAAAAAAGATAGATGTTTGAAGGCTTGTGATTGTAATGAGTTACTTGTGAGGCAGTTGGAAAGGGGGGGTGTATAAGTATGGTTAGAGTGCTGTTGGCAAGGGCCTGGATTAGGGTGAATATTACCAGATAACAATAATATTGCCCTTTGAAGTATTTGTATGAAGAACTATTTGCATAGGCACTGATGTTTTGCTTTGATGACGGGTCGGGCATTTGGTATGCACAATACTTTCAACTTGTGAAATGATATAGTGACATGGTTAAAGAGAGAGAGGGCAATAGGGGTGGACCAGTTATTTGTATGCTGGGTATTGGGATAAGAGAGTGTGAGAGATGGTGATGTAAGCAGGTGAGGAGTATGGTAATTCGTTAGAGCTGAGAAAAGAATTAAAAATAGGAGGGAGAAAAATAGAGTTTTGAAAGGTATAGCCATGATTTAATTTCAGCTCTAAAATAATTAAAGGGTAACAATTTATTTAAGGTTTGTAGAAGAAATCAGGATTGACTGAAGGAGTTTTATAAAGTGAGTGACTGAAAGAGATAAAAGCATGTAAGGCTCAGGAGGGGTAGGGAGTGAGTGTTACAGTTAATGATGATATAGGGTATGAGTAGAGGAGCATGAGTGTCTATTAGCTAGTGTAGAGGTTGGGCAAAGCAGGTTTAGCTATAAAGGAAATTATGTCAGGGATGGGTTGGAATGGGAGTAGGGTAGGGGAGCAGTTGGGCCCAAGCACAGTGAGGGCAAATGGAGCGGGATGAGCCAGAAAAACTGGACCAGGCCAGCTTCCAAAAACACCAAGAAATCCAGATCAGGAAAATCAAGCTCAGTCAATTCCAGGTCAGTGTATTGCAGTATCTTCCTAATAACTAGTAATCTTGTGCTACTAATCTAGTACAGTATCATGAAAAGGAACGCCACTTCTATAGGGAAAACTGCAGGTACATAGGTAAACCTTTTCCAAGAAAAAGAAAGCAGTTTTACATACTTGACCCAGGAGTAGAAAAGGAAGAGTAAAAAATGGGGGTGGGACCAGTAGTGTGCATGCTTACAGTAAAATGCTATAGCAAAATGTCTTCAGTTTAGAGGACAGATTAAATACAACTCTAACAAACACTAGTTTAGCTGAAAACACTTTAGCATTCCACAAAAGTAGTCTCACATTGTAGGGCAACCAGGCAGCCTTTGGTTTATTGGAGGTTGGCCAGGACATAGAATAAAACTTTTACTGTGAGGACTGGAAATAAAAATTAAAAGAAGGTAAATATTGGATCTGAAGATTTGAAACACTCTGATTACCAAGTAGCAAAGATAGTGGGTGCATGGGAGGGGCACCATACCTTGTAAGAAACAGCACAATCCTATGAGCAACACAAAATGCAAGGAAAGCAGAAGGAAAAAAAGGTAACCGCAGTTGATACCATGCTATTATAACATGCACTACACTATTATATATTGTTAATAAAGGCTCAGAAGAGAAAACAGTAACTACTAAGATGCTACACACAATTTAGCATTCTCCACTAAAAGTCAGGGATAACTACAGTGGTATGCTACAGAAACACAAGTAACTACTAAGATGCTATGCACAGATGTAGTTTGGGACAAACTAAGTTGCCCTGGACCCACGAGTAAAGGATGGTGGGGGAGAGCAAGACTGGGGAGTAGGTGATTGGGTGATTAGAATTAGTGTCAGGGTAATGAAGGAGTGGAAGGGGACTGGAGTAGTTAAAGAAGTGAGGTAAGGAAGGGTGGGACTCAGGATCATCTAAGTGTTGTGAGCTAAAGGAAGTAATTACATTTGGTGTGAGTTGGTGGATGATAGTACAGCTAGCTCACATCCAGATGACCTGTAGGTATTTGGAGGATTGAGGTAGGTTTTGGATGTGATGGATGAGCGTTGGGGGATTGTTAGGTATATATATATATCTATATATATATATATATATATATATATATATATATATATATATATATATATGTGTGTGTGTGTGTGTGTGTGTGTGTGTGTGTATTTTTCTCTTTCTATCCCTTGCCTGGGGGGTGCAGGTGTGTGTCTGGGTGGTAAGGATCCCGTAGGGCTGGTAGTGGTGGTCTAGTTGTCTAGGGATTGGAAGGTTAGGAAGGTGATGGGCTGGGAGGGGGCTGTCCAGAAAGCAGCAGCTGCTAGCTAAGCCACTAGGCTTACCTGTAGTTCAGTGGTGGTGGTGGTGACAATTGATGAATTCTCCCTGGGGGTTTCATTCTCTCTGGTGGGTGGCGGATGGTGGTCTGGTCCACGCAGTCTTCCTAGGCCTGGGGTTGGCGGCCTGCTAGTTGTAGGCTTCGCGGTTGGTGGGTAAGGTTTCTGTGGTGGCTTCCCTGCCTGAGGGGGGTTTTCGTAGTTTCTCATTGGTGGTAGTGGTGAGGGATAGTGAATTTCTCCCTGGTGGGTTTGCTTGTCGGATGGTGGTCCTAACAAAAAGGGTCCTTCCTAGTCCCAGGGTCATCGGCCTGCTGGTAGGATGCCTCGTGGTTGAAGGGTAAGGCATCCGTGATGGTTTCCCTGCCTGGAAGGTGTTTCCTGCAGTTATCGGTGGTGGTAGCAGTGATTTTCTCCCTGGTGGGTTCATGCAGTGGTTTCCGTTGCTTTCCTCGGCTCTTCTGAGGTGCCAGTTACCGTGGTTTGCAGTTGGGCTGGTTGCGGGCATGCGCAGTAGTGGCAGCAGGCCAGCCCTTACATTTAGTGGTAAAAAAATAAATAAATAAATAAATAAACAAAAAGAAAGAAAAAGGTTGACACTGCGGGCTGTGAGAGCACAGACCTACTTGGGAGTAGTCTGCATAGTTTAATTGGGGCTTGACCCAATTCAAAAAAAAAAAAAAAAATATATATATATATATATATATATATATATGTATATATAAATACATAAATAAATAAATAGAAAAAAAAATCTTTCACATTAAGTTACTGGGATAGAGGGGGAGAGGGAGGTTAATACTGCTATGGCACTGTGGATACACAGAATGTGGCGGAGGGAATCCACTTTAATTGTGGACGACCCTCTCTTTTAACTGGGGGGTGGGGGGGTATCACTATAAAAAAATATATAACAGTATTAATGTTGTGTGTTTCTTTCTGCAGATGGCGACAGTAACAGGATTACGCCAGCGATGGCAAGCTATCGTAGCCCAGGTAGAGGAATTATTCCAGGATGTGGTGAGATCTGAGGCAGTGGTGGAGCCAAAGCCAGTTCCAGGTCGGAAGAGACGGCGCCCTTTGATGAAGACTCCAGGCCGGGAGAAAAGGCAGCAGGCAGAGAAGCAGACAGTGGCAGTGGATGCCCTGGTTCCCAGTACGTCACAAGGCGAAGCTGCAGGTAATGATATTAATTTACCAATGGCTGGGGAACTAGCTGGTGAGGACGATGAGGAGGGTGAGGTTGGAATATTGTTAGATGGGGACCTGGAAAAGGGAGAGCAAGTGGTAGGGAGGGTGCAAAAGGGGTTGGGACAGGCAGTCGGACATGTGGGTGGACAGATGGCTGGAGTGGATCTGGGTTATAGGGACAGTTCAGCTGGCTCAGAGGTAGAATCTGAGTTTGGGCTGTGGCTGGGGGACTGGTTAGCCACTCAGGCCCTGGGACAGGACAATAGAGCAGTTATTTTAACACTGCACATCCCAGGGATGGTGAAGGAGAAGATCTGGAAAGGTGAGTATGTTCATGTGTTTGAGTTGATAGATGAGGAATGGGTTCAGAGGTTAGTGGAAGCAGAGTCAGGTACTGCCAAGGACTTGCTGGCTGCATTAGCGGCATTGGGGAGGAAGAGGACAGGTAAGCTTAGACCTAGGACATGGGACAATTGAGTGGTCAGTTTTATTTATTACATGGTGCAGCTGGAGAAGGATGTAGCATTGGCTTTGCCCCTTTTGGGGTACTTCTTAACCATTTTAAAGGCACACCATTTAAGGCCGTGGAATGCATAGTTGTGGTATGATCAGTGGTTCTGCAAACAGAAAGCCATTGACCAGTCCTTGCATTGGGAGGTGCGTCATCCTGATATATGGTTAGCTATGATGATGGACAGCTTTGGTGGGTTTAATAGGAGAATGAACATGGGTGATGCAGGTAGAGTGTGTTGGCAGATTAACAATGGTACTTGTTCATGGGTTGGGTGCAAATTTGCACACACCTGCTTAAGATGTGGGGGAAATCATGCTGCGACTTACTGTGGATGGCAGGGCTTTGGGTCATGGAACAACAATGGTACGGGGCAAGAGGGTGATTTTCTTGCCTCTCAGGGTTGACAGCCAGCTCAGGGTAGGGATGATTTTTGTGGATCCAGGGGATTTTGATCCTTCAGAGGCAATAGGGGGAGGGGTTCCCTTCCCTATTAAGGTGGAGGTGTTGGAGGAGATGCTTTGGCAGTTTCCTGGTCTTGCCCTAAAGAATGAGGTCATTCAGGGGTTTCAGCGAGGATTTCCTATAAAGTCCACTATAGTATTGAGGGGGGAGTTGTAAGAACCTCCTTTCAGTGCAAGGGAAAGAAGACATCTTGGAAGTCCTGGTGGGAAAGGAGTTTAGGGCAGGGCATTTGTGGGACCCATTTGATAATCCACCTTTTGTTAGCTACAAGGTGTTGCCTTTGGGGTTAGTTCCAAAGAAACACCCTGGGGAGTTTAGACTGATACATCATCTTTCATTTCCGGAAGGGGGATCAGTGAATGATTTTATTGCAGATGAGGAAGTTAAGGTGCGTTATGCCTCTTTGGACGATGCAGTGAGGATGATCAGGGAATTTCAGGAGCCGTGGCTGGTCAAAGTTGACACTGAGTCAGCTTTTCGTTTATTGCTCATCAGGAGGGAGGATTGGCCATTATTGGGGATGTAGGTTGGTGACAGGTACTATTTTGATACAGCTATGCCGATGGGTTGTTCTGTGGCATGTGCAACATTCGAGAAATTTATTACCCTTTTACATTGGATCAAGAATCAGAGGGTGGATATGCAGAAGGCAGTGCATGATCTGGAAGATTTTTTGCTAGTAGTAGAATGGAGGGTGGGTGCTCAATATGGCTTGCAGGAATTTACAAGCATGTGTGAAGAATTTGGTGTACCGTTGGCACAGCATAAGATGGAAGGTCCGGCGAGAGCTCTGGAGTTTCTGGGGTTAACGGTAGATGTGGAACAGGGATTGTTTCACTTACCAAAGGATAAGATAGAGAGGCTAGGTTTGGCCATATAGGGGGTGGTGGCCAAGAAAAATTTGGATCGGTTCGGTCATGGAACTGTTGAAGCTGCTGAACTTTGCCTGTCGAGCAGTGCATCCAGGGTGGACATTTTGCAGAGCTTTAGCTTATATGTTGAAAGGGGGTAGGAGGGTGAGGGTGACCAAGCTAGTGCAGGTGGATTTGAAGTTGTGGGATGGTTTTCTGCAACAATTTAATGAGATTTCCTTTTGGCAGTCAGATTGGTTGGGTCAGGAGGAACATCAGTTGTTTGCAGATTCAGCAGGGGCTATCAACATGGAGGCTTATTTTGGGGGGAGGTGGTTTGCAGTGGAATGGCCTCAGGATTGGAATGAAGAATGGAGGCACGATGTGGCTTTTCTAGAGTTAATGCCGATTTGGGCAGCTTTGGTGGTGTGGAAGGAGCAGTTGAGGAACGAGCTGGTAGTTTTTCATTCTAGTAATATGGTTGTGGTGAAGGTGTTGCAAAAAAGACAGCTAGGGCAGAATTGTTGTTGATGGTATTGCAAAAATTGATATTGCAGAGCCTGTTACAGATGTGCATGTGCCGGGGGTTAAGAATGATATTTCTGATAGTGTGTCCCGCTTTCAGTTTTGCAGGTTTCGAGGTTGGCTCCGTGTGTGGTCGAGGTGCCAGAAACACTGCCGGAGGAGGTTTGGATTATTGGGACAGGATAATTAGACATTTGGTGTGGCATTCTTGGGCTTCTTCTACAAAGAAGGCATACGGTAGGGCTCTTTTTGATTTTAAATAATTTGTTTTGCAATTGACGGACAAAGAAAGAGTGTGGTCGGAAGGATTATTGTTAAGGTATATGGCTAGTGTGTGGGAGAAAGGTAAGGCCTTGCAGACAGTCAAAGTGGATTTGGCAGCTATTAGCAATTTTGCTAAGTTGGGGGGATTGCAGGATTTGACAAAGTTCTGGACATTGGGGCGTATGTTTAGAGGGTGGGGGAAGGTGATGGTGGAGTGTAGAGATGGCCAATTACAAGAGGAATATTGAAGATTTTGTTACAGGAGTTATGGTTATTACAGGGCTGGTCATTGGATTATTTCATGTGGGGCACACTATGTACATGGTTATATTTTGGGGCTTTCCGGGTATTGGAATTGTTAGGTTCATTATATTGGAAGGACATTATTGTAGCTGAGAGGGAGGTTAACACTGTATTATAGAAGAGCAAGATGAATCGGTTGGGTAAGAGATGTGCGGTGGTGATCAAAGTGGATAGGAATCTTAGCCTTTGCCTGGTAGTCTGGGCTAGAGAATTCAGGCGTAGAAGGTTGGGGTGTTCAGATAGGTTTTTTTTGTGCAAGGGATGGCAAGGTAGTCTCCAGTAGTAGACTTATTAATTTGATTAGGAGGATTTTGGGTTGTATGGGATTTCCTGCTGAGAAGTTTGCAGCCCACTCTTTTAGAATTGGGAGGGTTTTTGGATTTGGCTAGACAGGGTAGTTCAACTGAGGTTATTAAAAGAATGGGGAGGTGGTCCTCAAATGTGTTTTTATCTTATATTAAATAATAGTGATTGTGCTTATTAACATCAATTTCTCCTTTTTTTTTAGGGAAATGTATAGTCATTTTGGGCCATTCATATATCCACTGGGCAGAGAAGTGTGCTTTAATCAGGGAGGATGGAAGAAATTTGGGTTTATCTCATTTATGATGCTCTGTCTCTTGGCATGGTGTTAGGGGTATGCATTGGGATAGATTAATGTCTGAATCTGAGAAGGCTAAATTGAAGTTAAGGTGTCCTGGCATAATAATAATAATTCATTTGGGGGGGTAATGATTTTGGTATTCCATCCAAGAAGTGTTTAGCAGAGCTTAGTTTACAGGAATTGGTGAGACTAAAGGCTGGGTATCCATGTATGGAAATTGGCTGGTCGGAGTTGATTCCTCGCTTATGTTGGAGGTATGCGTACAGTTATAAGGTGATTGAAAAGGCTAGGAGGTTTGTTAATCATACATTGGCGAAGCAGTTAAGAACTCCTGGGATGCATATCATTCAGCATGGAGACTTTGGGCAAGGAGAGGAAGGTTGGTACCATAAGGATGGGGTTCATCTTAATGAATTGGGTTTGGATCTTTTTAATTTGCATCTGAAGTTGTTTTTACAGGATATTCTGCAGGTTAAGATTTAGGAGGGGGAACAGCCTGGGATCAGGCTTGTGCCGGAGAAGAGGGACAGGATTGTTCTCTTCTGTTCCCCCTCTAAGGAATGTGGTTTGAGTTGGCCAATAGTTGTGTGGTTTAAAGGTGAGCAGGTACACTGCCTATTATTTGAGGGGGGGTAAGCAGGTACACTTCCCCGGTGGAAGAGGTTTCAGGGTGAGCAGATACACTGCCTCGAGGTGTGATCGAGCAGGGTGAGTTGTTACGCTGCCCTGAGGATTATGAAGGCAATTGATGTTGTTTTATGTGTTTAAAGTTCATGTTATGATAATATTCAATAAAGGTCATCAAATAGCTTTATGTGTTTAGAGTGGTTTGTTCAAAGGGGGGCCAGGACAAATGTAGTTTGGGACAAACTATGTTGTCCTGGACCCACGAATAAAGGATGGTGGGGGGGGAGCAAGACTGGGGAGTAGATGATTGGGTGATTAGAATTAGTGTCAGGGTAATGAAGGAGTGAAAGGGGATTGGAGTAGTTAAGGACGTGAGGTAAGAAAGGGTGGGACTCAGGATGATCTAAGTGTTAGGAGCTAAAGGAAGTAGTTACATTTGGCATGAGTTGGTGACCCTTCCACCCTCCTGTTTTGATGTGAAGGAAGATTTGGTTGTTTGGAGCGGAGAAGGGTGTACAGGATTGTCCTCTTCTGTCCCCCCCTCTAAGGAATGTGGTTTGATTTGGCCAATGGTTGTGTGGTTTAAAGGTGAGCAGGTATGCTGTCTATTATTTGGGGGGGTGAGCAGGTACGCTGCCCTGGTGGAAGAGGTTTCAGGGTGAGCAGGTATGCTGCCCTGAGGTGTGATCGAGCAGGGTGAGTTGTTATGCTGCCCTGAGGATTATGAAGGCAATTGATGTTGTTTTATGTGTTTAAATTTCATGTTATGATAATATTCAATAAAGGTCGTCAAATGGCTTTATGTGTTTAGAGTGGTTTGTTCAAAGGGGGGCCGGGACAATTTAGCATTCTCCACTAGAAGTCAAGAATACCAACAGTGATATTATACAGAAACACATAGTCGCTTGCATCCCTCAGAGGTTACAGTAAGTTCCATTCTAATTGCCAAACAGGTTACTGATCTAAAAGTACAGATAGCAGGCAACAATATTCTCATTAGTGAATAAAGCAGCATTGTACCTGTTGTTTAAAGCCACAATATGCTATGAGTGTAATTCTGTACTGGCATAACAAAAATGCTCATATGCATGGCAAGTAGAGTAAAGCAAAAAAAAAACAAAAATGCTTTTGAAATATAGGTCCAGAAAATAAGTGACCAAATACAACTGTTACCAACTAAAAATATGCATAAAACAAAAAACAGACCATGTGTGATACTTCACAAAAAATAGCAATAAGAATCACAAACAAACAATGCCAGGTAGTACTTACAAGTGAGCACACTACTGGGGATTCCTATGAAGCAAGGGCAGGAAAGCTAAGTCAAAAGATGGTGCCTTTCTACATCAGTTTTTTTGATTCCTCTGTAATGGAGCAGGAGTGGGAGGGAGTACAGGTTCAAGGTGGGGGAGGCAGATAGACACAAAGTTATACAAGGTTGTGAGCCCGAAAAACTGGACCAGGCCAGCTTCCAAAAAAACACAGTCAGGAAAACCAAGCTCAGTCAAATCCAGGTCAGTATATCACAGTATTTTCCTAATAACTAGAAATCTTGTGCTACTAATCTAGTACATTGTGGTGAAGAGGGCCACCACTTCTACAGGGAAAAACAATACAAGACATGGGTTGCATGTACATATGTAAACCTTTTCCAAGAGAAAGAAAGTGGTTTCAAGTAATTGATCTAGGAGTACAATAGGAAGAGAAAAAAAATGGGGGGCAGTAGTGTACACGCTTACAGTAGAAGGCTATAGCAAAATGTCTTCAGTTTAGAGGACAGATTAAATACAACTCTTACATACACTAGTTTAACTGAACCCACTTTAGAGTTCCACCAGCACAGGGTCTCACAGTGCAGTGCAATCAGGCAGGCTTTGAAAATTTGGCCATGGCATCAAGTTCCCTGATGCCATTTCCAGCAAGCCACTAGCAGTAGAAATGCCACCCCTGGACAGGATACTTGACTAGTGGGAGTAACTAGGTCAACAAAAGATAAATAAATAAAGAAGACAGTACAGTCATATGAGGGAACCTATCTTAACATTATATCTTAGTGGAGTGGTCACTGTAAAAGAAGAGTTCCTCCCTTTTTTTCTATCCTGGTGAGAACTGTGCAATTTTAGTGATGATATTACAAGGAAACATTTCTCATCTTATGGATGTGATTTATTTGCTACATTTTTCTTGTTGGACTGCATTGTTAAATATTTTGAATGATTGTTGTAATAAGATTTGTTGATCTAATCTACAGAGTTTGTGGATGATCATTGAATATATGATACAAGAGTTAGCAGTGGAGTTTGCCTGCCATAATCACACTTTCTTCTAAGAGATGCTGACTCAAAGAATTGAAAGTGCTGAACAGCACAGTGTGAGACAGGTAATGGGAGAAGGTAGTTAGGGAAGATACGTATTAATCAGTAAAAATGGCTGAAAACTGGAGTACAGAAGATGAGGAAACTGAAATATTATGAGTTACTGGTACAATTACCTCTCCTTGAATATCTAATGGTGTAGTTAAGTACTTTATACACCTGTATTTTAAACACATGGTATAATTTGTAATCAAGAACTAGGTGAATGTCAAACAATGCATTTTGTCAGTAATATCTTCCATCTTGGACAGTTTTGGGATGAGAAAATATGACCCACCATGAAAAAAAATCTCAATAATTAGTTCACCGACCCATTCTATAGGGATGTGCTCTCTTCACAATATCACAGTACATCTGCTTTTCCCCTCCTAAATCAAGTAATATAATACCAAAAATAATCATGTTTTATAGAATTATAGCTGCTAATCCATCACAATAACACAAGTCTTAGTTAGGTACAATAACATCATAGCAGTTAGACTCACCTGAAAAGTGTACTGTAAAGTTAAGAGAAAGTTTATAAAAACAGTATAGTCAAGCTTGGTTTACTGTGGGTTATCCGCTTCCTCAACTATAAACTGCTATCATGAACCTTGTTTATTTATTTTTTTGGTGCGACTATAAACAGAAACATAGGAGTAATGCAAATGCTCAGAGTTTTGATCACTCTGAAACAGGCACTCAAGCCGTTCTTTAAAATACATTTCAAAATGGAAAAGTACAACTTCTGAGGCACACAATACTCTATTCCATTAATAAATAAAAGATTTAAATCCAGGCCAGAGCTGTTGTTATGTGTACATAGTTAATGGTTCTGTAAAAGCATTTGTTAGAAACTCTGGGGGATACTACACACCCATATAGCAAGTCTGTCATATTGGCAGTTAGCTAACAACTATTCCTTTGCTACCATGTAGCCCATCGAGATCACAAATGTAGCAATAGCTCTACTAAACATGGCATTTCTTACAGAAACACCACTCATGCTACTGATTAATTTATCTGTCAAACAGCAATAAAAATAGCAGATTCCTTTCATGGTACACTACACCTTTCCATCCAGAGATGTTTCCTAAATATTTGATATCCAGACTGTGAAGTGAAATACAGAAGCACAATGATTGAGAATAACCGACAGAAACATGTAATTAAAAAACATGTTTCATTCAGGTGTACTTTCTTATCCCACTTTAATTTAATCTTCTGAGAGTTGCTCAGTGTAATCTGATGTCAGTGCTGAAAACATTGGGTCTAAATATGGATCTTGGCTTGTTTCTTTATCTCTCTGCTGCAGCTTCACAATGGTATTATCACTTAAAAGAGTAAACACAATTTTGTTTTGCTATTTTGGGTTTTTCACTAATTTTATTTATTTATACTTTTGTTAGTTGGGTAAATCTACTGGTCCAGGGACCTTGACAATGACAAAGACAAAAACAAGAAATAAATGCAATAACAAATAACACATGCATTTGGGTATACAAAGAAAAAAATACTGACATTAAGGCATTAGACAAAGATCGCATGTACAATACATAGCCAAGGTGTGACACTGAATAAATAAAACAGAAAACAATATTTACTAACACATATAAACCAATAATTGCAAGAATGCATACATTATTAATGCCAAAATGTACAAAATATACTCATTAAAAAACAGAATTGTAGGTAAACAGTAGTTGGCAATATTACTACACTGTAATGGAATGGGACTCAGCAAAAGAATGCTGTGTGGCTGTATAAAAAGAAAACTATTTAATGCAATGCTGAATTTGTATATTTTCAGCCTTGGTCATATGAGTGCTTTCACTATTTTAAGTTCTAGAAAAAATGTCAACTCTAGAATTATGAAACTACTGTGTTAAATCTAAAAAAAAAGATACACAGAAAAATATCATATCTTCAATCATGTTATCAGTCACTCTCAGAAGATAAGAAACCAAAATATCCCCCTTTTTAAGTGGTTTTTCTCACTCTGCCTTCCAGCAGACATCAAGACCCAGCCCAACAAGCACACACACTGGATGTAAATTCATTGCCCAGTGATGGTGAGTCCCCAAATATACTGGAGTGAAAGTTTTCCTTGTGTTTTTTTTTTTTTTTGCTGATATCCTGGCTATGATCCCCCCAAGTGGCCTAAAACCTACCCTGGTGGTGACATGACAAACTGTGTTTCCTTAAGGACAACCTATGCTCATCTGTCCATACATGACTACTTCTATACTTGTGCAGGCAAAAGACACCATTGCCAGCTTGGGTGGTCATTCTATTGTCCTCACTGTCCTGGCTCTCTGTGTTCTGACATGCCTGTACTCTCTTGTGTAGATTGTATCAGCAGAGCAAAGATTCAAGCCAGCGAGGACCACCATAGCCTCCCCCACTCCCAATATTGGCAATGTCATCTCTACTGCCTTTTCCATGAAGTGGCTGAGCCACTATTTGAACATTGGTCACCTGATCCATTGTCAAGGCATTGTATAGCGGGTCTATATCACTTCATTGAAGTGACACTTCAATCAACAACATTTCATTGGAAATGCCGTTCACTGAATTCCGCTTATGTGGGGGGCTGTGCCTCTCTACACCCTCACTAATTATATATACCAACTCTGAGATCACACTACAGTGGGGAAAGGGCACATTTCTTGATCCTCACTGTTCTGCAATCTGATTATGAACAGTTGGATGAATGGCATGTTCAATGTAAGTGCACTGAAAATGTCGTTCGCTGAACTGATTTTTCACTGAACTGATAGGGACGCTGTGTACCATCCTACCAGCACAGGCATAACAGAAATACCTCATACTGAAAAATATACACTTTTCATCTGGCTACATCATTATTTACACACCCTTTTATCTGTAGTAACGGTGTCCATGTACTAAAACTAGAGCTATGCATGACTGACTTCCTCATTAATCCCCTGACAGTATAGCAACTGCCCAGTCAAATATGCAACCCATTTCAAATTTTTGGGGTATTACTGAAACAATTTATTTTATCTCTTTCATCATCAGTCTCCTGAAGCATGGTGTTTAATGGCTGTACAACTTACAAGTGAAATAATTATTGCTTTAATTCTCTACAGTCATCGGAAGCCAGTCTTTTTACGGTGGACTCTTGAGTTTTTTTTTCTTTCATATACTGTCATAGGAAGAGTTGTGTGGACCTACCTCATTAGGCATCAACTGTGGTGTGCAGAATTCTCTACACAGGTAAACATAGATCACAGACGGTATGCTGCATCTGGTCGTATGGCTCAGTAATGTAAAATCTATCTCTAGTTCATTTGGTCACATTGATTATTGTGTCCATAAAGAGACGTGGGTATTTGCCACTGCTGCATGAGTTAAGGATCCCCACTTACTCAATTCTACACCAGGGGCCCTTAATAATTGGATGAGGATAGTCTGTACACCTATTATGGCCAGTGTGTGTGCCAATCACATAGCCCAGAAGCCCTATGTCAATAAGCCATGGTATGGCTGATATCCAGTGCCCAGACTGAGTTACCTGGGATATCTCTGTTAAGTGAAAGCTGAATGTAAAATGTACAACCAGTCAACGTGTCAAAAAATCAACTAAGGACTGCTACAATAACTATAGAATCACGGAGAGAATGTAAGTGGATGACGTTATTTTAAGCAGGAGACAGGATAGTCTGTGTATCCAGCAGATAAGGTGTAAGGGCAGTAGAGCAAAGTCTCTTAACCTGGCATCCAGATCTGACTTCTGAGGGGTGGAGACAAAATAATATGCTGTGGAAGTTGTGCTGAGAGAGAGAAGGTCCTCTTAAGACAGTGAATATATAATTAGAATCAGTGGCAGACTCGTGGCAATCATTGAGGGAGGTCATTATAATCATTGACAGGTTTATGGTAAAGAGACTGCAATGCAAATGGAGCAGCCTTCATGGTCTCAGCCTATGCACCTCAACAGGTCTGTGATGCCAAAGAAAAGAAACTATCTGACCAGTAGATGCAGGACTTCTTCAATAAAGCAGGGCAAACTGAGCTTTTCTTGATAATGAAGGACCCGAGTGATCATACTGCAAAAGCAGAACTGGGTTTGAGGAATGCCTGAGTCCACATGGTTGTGGTAACAAAAATAATGATGGAGATATTATTCTAGACTTCTGCCTGGCAGAAGATATCAGTAATGACCAACACATGGTTCACCAAGACAGACAGTCACATGATCACGTACAAGAGATGCTGCATATGGTTGTGGCAACAAGAATAATGAAGGAGAGGTCATTGTAGACTTATGTTTGGAAGTAGACTTTAAAGATTGCCAACATATTGTTACACAAGACAGACAGACAGTCATAAGAACACATAACAACAGTGGTCAGCTTATAATCAAGTAGACTTTCTTTAGGAAAAGAAAGGAAAGGAGAGGAAAGGAGAGGAAACGAAAGGAAAGGAAAGGGTACTAGAGTAATATCAAACATTACAGAGTAATTCCTAGTGAAATGATGCGCCAATAGCATAAACCAGTGGTGGCCAGAATCTGATGAAATCAGTGGCTGGACAAGGCTTCAAGGACAGCAGACATCAACCTATAGACATGGAAGGTAATAGAAGATAAAGCACAGGAGTTAAAGGCAATACTCACTGCAATAAAAGAAGAGGACATAGTTTGAGCTGAAGAAGTATAGTGGCAACTCATAACAGTTATGTGTGAAGATAATAGAACAGATATATGGTCAAGTCAGTATAGAAATAAGGTCCTTAAGGAAAGCTGGTGGTGGAATGCAGGTAACCATATCAATAGCTTGACAATTTTATCTGAATGCAAAACACCAAAAAGTTTCATCAAAAGCATTTTTGGTGAAACTTGAGTAAATCTCTTTTTGCAGGGGGGGGCAAGCCCCTTGCGCCGCTCCTCCATATTTAGGTGGGGGATTGCCCTCCATATGCCTGAACTTAAATATCGCAACTCTGAAGCCGTACATCAGTAGAGAAAAAGAAGGTCTACTAGGTTTTTGGTGAAACATTTTTGCTGAAATGGCATTTGCTGAAAGTATTGGAGGCACATTGGCATGTTCCCAAATACAGAATTCTAAGAAGATGTACAGAGAAATAAGGAGTGCAGGAAGATGTGGGCGATAAAAAGATGTATGAGGCTAGAAAGTACTATGGTCTGGCTATTAAGGAAACTAAGAACAAAGCACCAGTGAAATTCTGCCAGTTCCTTAAAAGTGACTCAGCAGGTGGCACAAAGAAACTCTTTCAGACTGGGCGACAAGGACACAGAGAGATAAAGATGACATTCAGCATGTGCCATTCATAGGGGATGTCACCAGTGATCTGATTACCAGTCCAAAGGACAACAATGGCAAATTAACCCAGAACAAGTTCAAAGTTAACAGATGAAAAGGAAGTCAGGGAAGCGATAGGCCCAGATGAAGTCAAAGCAGATATGATAAAGGTGTTGGGTATATTAGGAAAGAAATGGCACCTGGGAGTATTCACTTCAGTATGGAAAGAGCGAGAGAGGGAGGCATACCACAGGTAACTGAAGAATAAGCATTTCTAATGTACAGGAACTTGTGGAATATTCGCAATTGTGGGTAAAAGAAAGGATTCAGACTCCTGTCTCACTGTGTGAAAGGGCTGGAGATAGTGATTAATAAATGAATACAGAGAATAGTAGAAAATAAAATGGGAGATAAACAGTTCAGATTCCAGTCAGGATGTAGTACAACTGAGCCAATGTATGCAGTGAGGCAAATAGTGGATAAGAAGCTCAATATGAGGAAGGAGTCCAACTGGGCATGCCTAGACTTAGAGTAAACAGCTGACAGTGTTAGAAAGGCTGATTTGGGCAGTCCTGCAATGGTTTGAAGTCCTAAAACATTAGTAGAGTTAGAAAAGGCTATACAAGGACTAAATAGCAGAGTTATGAGCAATGGTTATGCTAACAGAGTTCTGCAGTAGTTGTGGGTGTGTATCAGGGTTCAGCTCTGATCCTATTCTTGTTCTAATTGATGAGGCACTGCATTAGGAAAAAGCTTGTGAAAACAGGTCAACAGAGTCACTGTACTTCTATTGCTATATAGTCTGTGGTTAAATTAGCTACCCAAGCCAAAGACAATCACATGGCATTTTTTTAATTATGTTCATAATTTCAAAAGCACAATTTAGCAATGTGCTGAAGTGATTGTGAATGATCTTAACTACACTGAGGCTGAAGATATAGTGAACCTACTGGCCAGTAAATTTAGCTTTAGCTTTACCTCTCTCTCCTCTTCCTCCGTCCCTTATGATATACCTGAAACTGGCTTGCCTCCAGCTATTATGCAAATGTAAGTCCTAAAAGCTAAAAATACTGCATTGATGGGTCCTGACAATATCCCTAGATGTATCTTAAATAGCACGAAGGATGATTTAGCCAAACCCATAACAATACTGTTAAATATAAGCCTCCATACAAGTTTTGTACCAAGTAAATGGAGAACAGCTACAGCCATTCTCTTGCATAAGGACGGACCTTCCACAGACCCACGTAATTACAAAACCATAAGTCTGACCAGCCTCAAATGGAAAGCCATGGAATGACTTATTGAACTAATCAGTCAGGACACAAGGCAGCTCCAAACAATGGACCAATCTCAGTTTGGATTCATCAAGGGCAGGTCATGCTACTCATACTGGTATTTTTTAAAGGTCACCAAAGCAATGTATGAAGGCAAAACCATGTACATTGCATACCTTGACCTAGCCAAAGATTTTGACAGAATTCTCCACTCAGGCATAGTAGAAAAGCTAAATAAACTGTGAATAAACCCTTGCGTCACCCTCTGTATTGACAACTGGACCACAGGTAGGATGCAAATAATCAAAATAGGGGAAATTGTCTCCACAAATAGTCCAATCACCAGTGGAGTCCCCCAGGTTCTGTGCTGAAACCTCTCCTGTTTTGCATCTACTTTTCTGAAGTAAATACCAATAGGAAAGGGCTCTGGCTGGCTATGTTTGCAGATGAGTGCAAGCTAGGGGCAATCATTGAATCCACAAATGACTTAGCCATTCCACAGGAAGGTTTGTCCAAATAAAATAAGTGGTGCTAAAATCATTGACTGTAACCTAATGCCAAAAATTACATTATTGTATCATTTGGGAAGTAATTTACCCCAGGGAGCTAACATATTGACAATTCACCACAGGGGCTGATCCAGTTGTTTGGAATTTGTTGGAATTTGGAAAATTGTGTGAAGAATGACTTATCTTTTGACCAACATGTGTCCATTGCTGTAAGGAACCCTGTTCTATATTGCAAGGCTTATAAATATATGGATTGTGTTCAGATCTAGAGATGTCATTGCCCCCCCCCCCCCTTTACTCAAATTAGGCCAATCATTGAATATAATGCCACCTTTAACACATATCTGTCCAGGGACATGCAACAACTATAATACCTACAGAGATACCTTACTAAAAGGATACCAGGCCCAAACGACATGTCCTTCATGGACCGACTCAAAGCCCTATCACAATACTCAACATCCTTTAGACTGCTAAGAGATGACCTGTGTCTGGCATACAAGTCATCCTCCAACCCATTACTGATGGATTTACTGCACATCAGCAAGTCAAATGACATCAGAAATAGTTGAGATGTAGACCTCTTCTGTAACATCAACAGAATGGTTTGGAGGGACAAGTATATCTTCCATAAGATACTACTGTTCTGGAACAGACTCCCTACATAAAACAAAGTTCATCCTTGTCCATATTCAAGCACAACTTAGATTTATGGATGGGAAATAGAAACCTTACCTAGGTAGTAAATGGATAGAGGCAGCTCCTAAATGCTTTATCCCATGCATGGGTCACCTGACATTATCTATGGTATGAACCCAGTTATTCTCATTAGGGTAATATATAATCATTGACCATGACATGGGAAAGGCCATGCTATAACCAAATAGGAAAGGCTATTTCAAACTCAAAAATGGAAATCAGCTAGGCTTAAAATAGTTCACAAAGGTAGCTATCAAATACTTATCTATGAACCTATGAACCTATATGCAGACAGTATAGCACTAGAAGCAGACACTGAATAGTATCTTCAGCAAATGGAAGGGGAGTGGAATCAAAAACTGAAGGCACATGGCAAGAAAATGAATACAGAAAAGATAGTTGTGGCAGCAAATAGAAGAAATCAGAAGAAGCTGAATACTGTGATAGAGCTTCATAGTAGTGAAAATAAAAGAATAAGTTAACAGTTTCAAGCATGTAAGAGGTGTAGATGAGGTAATAAATGTCTGGATGAAGATGTGTAAGCAAATATCAGAAGTTCTGCAGCCCTCTATTACTAAGTGTCAGGTAGAGTATGACAAAAAATGCCAAAGAAGCTGTAAAGTATTGTATACAATACAATGGTGTGCCCATTGTTTCTGTATTTAACAAAAAGATGAACCCTGAGGGCAAAGCAGCTGAAGAAGCCTCTGGTAATAAAGATAATGTGCCTGAAATTGGTAGTGGGATGTTCACTGTTGGTCAGATGCAGAAATGGTTACATCAGAGTAGAAACTACAGTAACCTCAGTTGCAAAGAAAGTGAAGAACAGATTATGGTGGTTTAATCACATGTGCAGAAAATCAGAAGATAATTGGTTAAAGCAGATTTGAAAGAGACAGGAAGAAAAGAAGAGAAAGCAAGGATATGAAGCCAAGAAATACAATACTTACATGAGAGAAGAATTGAAACAGAAATGACTGGAGCGTGGATGTGAAATGAGAGAAGAGGCAACATTTGACAAAACATTCCAACTGCATGTAAAAATGGGAAAATAGGGTTGGTGATAACAATGATGATGTTGATGATGATGATATCTGACATAATGTTTCATTGTATATGTAATCCTGTTATCCTGTTTAACAGAAAGAATGCTTCTCTTACCCACAAGGTAAGACCACCAAAGAATTGCTTGCTGATTACAAATGTATTTCACTCTAGTTGATTCAATGTGGTGAAATATCACAGTGCTTCATATCACATATCGGAGTTCATGAGATGTGAACATCCCTTGCTTGATAATACAGACTGATAGCCATCAGTCTTTCAGACAGTTAATATATTGTATGTCTTTTTTTGTTACTTATATAAAAAAACTAATGGAATCACCTAGGGTTACCATATTTGGTTATACAAAAAAGAGACCGAAACAATATGTGCTGGTATTATACCAGCACATATTTTTTCGTCCTCTTAGGGTTGCCAGATTCTTGACTGGCCAGGTTGGGACAAAAGGTCTTTCACACCGCAAAGACAAGTAGCTCTGTTTTGGCAATTTTTAATTGGCCCGTATGCCGGTATACGAGCCAGTCAAAAACTTGCACAGTGGACCCTCTTCTGTTCAATGCAGAACATCAAGCAGTTCCACATTGAACAGAGCTCTGTTTTTCAATTTTTTTGATTGGCTCGTATATGAGCCAATCAAAAACTCACACAGCGTACCCTCTTTTGTTCAATGCAGAACATCAAGCAGTTCTGCAATGAACAGAGCTCCATTTTTTGATTTTTTTGATTGGCTCGTATACGGTATACGAGCCAATCAAAAACTCGCACAGCAGACCCTCTTCTGTTTAATGCAGAACATCAAGCAGTTCCACATTGAACAGAGCTCTGTTTTGAAATTTTTTGATTGGCTGGTATACCAGTATATGGGCCAATCAAAAAAAAACAAAACAAAGCAGAGAAAAGAGGAAATAGGGACATCTTTTTTTGAAAATTCTGCTATTTGTCCAGGATAAATCACAGAATTTTCAAAAACTGCCCTGATGCCTGGACAGGAGCCCAAAAAGAGGACATTTCTGGTGAAACCCAGACGTATGGTAACCTTAGAATCACCTACACATGACTCAGTATTGTCAGATTTATCCTTCCACCTGCATCACATCAGGGTATCAGAGTTCTTCATCTGACTATAATTAGGTATAAAATTTGTGATATAATTACAGATGAGAGAAAGAAACGATTTTGGAATACATATGCACAATGCCTTTGTCAATGCATGATGTTGTATATGCAGTGAAGAAAGGGCATTGAAAACACAGGCTACTTCAGAATGGATAGGAAGTGCCAAATAGTCATTATATGAAAGAAATTGAGGCAAGTATTATCTTAAGTAAAATGTGGTATGTTAGGATAATGGATACCTCTAAGATGAATAAAATGACCATAAATTTAATGACAAACAATTAAATCTTGTTATCTGCACTTTGCACTTGTTTGGATCATACAACACCAAATATCTGAGTTCAGTGCTAATACAATGACCAGACTTGTTGAGAACGTATAGTTGTACCATTAATTGTCATTTTCTTTATGCCACTGAAATATAATGAGGGCTGGGGTGGAGGGCTGCAGCTTTACTCTGCCTCTGATAATGATTGTGAAGTGTAAATTGGAATGTTTAAAATTTCAATTGTCCTTTTCAGTTTTATTCTACATGTTATATCGGGTCCCTGTTATTTTAGCGAATGCAATGAATTGCGAATGCTGTTTAGTTGAACGTCATTAAGCGAAATGGCAAAATAACAAAAGGACACAACAGCGATTTTTTTTCCAAGGGAAAAAAAAATCACTGGGCCGTTTTTGAGACTTTGCCATTTCCTCCACTGTGGTGTGATCTCAGAGTTGCTATATTTAAGCGTGGGGGGGGGGGGTGATTTTTTTTTTTTTTACGGATCAGCGATTTTTAAAATCACTTGATCCATGTGTTCGACAGTTTGGGTTTTTGGGTTTTCAGGGATTGTGTGTCGATTATATAGCGTTCACAATTCATTGTGTTTACTAATATACTATAGACCCATTATATCAATGTTATACCCTCAAACACACACACACACACACACACACACACACACACACACACACACACACACACACACACACACACACACACACACACACACACACACACATTTATTTGGCATCTTGTGTCACTGTAAAAAATTTTAAAAAATTAAAAAGTGTGCCATATTGGTAATCAAGTGACACAAATTTTTACTGAGCTTTATCTTAGCACACACTGAGCATTTCAGTGACTAATGCAAATACTGTATTAGTATTCATTTATGAATCTGCAATATCTTTGAAGCTTCATAAGTCAAAGCTAGTACTGCACACCTACAATCCTGCACTACTAACATATGCCAATATGCCCTAGTATCAGTTTAAACCAGGGCCCTTCTCTCTGCCCTAATTATAGGGCAACACACCTGCATGCATACACGTACATATACACACGTGCGCACGCACACACATGCACACATACGCACGTGCGCATGCAGACACACACACACACACACACACACACACACACACACACACACACATGCAGGCACGGATGCGTGCGCACACACACAAACACACACACGCACACGCACACACGCACACACACACACACACACACACACACACACACACACACACACACACACACACACACAAAGTGCAATAAAGTTATCTTGCGATCTCTTTTTTCCCAATTTTCCACATGGGATCATGGTGTTGTTTCAACTGTCGCTGACTGTCTCGATTCAATGGCACTCTCTTACCTTCTTCAAACAGTCATGCCTGACTGTCGCAGGTCTTCTGTCACACAATCCATCTGTCTCATTGCCAGACACCCTCATTTTCTTTTGTCTATTTCCTGTCTGTCTAAAATCTTCTTCACCAAATTGTCTTCTGCTTTTCTGTACGTGCCCAAACTATTGTTATGTCTGCTCATTGACCTTCTCCACAATTAGAGCTACTTTAGCTTCTGGTTTGATATCCTCATTTTTTCACCTGTCCCACAGAGTGTATCCTACTACCCATCTCAGGAACTTCATCTCCATCCTCTCCAACTTCCTCAACTACTTTGGCTTAACTGAAAAGGTTTCTATGCCATACAGTAATACATGTCATATCCTCACTCCTTCACCTGTATACCTTACTTTTCAGCTTGTTTGACATCCTTCTGCCATACCAGTAAAATCCACTAGGAAAAGCCAACAACCACTGAAGTAGCTCTGCATAAATCAATTTTAATATTATAAAGCTAAGCACTTTTGTCCTGTTACCCACAAGACTTCATCAGATGAAAGAACAATTAACAATCACATTTATTAAATATCCTTCCAATGATTACATGCTCACCTAGCTTGAGTAATTCAAAGTAATATACTTTTAGTGCAAACAATGAGTTAAAAACTTTGAATAAAAACTTTAAGTTGCAATCTTGGGTAATCAATAAAATACATATATAATAAAATATATTTTATTTTGTTCATTGCTACACTTCTAATACATCTAAAACATCTAATAAGTTAACCTAAATAAAAAAATGCATATACTTTTTACTTGTATCCTATTTCTATATTCCAATACTACAAATAACAAGGATGAATAAACAGCTCACCTCCTAAAATAATATTTGTGTAAAATATGTGTAAAAAATTCCACTCAAACACTAAATTAATGAGAGGACAAAGGGCAAGTATGTATTTTCTGAAGGATATGAAATACGGAACAGAAATGTATGTTGTTATATACTGATTGCAGTCTTCAATGTTTTCACAATAAACCACCCATTTTAAAAGGAACAGGCCAAATAAATATGATGCAAATTTTAGAACATTCTGCAAAACTGAGGACAGTCTGCCTTTTCTGTTTTAATTTCTCTCTCTCTCTCTCTCTCTCTCTTTTTTTTTTTTTTTTTGCTAATGTTTGCACGATGCACCTCTTGGCATAAACTGGAAGAACAGACTACCCAGGTTGTAAACAGGACCCAGACAGTCACAAATATAAATCAGATACATTCAATTAATAATATTTTGCATTGCACAAACATGGTAAGCGGTGTTGCTCTACAATTAAGAGTGAGAACCTTACAATAACTACTTAGGGAGAAGATATCATCTCATTAATTCTGTGGGAGCAGGTGTTAAGTGTAGGTGTGGAGTGCAGATGGCATGGGGTTCTAGAACAGGGTGTGCAAGTTTTGTTTTAATTTTGTGAGATTGCAGATAACAGCAGTGAAGTGCAAATACACAACTGTTTTTCTCAAACTTCTTGTTGCAATAGATGCAAGTGTAGGAGAACAGTCTATATGGTAAATTTGACTAGCCCATTTACACAAGTGCCTCTATAGCTAATAAGCTAGAAGTTGCATTGTTTGCCACTGTTGCACATCTCTTAACATTACGTAAACACGGTGTCCATCATTGTGCACCCTCACCTACTGTGTTTGTGTGATGGTAAGAGATGCTCAATGTTTTTAAATGTTGCAAATCCAAAATGTGCACACTCTCAGTAAGCGTGAGATATGCAATAGGCAGGAAACAGCAGCATATAAACTGCAAATTGCAGAAAATCCTCATTAGACATTGATCTTGAATTATGGCAATATTGCTTTTGGGTGCAGTGTTGGGGTGTCCAGGATTCCAAGATTTTTGTTAGACTCCTAGTTATGGATCATGGGCCCAGGTTGCTGTAGCTAGACTATTCCATCTCAGAATATAAATCTGAAACCTGGAATAGTGTTGCTAGGTTGCTAGGCCCTTAACTAGTGTCACTGGTATCTCTTATACAGGTGAGCAATGCAGACATCATTTGATGACCTCCAGAGGAGGAAATGGGATACCCTCAACCTTTGGATCGGGGAATGTTGGGGAGGGGACACCCCACAGATGTGTAAGTATGAATTTCAGTGCATAATTGTAAGAGTTAAAAGTGAATGTGGTCAAAAATGGTATTAATAATGGTTTTCTGCTCTGTTCTGTTTTGCTGAGGAACTAGACTTGACTATTCATTCCCTTGCCACTCATTTAGTAAGGATGCAAGAAGCATGTGGTATGTATGCATCAGAACAGTACTGTCTAAATAGTATTTTAATAATAATAATAATTTGTATAGTAATTGTGTAGCATTAAAAGTTAAGGGCTGTTTAGTTGGTATTTAATAGAGTTATATCAAATTTGCATGCATATTCCAACTGTAAAATAAACTATGCATGCCTTAGTCAGTAGCACAAAGCAATGGTCTCATATTCTCAAGTAATGGTGGGCATGTATCTCTGAACTGTAAAAGGAAAGTATGCATTCAGAAGTCTGAAAGACAAAAGAACAGTACAGTATTTTAGCATAGTCATTGGTTGTAGGTTCAAAAACCACACTTTCCAAATACATAATACTTTTAGATTGTCAGTGTTATTGGAATGTAACTTCATACCTCTATAGCAGTGGCACAAATGACCTTCTGTAATCTATAAGCAGCATAACTGGAACAGACATATAGTATGTGCAACATATGCACACATCAAGGATTGGTGGCTACAATCTGTGCTATAGTACGTGTCTTTTATAAATTGCATAGTCTTAAAAGTAAGTAAGAAACGTGTTAGGAGTTTGTAGTGTTAAAAGTAAAGGTAACACAACAGAGTCAAATAATTGTATCAATGCTTTGCATATCACATATAAAGCTAATAATTTTTTCCCTTTTTTCTCTTACCCAACTCTTTTCTCTTTTTATGTGTGTGTGTGTTTATTATTTTCATTTTTTCTTTATTTGTATTAATTTTTTTTATTTTTTGTTTTTCCCATGGTGCAACAAGGTAAAACTGTTCCATGGGATCCAGCTGCCCCCCACTCCACCAGCTACAGCACAGCTGCCCAGCACATCTGGTGCAGTACCTGGTACTACCCCCCTGCTGCCCCTGCACTACACAACCCCTCAGGTAGTTCTACTCCAGACGATAGGCCTGTGGCTCCCTCCAGGAGCAGTGGCAGAGAAGATGAGTTTATCACTCATGACGAACTGCCTGGGATGGTGCATAGGATTGTGCACTGCTCCTTTGGTGCACGCCTATGCTGGATGGAACATCTGCTCTCCATCCTCTTGCAGAGCACCAGTAGGAGGCACAGACAGCAGGCACTGCATCCAGTGGCTTAGTGAGGTGACAGCAATGCCAGTCCACTAGGTGAGGTCTAGATTCTCACTGTCAACTGACTCAACGTGCATGGGACCGAGATTCCCCACCTCATGTGTCCTTCACCATCCTTGTCGCTTGTCATGTTTGTCTTGTCTGTCTGCAATTGCTTTCTCACCTGCCCAACTTACCTCACCCACACTTTATTACAGCCTTTCCCCAACATTCCTCTCTCTCAAAAAAAAAAAAAATAAATAAATAAAATAAATAAATAAATAAATAAATAAATAAATAAATAAATAAAAAGGGCACTTGTCCCGCAAAAAAATCATCCTGTACATAGATATGCATTTTGCACACATGTCTTCATGACACACATGATAGTTCTCTATACAATTGTCTATACAACAGATTGTGTTATAGGCACCCCCCCTCTGGAAGTGATAGTCTAAATTCAGCAAAATTTGTATGTATTATCTTGGAAGAAATGGATGTTTATGGTTCTTTCCTACATCCTTCCTGCACATTTCTGCCTTGTTTTCACTTTGTCCATTCCCTTGCTTGCTCTCCATTTCACCACTTTCCTGTCTTACCCATTTCTTTTTTTTAAACAATTATTACACAATGGTGAATAATGTCCACCAATGTGAAGCAACTGTAACTGGCAGCAATATAAGAAGATATATTTAAAGTATCATGCACACTTGTAAAATTATTACATCCATGTGTATTTGAACCCAGTGCCATCTGCCTTCAACAACAATGCATTAACACTTGCTTCCACAGATTCAGTTAGGTAGCAGATGTATTTAAAACATTCAATAGTAAGTGATACGAGTTAGGAAAAATTTTCCTTTGTATTTCACTGTGTTTGCTCCCCATATTATTAATGTTGTATCTTCTTCATTAAATTTCTGTGAAGCAGCATTGCACAATACCCTGTAATCTTTTATAAAGCATTATTTCCCGAAACTCACGTAGCTTTGTACAGCAGCAGTGAGAGATGTTGTGTGATGCTGTGCCTCATGTAGCATCGATAAGCAATGCTACGAACAAAATGCTGTAAAGTACGTATTACCTATAAGTAAACCATTTGCCCCAAAAAGGAAGTTATCACTGTATTAAGTGTATTAATTCCTGCAGCCAGAGATTCGGTTAACTAGCAGGTGTATACAACAGCAGTTAAGTCTGTCATTTGCTATACACTCTCTAAAATACACCTGCTAATAAACTGAGTCTATAGAATCACCTGTTAAGGCAGTGATGCATGCATTTTTTGTTCAGATGGTATTTGGTTTGAATCCAGGTGTATGTGAACAGTGTCAAATAATGTTATGTGTAAATCCAAATTAGGAAGTGTGATATTTGGTATGGACTGTCTAAAATATGGCTAGATGGTACTGGTTTCCAATCCCATAAAAATGCACTTTATTCACCTACTTTTACTGCATTTGTGTTTCTTCTTACTTTATTACCTTATTTTGCTTTTGCCTCTTCTAAAAAGTGCTCAATTGTATTATTCTGCTGCATTTATTACTGCTTGGTAGTAGCCTGATTAAATTACTTATTCTAAGCCTGTTTGTTTAAGCACTTGGGCTTCAGACCATTTGTTTTACATTAAGAAGGTTTGTGGTCTGCACTGTTGTGGCAGGACAAGTAGCTTACATCCTTCTAAGTTGGGAATTGCTGATTGAAGGCTCAGTGTCTGTTATTCTAAAAGTATATTAGTTCTGGTTTAAGCACTTGGGCTTCAGGCCAGTTATTTTACATTAAGAAGGTTTGTGGTCTGCACTCTTGTGGGAAGAAAGGCTAGATTCTGCCCTTCTGAGCTGGAAATTTCTGGTTAAAGGCTTATTGTGCCTGCTTATTTGAACTGTTTCTTTCTGAAACTGGTATGTCTTGTTTGCTGTAGCACAAGACTTGATTCAGACCTGCTGAATCTAGCTTTGTTTGTATAACTTGAGCACTAATCCAGGCCATCTTTTTCTGGAGAGGGTTCCCCTGCACCAGAGTGGCAGGAGTGTGCAGTTATAACTTGTCTGACTGAAGACTGCTGGAACTGGGCTCAGTTTTTAGCTTTTTATTGGTTAATTGGTTAATTTGTTTAAATCAGTTTGCTCATTTGCTACTGTTATATAAAAAAAAAAACACTTTATGCATTGCCACTTAGCTAGGGTTAAAATATTCCTGGCACTATAAAGTCTGCTCTTCAAATTTTCCCTAAGAACTAGACACTTGTTTAGTTTTAGCACTCAAATCTGTTTCTTTGAACTCAGCACTTGTTCAGAATTCATTGTAAGCACTAAATAAGCTACAAATTACTACAACACTCAACTTTCCTCACTTGTCTAGAGGAAAACAGTTTTAGTACTTAATAAATAAGCACCTATCCAGGCATGTCTATGGGTCAGCTCCCAGTGTTTTCTCCTGTCTACCTGATGAATCTGGGCATCTTGGGGCAACACAGTAATTGCCTCATGTACACAGACAACCCTCTCCTCCTACCACCCAACACTACAACCTGTGAGAGATGCACTTATATAGCCAAAGGGGAAGCAAAGCTCTCTTCACCCAAGACTGGACTAGACAGTCAAGATGAGAGGGTAAACCCTTGTACCACACCACACTCATCACATAATCCCTCAGAACCTACACCACCAAAACACACACATAGAAACACAAAACACACACCTACATTCACGGAGGCTTTCACTAAAAATCTGTCCAAGCAGCTGAGACCTCCAAAGCAGAAATGCAAGAAACCTCCACCCCCCAACACAACACAAATGACACATAGCCCACAAACTCAGTGTGCCATCCAACCACAGCCCATAAGGCATAACAACATACCCAACACTCTAGTCATAGGTGACTCTATAGTCAGGCACACTGATGTTTCACTCACAAGGTTACACAAGGAGAAAGTTACTGTCAGCTGCCTGTTGGGTGCCAGGGTCCGCCACATAATGCACACACTCAGGTCACTCCACAACAAGTACAAATATGACTCTGTCATTGTCCATGTTGGTGTGAATGACCTGAGGCATACCTCCCTGGACTGCATGAAAAGAGACATGGAGGATCTTTCCGATATTGTACCCCAGGGAGGTATGACCCTAGCCCTCAGTAGCATCCTGCCATCACCCAGAAATATACCACAGTAAAAGGACAAAATGATTGACTTCAGCAATTGGCTAAGCTTCGGGTGTCATTCTAAGGGGATCCAGTATCTGTCTGCCTGGGATGACATGACCGACAGATGATAATGCTTTGCCAGAGATGGCCTGCACCTGTCTCCTTTGGGATTGTGGTTACTGGCTAAGGCTCTTGCCACACCTATAGTGCCTTTTTTAGGCAAGGTTCAAATGACAAATTCACCACTGTAACAGATTCAAACAAGCAAAATCTGAGGGTAATGCTACTCAATGCTAGAAGTCTAAAACTCAAAATGCACTCACTCAAGGCACTCCTTAAAATGGAGAACATCGACATCTGTGCAGTGACAGAGACCTGGTTCAAGGCTCCAGTGAGCACCTCTGCATTACCAGGCTATAATTCATATCACACCTTTCGGTCACCTAACCTGGACCAAAAAACTAAAGGAGGAGGTGTGTCCATATTCATTAAGGATATCCACACCTCCAGTCTAGTTTCACAGCATAATGCATCCGAGATTATCCAAGTGCAACTAACTCTGGGAAAGACGGCAATTCAAATTGCAGCTTGCTACAGATCCCCCACCATGTCCCAGGATTCCCACTCCTCATTTCTTGATACACTGGAAAATATTAGGGTACAGCCTAACACCCTAATAATGGGCAATTTCAACTAACACACAATTAACTTGGAAAACTACTCATGTACCAACTCTTTTGCTCAACGGTTTCTGGAATTCATAAATTCCAATGCCTTGGATCAACTTATCCACACCCCCACCAGGGGCAGCAATATCCTAGACCTGGTCATTACCAACATGGGTGACCGGTGTTCCACACCAGAGGTCAGTTCCTCGTTGGTCAGATCTGACCACAAGCTAATCACCCTAGACATCCACATCCCTCCCCCACCCCCCATTAGGGAAACCACCATACAAAATTTCTCCAAAGCCAACTTCATGCTTCTTAAGACAAAAGTTCCAGACTTCATGACACCCATGCAGATGGATAATAGAGGTATGACTGATGAAGCTTACACAAACGCACTTTATAAGCACTTACACGAGTCCATGGATCGTGCTATCTCTAGCAGAACCAAGATGTTATCCTTCTGAAAAAGGAAGCCAATCTGGTGGTCCCCTGCCATAAACAAACTCTGCAACAGAAGAAAGAAACTGCTGCAAAAAAGAGTAAAATCCCATGATTGGAGGAACTCCCTGGTCAGCCTCAGTAAGAAACTGAGATCCCTCATAAAATCCTCCAACGCTAGTTATGAAAACAAAATCACCACTGTTTCTAAAGACAACCACAAAGCATTCTATAGCTATGTTAAAAATCTCAATGGCAACATTCAGATCTGCTCTGAGTTACACCACAATGGCACGAAATATACAAAACCAGCTGATACTCCCAACATCCTGGCAGATAGGTTCAGTGCTAACTTTACCCCACTCTCACCTCCTTAAGGGCCCATCTCTATACCGGAGGAATGCAAATTTCCTGTAATCACAGCTGCACAGGTAAAAACCACACTCTCCAAAGCCAAGAACACAGCATCCATGGGACCTGACAACATCCCAGGCTACGTTCTACACAAACTACAGAATGAACTGGCACCCCACCTAAGTATCATGTTCAATCATAGACTCACCTCAGGCTTTGTTCCCACTGAATGGTACACAACGAAGGTTATCCCACTCCACAAAGGGGGATCCACCACAGACCCCAGTAACTACTGCCCCATTAGCCTGACAAGCCTAGTCTGCAAGGCCATGGAACATATCATCATGGAACTTATAAACAAAGACATTAGTAATATCCAAACTCTGGACCACACCCAGTTCAGTTTTGTAAAAGGCAGATCATGTCTCCTAAACCTGATAGACTTCTTTGAAGCAGTCACCAAAGCCGTAGATGAGGGTAAGGTGGTTCACACAGCTTATCTAGATCTCACCAAGGCTTTCAACACCATCCCCCACTCTGGAATTATAGAAAAACTCACTAAACTAGGTTGAAATCCTATGTCACAAGATGGGTTGCCAACTGGCTCACTGACAGAATCCACACTGTGAAAGTAGCAGAATCCAAATCCGACTTCAGACCAGTGACAAATGGAGTACCACAGGGTTCAATCCTGGGTCCACTCCTGTTTGGTATCTACTTCTCTGAAGTAAAGGCTAACACAGAAGGTCTTTGGCTAATGAACTTCGCAGATGACTGCAAACTAGGAGCCATAATCGAAACTCCTAACGATGTGGACATCCTACAAAAGGGCCTCACTGAGACAGATGCCTGGTGTCAAAGCAATGGCCTGAAGCTAAGTACCAAAAAGTGCTTTGTCATCCCCTTTGGTAAAAACTCTGTACCCATATACTACCACATAGGCAGTAGTCTACTTAACACCAAAAGTGTGATAAGAGACCTTGGGACACAGGTGGACAGTAGTCTCTCCTTTGATAAACATATCACCACAGTAGTTAGCAAAACCTTCTACATGGGACACCTCATCAAAAAAGGTTTCTCATCTAGGAAAAAAGAGGTGATTGTTCCCCTCTATTCATCACTCATTAGACTCATTATAGAGTACAATGCCCCTTATGGTGTGCACCACACATGACATCTACAACAACTGGAAAGGCTGCAGAAATACCTCACAAAGAGGATTACTGGCCTCAAACAGATGCCCTATGCAGACCATCTAAAAAATCTCCATCTTTACTCTGTCGAATATCGCCTGCTCAGATGCGATCTCTGCCTAACATACAAGGCTATGTCAAACCCAGAGCTGTTGGACATGCTCCACTTAAAGAAATCCCAATCCCTCTGAGCTACACGCTCTAGGGACCTAAACCTTGTCAACACAATAAACAGAACATGCTTGAGGGATCGATTCCTGTCCCAGAGACTTCCCATTCTCTGGAACAAACTTCATATCTATATCAAACAAAGCTCCTCATTAGCACTCTTCAAGAAAAATCTTGATGATTGGATGGGAAATAGGAAATTCACCCTGGGGATCACTTCTGTGGCTCTGTTCAACAGGAGAACAGGAAAATAATTTTCTTGGGTAGCAAAAGCCAGGGTACCTTTTTGGCTAGGCTTATATAGGTCCTAGGGCCAATAGCCTAGTACCTACCTATGAACCTATGAACTATATAATACTTAGAACTGATTTTTCCAAAGTCAGTTGTTAATGCACGATGAGCACCATCTTGCAGTTACGCTTTAAAGAAAAGAATTGGGGAAGACAGGAATGTGGTGAAATAGGCAGCAAGCAGGGGACTGGACAAAGTGAAAATAATGAAGGAATGTGCATGAAGGATGCAGGAAAGAAACATAGCTATCTATTTCTTCCAAAATAAAACATACAAATTTTGCTGAATTTGGACTGTCACCTCCAGAGACAGGGGTAACCACAACACAATCGGTTGTATAGAGCAGTGGATAGAATCATGTGTATCATGAGCACACACGTGTGAAATGGAGACCTATGTATGAGACAATATTTTTTTGTGGGACAGGTGTCCATTTTATTTTATTTTTTTGAGGGAGAAAGGAGTTTTAGGGCACAGTGTGTGATGTGCCTTTAAGAAGCATAGCAAGTGATGAATGTGCATGTATAAATAGCGGGCAAGTATTGTACCTAGTGTCATTTTGAAAGTACAGCCATAGAGTAAGCATGTGAAAATGAAAGTAATTAGTTTGTATATATGTTACGTAAGTTGAAGTTAATAGCTATAACCGTAATGTGTTTGTACATAATAAAGCTGCTTGAACAGAACCCATGAAGACTCATCTATAACATCCAAGATAAGACAACAAAATGAGCAACATGGTGTCAGAACCAGCATGATAGAAACTGATATTCAGAGCCGTGAGGTGCAGAGATAACAGTGAAGGTAAAGTAAGAGAAAAGAGCACGAGAAAGGGCCAGAAAAGAACCAAAGGTAATGAAAACTTGCACAAACAGTTTACTTTATAAAAAAGAGAAAATGGAGCATAACAAGGGCACAAACCACATTATTAAACAAGCGAGAGGAACAACAGGTTTATTAATTAAGCAAAATGTTTGCGAATAAGATATTAAATCAAAACAAGTATGTTTAAAGCAAAACAAGTATGTGTAAAGTGAAACAAATATGTTAAAGCGTAGCGGGCATGTTTAGAGTAAAACAAGTACAAGAAAATTACAATCGTCATGAAAAGAGATTAAATAGGCAAAACTAATATAACAAGGGTAAAATGTTCACATTAAGCATAAATAAAGCAAGGCAACTGCATGCTTTGGGCAAAGTGCTGTGCTTTGGCATAACTATGACTTTGTATTGCATCAAGGGCATCACTAGAGTTATTCAAAGTATCTCAAAGTGTGTAAAAGTGCTTACAGTGTGTGCTTATTGCTGTGCACGTATTCCAAAGAGTTTATCTTTGTGGAAAGTGCAACTATTTTCTAAAGTACAAAGTACAGCCATTTCAAACAATTTCTTGTGCTGGGTGTGTCTATTCACAAAGTAACGCCATTACAGAGTGTTTCTTGCACTGTAAAGAATTATCTAGCAAAGTACCACCATTTTGGAAGCTTCAATGTGCCGTGTACTGTTTATTCACAAAGTGCAGTTGCTTCGAAATGTTTCTTGCTCCTCGCTTCTTTTGCCCAATCCATTCACAAAGTTAAATTATTTAAAATGTTTCTTAAAATGATGATAAATGACTTTTGCTGTACAACAATTTTGTGAGTGCAAAGTGCCTGTGAAAGTTATTTTGAAAGATTCAGTTATTTCGCAAATGTCAAATTATTTTGCAAAACTCAGTTATTTAGAGGCTTGTTGTTTCATTGAGCAAAGTTACAAATACTGGCATAAATTTTTGGCATGTGTGTATGTATGTGTATTCGTGTGCATTTGCAAAATTCTTCACTGGTATGTGTTAATATGGCAGATGGATTTCGAAAGCCCTCACCACTTGCATTTGATCAGAATATTGTAGAGAACTGGAGAATATTTGAGCAAGAGTAAGATATTTTTATACAAGCAGCTTATTCGGACAAAGATGCACACACCAGTCATTCATTTTGGTAAACCTATCTGGGTCAGAGGGCATTGAAAGAGAGGGTTTATTTGTGTACACACCAGCAGTGTATGATGGAGAAGGTGAAAATTGTCATATTATTGTACAGGCTAAATCAAGGGAAGACCCTGAGTGCTGGAAGTGCAAATTCAGAGAAATGTGCAACCCCCAGACAAATATTACTTTAGAAAGGCATTTGTTTTACACAAGAGATTAGAAACCAGGGGAAACTTTTTGCAGCTTATATTACTGACCTAAGAAACAAAGCTAACATGTGTCATTTTGGTGCCTTAAAAGATGAGTTGATAATCTACAGGCTTGTGTGTGGTATTACCAGTGCTGCTGTGAGAAAGATTTTGCTTCGTGACAGTGATTTAACATTGAGTAAAGCTACTGAGATTTGTCAAATCCATGAAGTTACAGACACACAAGAATGCTTGCAAATGACAAGAGTTTGATTTCAGAGGGCTCCAGAGCAAATGCAGATAGCATGCGACACATGGCAAGCAGAAGTAGGCCTAAGCATGTGGAAGCCACAGCCCTTGCTAGTTCATCAAAGAAACTAAGTCGTTTTCCAGATGTTCTAAGAAAGGAACATGCTCAGTGCATCACAAGCATGAGTCAGAAAAACCCAAATCCAGCTTTATTGTTAACTGTCACAACTGTGGTGCAAATCATGTGTCTAAAAGAGAAAAATGCTTAGAATTTTGTCAGCAATGCCACAAGTGTAAAAAATGGAACCATTTTCAAAAGTTTTGCAAATGAAGTAAGCCTCTCACAGTTATAAAGAAAGGTCACTCAAAAAAGCAAACTGATCAAGTCGAGCTGCAGCAGACCACTTTCTATGTAGATGGTGTATCAGTAATTGGTGAAAGGGTCGACCCAGTGAATTTATTGGCAAGGAAAAAAATGTTTTGTACTATCCAGATTTTGCATCATGGTCACCTAGGTTCCTACTCTATTAAAAGAAGGGCGAGAGAACTAGTATTTTGGCCTTCACTAGTGAAAGACATTGATAAAGTGCTTATTTCTTGTTCAGTATGCAATAGCACTAAAATGCATTTGCAAAGAGAACCATTTCAGCTAAGTCAAGTTCATGAACTACCTTGGTCAACAGTTGCCACTGATATATACAAGTGGAACAATTAGCAATACTTAGTATTGGTAGACTCTTATTCGAACTGGTTTGAGAGTGACTTACGACATAATCTAACATCCGCTCCTTTTATAATCAAGCTGAAACATCATTTCTCAGTCCATGGCTGTCCACACAAAGTTATTTCTGACAATGGTATTCAATTTACTAGTCAGTTATTTCAGAAATTTGCAAGAGAATGGGACTTTACATGTTACTAGCAGTCCTGAATATTCACAATCAAATGGGCTAGCTGAACGTGCAGAGCAAAGTAAAAAGCAATTGCATGAAAGTCAGTGTGACAATAAGAATGGCTTTTTGAATCTACTCAATCTCAGGAACATACCCCATGATGATATACTTGCCTCGTCTGCTTAGAGACTTCTGTCCAGGGAAACAGGAACAACATTGCCTATTAATTCTAGTTTATTGAGGCCTAAAGCTAAAAACAACAAAGCCATCAGAGCCCAATTGTTGAAGCATTCTATCCAGAAGTCTAACTATGACAAATCGAGCAGATCTCTATGTCCATTGAAAGAAGGAGAGACAGTAAGGATACAAACGTTGAAAGGTTTCGACCAGATTGGTCAGATAACAGGTATATGCACAGAGCCAAGATCCTACCTTGTAGATTCCAAGGGTGTGGAGTACGGAAAAAAGCGCAGGCATCTCCTCCTTGTACCTGAATTACCACAACATGTAGACTCTAGATCTCAGAGCAATACAGACATTGTTCCAGTTCCAGGAAATGTTGTACCATCTGATTCTAGTCCTGAGAATGTTCCCGATATTCCAAAGATCGAACATTCAAAAGAGACAGCTCCAGTTGCTAAGCCTGAATCCCAGTTTTATATCACACAATTTGGTTGCATGTCCAGACTGGGTGTGAGATACATGGCGAATTGAA
The DNA here is from genome assembly GCF_019279795.1 of Protopterus annectens. Lineage (NCBI taxonomy): Eukaryota > Metazoa > Chordata > Ceratodontiformes > Protopteridae > Protopterus > Protopterus annectens. The sequence continues at coordinate 296,108,277 of NC_056734.1, read as the reverse complement.
CATAACTGTATATACGTACATAATTTTGTATAATGCATGGAAAAAAATATTCAGATTACTTGCATGTTAATTGATATCCTGTGCATCACATATTCTAAAAAAGAGAAAGTATGTGCAGCACAGTGTGTGATGTGTCTTTAAGAAGCATAGCAAGTGATGAACGTGCATGTATATATAGAGGGCATGTGTTGTACCTAGTACCATTTTGAAAGCACAGCCATAGAGTAAGCATGTGAAAATGAATGTAGTTAGTTTGTATATACGTTACCTAAGTTGAAGTTAATAGCTATAACTATAATGTGTTTGTATATAATAAAGATGCTTGAACAGCACCCATGAAGACTTGTTCATTACATCCAAGACAAGACAACAAGATGAGTGACAGGAATTTTTTGGAAGGGCTGTAGGAATGTATATGTGAGGTAGGTTGGCCAGGTGAAGAAAGCAATTACAGACAGCCAAGACAAACAAGACAAGAGACAGGGATGGTGAAGAACACAAGAGGTGGGTGACCACCATTGTTGGGGTAAGGGTGTGGACCTCACAAACCCATGGGCATCAAACTGGGTGGCAGTGAGAATCAAGTCCTCACCCACTAGACTGTCATCATTGTCTCCTCACTGCACCAATGGCTGGGGTGTCTGACATCTGCATCTCCTTGTGTTATTCAGTACAATGATGGAGAGCAGGTTCTCCATCCAGTGTATGCCTGCACCCACAGTGTGGTGCACAGTCCTATGAACATTCCCCAGCAGTCCTTCTCAGGTGATAATATCACCCCTTCTGCCACTGTTCCTGGGGGGAACCACAGGCTTGTCCTCCATGGCAGGAGTACCTGAGGGGCCAGGTAGTTCAGGGGCAGCACAAGGGGTGCTACCAGGTTGTGGCTCAGATGTGCTGGGCCATGGTGCCATAGTCAGTAGAGTGGATGAAGATGGATGCCTGGGTGAAGCCTACCCTGCTGTGCTCTGGGGGAAAGTAAAAAAAAAAAAGTAAAAAAGGGTTGGGGTGAGATTGCACATGTCTACTTTGCTTATTTAGGCTGAGGAGGGTGGTCTTCCATTTCTGGGTTCTCACTTTTGTATATGTAGACAGCAGCTTCTTTTGCTTACTGTATATCCTTGTAATAACAAATGTATGTCTGTCCTAGACAAGATAACAGTGTCCTACAAGCTGGTGTAAAAGGCTCACTGTAAAGTCTAGCAACAGCTCACACACACACACACACACACACACACACACACACACACACACACACACACACACACACACACACACACACACACACACACACACACACACACACACACACCAATCCCCCAACTTGATTGCAGTCAGAATAAAACCTCTACCTAAGTACACACACACTACATAGCTGAATACTTAACACAAGCACTATGGCTCAAGTCCGACTTGGAGTGTGTCAAACAACACTTTATAGATGATGACATCACCAGTGTCTGTGAGGACAAGATAACAGACAGTGTCCTACATTATCCTGTAAAAACCTCACTGTAAAGTCCAGCTCATACACGCACACCAGCCCTTCCCTCCCATTTTGACTTCAGTGAGAATAGAAGCCCTACCTAAAGATGCACAACAGAGAACATAGTACTTAAAGCAGGTTCCATGTTACAAGGCTGATTTTGTTTCGACTGCAAGTGAACTTGTAGTAGATGACATCAGCAGGCCATGTGGGAGACAAAAGATTGGGAGTCTTGCATGAAATGAATGTGTAGGCTTGTGAAACTCTCAAAAAATAGCAAGCCATGCCATTGGAGAGGTAACTGTGAGATACACACTTCTGCTTTTCTGTGTAGACACATCCAGTTGACTACAGTGAGAATAGAACCCCTACCTATCTAAGGTACATAGACTACAGAACACAGTACTTAATGCACACAGCATAGCAGAATCCTGATTTTGACAGGACTGCAGGTAAATGTATAGTTGATGACATCAACAAGTCATGTGGGAGACAAGAGGTTAGGAGGACTGCCTAGGTATATGGCTTCATAGTGTCATCTGAGGCTGGTAGCTTAATAGCAGTAAGCTGTTTGGAAGAATAGGTGTATGACAACACAAGTAGCCTTACTGAGCATACTTCACTGTTTGAGTTTTGCAGATCAAAGCTGTGAGCATCACCAAGTGGCCCTGTCCATGAGGGAATACACAACATTATATATAACACCTTTTATTGTGGTTGATATATATGTGGAAAAACTAATGAGATCCCAGGGTTGTAGTGCTTGTTTGGGGTGGTTTGTAGGGGAACAAATGGATGTATTGTAAATATATGACATATAGTTATATTGTGCCCTTAGTTTGTAATGTTTCCACATGTACATTTATGGCATACAATGGAAATGGGCAATAAACACCAGTAATAAAATATCATGTATACAATTCCATAACACAACAAGCATTGGATTTGCACAATGGTTAACAAAGTGTACATGCATGTGAGATAAGCTTGTTTGCACATAGGGAAGTAGTGCACAAATGCAAGGTGCATTGCTAATGTTTGCTACTATCTCCCAGTCCCATCTCTACTCCATGATGGCTTTTTGTGATGGCTAAGAGCATTAATTGATTGTATCCATTTTCTATTTTTAGGTCTGCTTTCTAGAAATCTGGTTTTCCCTATTTCCATAATGTTGTGCATTTCATAAACAAGGTAAGCTTAGCCAAACCATTTTCAGGTAGCTGCACATTACACAAAAGTGGAATTAAAAGAAGACAAAGAGGAAAAGATACTAAAACTAAGGAACACATATGCAGAATCTGTAAAAGCACAGTAAAAAATAACAATACACATCACAAATTTCTACATATGTCAGGATTTGAACCTTCACACCAATATAGCTTTAGAAAACAGGATGGATGCCTTAGTCCTCTTTTCAACAAAGACAGATTTGCATCAACAAAATAGTCATGCTTCTCCCAATCAACTGCTTCAGAATGTACACTGCTATCAAACCATCAGCTGTGATTTGTACATTTAATTCTCTTCACTTTATTTGGATATATAGAGCTGTTAGTGATCACACAACCTGTCATAATTATGCTTACACATATATGGATATGTGCTAAGTTTCTGTGTTTCTTGATCATTCATCAGTTATTTAACACATAATAATGCTACTCAATGCCAGAAGTCTGAATCTCAAAATGCACTCACTCGAGGCACTCCTTAAAATGGAGAACATTGATATCTGTGCAGTGACTGACACCTGGCTCAAGGCTCCAGAGAGCACCCCTGCACAACCAGACTATAACTCATACCACATTTTTTGGCCTTGTAACCTGGACCGAAACACCAAAGGTGGAGGTATGTCCATATTCATTAAGGATATTCACACCTCCAGGCTAGTTGCTCAGCATAATGCATCCGAGGTTATCCAAGTGCAACTAACTCTGGGCAAAACTGCAATCCAAATTGTACCTTGCTACAGATCCCCCACCATGCCTCAGGATTCCCACTCCACTTTTCTTGATGTACTGGAAGGGGTCAACCAAACACACTAATAATGGGTGACTTCAACTACCCCAACATTAACTGGGAAAACTACCAACTCCTTAGCTCAATGCTTGCTGGAATTCATAAACTCCATTGCCCTGGATCAACTTATCCACACCCCCACCAGGGGCAACAATATCCTAGACCTAGTCATTGCCAACATGAGTGACCAGTGTTCCACACCTGAAGTCAACTCCTCGTTGGTCCGATCCGACCATAAGCTAATCACCCTTGATATCCACATCCTGCCCCCACCCCCCATTAAGGAAACCATGGTAAAAAATTTCTCCAAAGCCAACTTCATGCTTCTTAAGACAGAAATTGTGAACTTGATGACACCCAAGCAGATAGACAATACAGTTACAACTGCTGAATCCTACACAAATGCACTCTATAAGCACTTACACGAGAGCATGGCTCGTGCTATCCCAAACAGAACTAAGACGCTATTCTCCAAAAAAAGGAAGCCAATCTGGTGGTCCCCTGCCATAAACAGACAGTACAAGAGAAGGAAGAAACTGTTGCAAAAGAGATTAAAATCCCATGAGTGGAGGAGCTCCCTGGTCAGCCTCAGTAAGAAGCTGAGAAGTCTAATTATGACAAATTCAGCAGATCTCTATGTCCATTCAAAGAGAGACAGTAAGGATTCAAACGTTGAAAGGTTTCGACGAGATTGGTCAGATAACAGGTATATGCACAGAGCCAAGATCCTACCTTGTAGATTCCAAGTTTGTGGAGTACGGCAAGAATCACAGGCATCTCCTCCCTTTACCTGAATTATCACAACATGTAGACTCTAGATCTCAGAGCAATACAGACATTGTTCCAGTTCCAGGACATGTTGTACCATCTGATTCTAGTCCTGAGAATGTTCTCTATATTCCAAAGATCAAACATTCAAAAGAGACAGCTCCAGTTGCTAAGCCTGAATCCCAATTTTACATCACACGATTTGGTTGCATGTCCAGACTGGGTGTGAGATGCATGGTGACTTGGACATAACTGTATATACGTACATAGTTTTGTATAATGCATGGAAAAATATTCGGATTACTTGCATGTTAATTGATATCCTGTGCATCACATATTCTAAAAAAGAGAAAGGATGTAGAGCACAGTGTGTGATGTGTCTTTAAGAAGAATAGCAAGTGATGAACATGCATTTATATATAGAGGGCATGTGTTGTACCTAGTGCCATTTTGAAAGTACAGCCATAGAGTAAGCATGTGAGAATGAATGTAGTTAGTTTGTATATATGCTAAGTTGACGTTAATAGCTATAACCATAATGTGTTTCTATATAATAAAGATGCTTGAACAGCACCCATGAAGACTTATTCATTACATCCAAGACAAGACAACAAGATGAGTGACAAGAATTTTTTGGAAAGGCTGTGGGAATGTCTATGTGAGGTAGGTTGGCCAGGTGAAGAAAGCAATTACAGACAGACAAGACAAACAAGACAAGAGACGGGGATGGTGAAGAACACAAGAGGTGGGTGAACACCATTGTTGTGGTAAGGGTGTGGACCTCACAAATCCATGGACATCAAACTGGGTGGCAGTGAGAATCAAGTCCTCACCCACTAGACTGTCATCATTGTCTCCTCACTGCACCAATGGCTGGGGTGTCTGACATCTGCATCTCCTTGTGTTATTCAGTACAATGATGGAGAGCAGTTTCTCCATCCAGTGTATGCCTGCCCCCACAGTGTGTTGCACAGTCCTATGAACATTCCCCAACAGTCCTTCTCAGGTGATAAAATCACCCCTTCTGCCACAGTTCCTGGAGGGAACCACAGGCTTGTCATCCATGGCAGGAGTACCTGAGGGGCCAGGTAGTTCAGGGGCAGCTCAAGAGGTGCTACCAGGTTGTGGCTCAGATGTGCTGGGCCATGGTGCCATAGCCAGTAGAGTGGATGAAGATAGATGCCTGGGTGAGGCTTACCCTGCTGTGCTGTGGGAGAAAAAAAAAGTAAAAAAGGGTTGGGGTGAGATTGCACATGTCTACTTTGCTTGTTTAGGCTGAGGAGGGTGGTCTTCCATTTCTGGGTTTTCACTTTTGCATATGTAGACAGCAGCTTCTTTTGCTTACTGTATATCCTTGTAATAAAAAACGTGTGTCTGTCCTGGACAAGATAACAGTGTCCCACAAGCTGGTGTAAAAGGCTCACTGCAAAGTCTAGCAACTGCTCACACACACACACACACACACACACACACACACACACACACACACACACACACACACACACACACACACACACACACACACACACACACACACACACACACACACACACACACACACACACACACACACACACACACACACACACACACACACTCACACACACACACACACACACACACACACACACACCAACCCTCCAACTTGACTGCATTCAGAATAAAACCTCTACCTAAGTACACACACTACATAGCACAGTACTTAAGACAAGCACTATGGCTCAAGTCCGACTAGGAGTGTGTCAGACAACACTTTATAGATGATGACATCACCAGTGTCTGTGAGGACAAGATAACAGACAGTGTCCTACATTATCCTGTAAAAACCTCATTGTAATGTCCAGCAACAGCTCATACACACACACCAGCCCTTCCTTCCCAATTTGACTTCAGTAAGAATAGAAGCCCTACATAAGGACGCACAGTAGAGAACACAGTACTTAAAGCTCGTTCCATGTTACAAGGCTGATTTTGTTTCGACTGCAAGTGAACTTATAGTAGATGACATCAGCAGGCCATGTGGGAGACAAAAGATTGGGAGTCTTGCATGAAATGAATGTGTAGGCTTGTGCAACTCTCAAAAAATAGCAAGCCATGCCATTGGAGAGGTAACTGTGAGATACACACTTCTGCTTTTCTGTGTAGACACACACCCAGTTGACTACAGTGAGAACAGAACCCCTACCCATCTAAGGTACATAGACTACAGAACAGATTACTTAATGCACACACCATAGCACAATCCTGATTTTGACAGGACTGCAGGTAAACGTATAGTTGATGACATCAACAAGTCATGTGGGAGACAAGAGGTTGGGAGGACTGCCTAGGTATATTGCTTCATAGTGTCATCTGAGGCTGGTAGCCTAATAGCAGTAAGCTGTTTGGAAGGGTAAGTGTGTGACAACACAAGTAGCCTTAATTTTTATATATTTTTTTATTTTAACATTTGTTAGGGAGAAATGCTCAGCCAAGAATCAAACCGGAGAACCTCTTGCTGTGAAGCAACATCATTAACCGCTGCACCACTGCGCCGCCAATAAAATGGCATTAGTGAGCATACTTCACTGTTTAAGTTTTGCAGATCAAAGCTGTGAGCACCACCAAGTGGCCCTGTCCATGAGGGAACACACAACATTATGTATAACACCTTTTATTGTGGTTGATATATATGTGGAAAAAGTAATGAGATCCCAGGGTTGTAGTGCTTGTTTTGGGTGGTTTGTAGGGGAACAAATGGATGTATTGTAAATATATGACATATAGTTATATTGTGCCCTTAGTTTGTAATGTTTCCACATGTACATTTATGGCATACAATGGAAATGGGCAATAAACACCAGTAATAAAATATCATGTATACAATTCCATAACACAACAAGCATTGGATTTGCACAATGGTTAACAAAGTGTACATGCGTGTGAGATAAGCTTGTTTCCACATAGGGAAGTAGTGCACAAATGCAAGTTGCATTGCTAATGTTTGCTACTATCTCCCAGTCCCATCTCTACTCCAGGATGGCTTTTTGTGATGGCTAAGAGCATTAATTGATTGTATCCATTTTCTATTTTTAGGTCTGCTTTCTAGAAATCTGTTTTTCCCTATTTCCATAATATTGTGCATTTCATAAACAAGCTTAGCAAAACCATTTTTCAGGCAGCTGCACATTACACAAAAGTGGAATTAAAAGAAGACAAAGAGGAAAAGATACTAAAACTAAGGAACACATATGCAGAATCTGTAAAAGCACAGTAAAAACTAACAATACACATCACAAATTTCTACATATGTCAGGATTTGAACCTTCACACCAATACAGCTTTAGAAAACAGGATGGATGCCTTAGTCCTCTTTTCAACAAAGACAGATTTGCATCAACAAAATAGTCATGCTTCTCACAACCAACTGCATCAGAATGTACACTGCTATCAAACCATCAGCTGTGATTTGTACAGTTAATTCTCTTTACTTTATTTGGACATAGAGCTGTTAGTGATCACACAACCTGTCATAATTATGCTTACACATATATGGATATGTGCTAAGTTTCTGTGTTTCTTGATCATTCATCAGTTATCTAACACATAATAATGCTACTCAATGCCAGAAGTCTGAATCTCAAAATGCACTCACTCGAGGCACTCCTTAAAATGGAGAACATTGATATCTGTGCAGTGACTGAGACCTGGCTCAAGGCTCCAGAGAGCACCCCTGCACAACCAGACTATAACTCATACCACATTTTTTGGCCTTGTAACCTGGACCGAAACAGCAAAGGTGGAGGTATGTCCATATTCATTAAGGATATCCACACCTCCACGCTAGTTGCTCAGCATAATGCATCCGACGTTATCCAAATGCAACTAACTCTGGGCAAAACTGCAATCCAAATTGTAACTTGCTACAGAACCCCCACCATGCCTCAGGATTCCCACTCCACTTTTCTTGATGTACTGGAAAATATTAGGGTTTGACCAAACACCCTAATAATGGGCGACTTCAACTACCTCACCATTAACTGGGAAAACTACTCATGACCAACTCCTTAGCTCAATGCTTTCTGGAATTCATAAACTCCCAATACCCTGGATCAATTTATCCACACCCCCACCAGGTGCAACAATATCCTAGACCTAGTCATTACCAACATGAGTGACCGGTGTTCCACACCTGAAGTCAACTCCTCGTTGGTCCGATCCGACCATAAGCTAATCACTCTTGATATCCACATCCCACCCCCATCCCCCATTAAGGAAACCACGGTAAAAAAATTCTCCAAAGCCAACTTCATGCTTCTTAAGGCAGAAGTGGTGAACTTCATGACACCCATGCAGATGGACAATACAGTTACAACTGCTGAATCCTACACAAATGCACTCTATAAGCACTTACACAAGTGCATGGATCGTGCTATCCCAAACAGAACTAAGACACTATCCTCCAAAAAAAGAAATCAATCTGGTGGTCCCCTGTCATAAACAAACTGTACAACAGAAGGAAGAAACTGTTGCAAAAGAGAGTAAAATCCCATGAGTGGAGGAGCTCCCTGGTCAACCTCAGTAAGAAGCTGAGATCCCTTATACGATCCTCCAAAGCTAGCTATGAAAACAAAATCGCCACTAATTCTAAGGACAACAACAAAGCATTCTATAGCTATGCCAAGAATCTCGATGGCAACACCCAGATCTGCTCTGAGTTACAGCACAAAGGCATGAAAATTACAGAACCAACTGATATTGCCAACATCCTGGCAGATAGGTTCAGTGCTAACTTTACCCCCCCTTACCCCCTAAAGGGCCTATATCTATACAGGAAGAATGCAGAGTCCCTGTTATCACAACTACGCAGATAAAAGCTGCACTCTCTAAAGCCAAAAACACAGCATCCATGGGACCGGACGACATTCCAGGCTGAATTTTACATGAACATCAGAACGAACTGGCTCCCCACTTAAGCACCATGTTCAATAATAGCCTCGCATCAGGCTTTGTGCCCATTGAATGGTGCACAGCAACAGTTATCCCACTCCACAAAGGGGGAGCCACCACTGATCCCAGGAACTATCGACCTATTAGCCTGAAGAGCCTGGTCTGCAAGGCCATGGAAAGTATCATCATGGAACTCATAAACAAATACATTGGTAACCTCCAAACACTGGCGCTCACTCAGTTCGGGTTTGTGAAAGGCAGATCATGCCTCCTGAACCTGATTGACATTTTTGAGGCAGTCACCAAAGCCGTAGATGAGGGTAAGGTGGTACACACAGCCTATCTTGACCTTGCCAAGGCTTTCAACACCATCCCCCATTCTGGAATTATAGCTAAACTCACTAAACTAGGTATAAATCCCTATGTCACAAGATGGGTTGCCAACTGGCTCACTGACAGAACTCACACTGTAAAAGTTGCAGACTCCAAATTTGACCTCAAAGTAGTGACAAGTGGAGTACCACAGGGTTCAGTCCCGGGACCTCTCCTGTTTGGTATCTACTTCTCTGAATTACAGGCTAACACAGAAGGCCTCTGGCTAATGAAGTTCACAGATGACTGCAACCTAGGAGCCATAGTCAAGTCCCCAAATGATGTGGACATCCTACAGAACGGCCTTGCTGAGACAGATGCCTGGTGTCAGAGCCATGGCCTCAAGCTCAATGCCAAAAAGTGCTTTGTCATCCCCTTTGGTAAAAACTCATGAACTACCACATAGGCAGCAATCTATTTAACACCAAATGTGTGATAAGAGACCTTGGGACCCAGGTTGTCAGTAGTCTCTCCTTTGATAGTCACATTGCCAGAGTAGTCAGGAAGTCCTTCTACGTGGCACACCTCATCATAAAAGGGTTCCCATCCAGGAAAAAAGAGGTCACTGTTCCCTGTACTCAACACTCATTAGACCCATTATAGAGTACAATGCCCCTTTTGGAATGTACCTCACAAGACATCTGCAGCAGCTGGAAAGGCCACGGAAGTACCTCACAAAGAGGATTACTGGCCTCAGTCAAATGCCCTACACTGACCACCTCAAAAAACTCCAGTGTTACTCCGTAGCATATCGCCTATTCTGAGTTGATCCCTGCTTAACATATAAAGCTATGTCAAACCCAGAGCTGTTGGACATGCTGCACCTAAAGAAATCGCAATCCCTCCAAGCTACATGCTCTAGGGACCTAAATCTTGTCACCACAATAAACAGGACATACTGGAGGGATAGATTCCTGTCCCAGAGACTTCCCATACTCTGGAACAGGCTACCTATCTATGTCAAGAAAAGTTCTTCATTAGCACTCTTCATGAAAAATCTTGATGAGTGGATGGGAAATAGGAAATTCACCCCGGGGATCAATTCTGTGTCTCTGCTCAACAGTGAATAGGAAAATAACTTTCTTGGGTGGCGTAAGTCAGGGAACCTTGTTGGATAGGCTTACGTAGGCCCTTGGGCTGATAGCCTAGTATCTACCCTTGAACCTATGAACATGCAGTGTGTAAGAAATTCTATATCATTGGCTTCAAAATGTGAGAGGATATTAACTACTAATAATATGATATGCAGTTGCCAATAAATGAAGTCCAGGTCAGATGGCACAAACACACATATACTATTATTTTTGGAGTAGCATAGCTGTGTTATTCTTATGTCAGAACAAGGGTACACTCCTCTTTTGAGGGTAAAGCTCAGTTACTGTTATGACACAAACAAGTCTGAAGTCTGACACTGAAATATGTATCATTGCTATCTAACTTCAGTATTTAGTAATTTGCCAGTACAGAGGTGTGATGCTAAACTAAGGCCATGCAGGGAACATCAGAATTCTTCAGAGGTATGGCTATGTGAATCTTTTATACCTGAGGCCTACTAAATATTAATGGACAAATACAGGTAAAATAAGTGTCTGGTGTCACAAGTTAAGGTACTTTCTCTACAAATCTACCATTGTTTACTTGCTTACTGTACCAAGTTAGGAAATACAAGGATATGCAATAATAATATTAAAGAATACACTCTAGGTTTAGAACTTACCTTGCAAATGCAGCTGATGACACACCTTTAGTTCAGGGTTGACTCTGTCTGATGCAATCAGTACACAGCCAATACATGGGGAGGTAAAGGTTGTGTGATGATTTTACTATATGTATGTGAGTAGGAGAAAGATATTAGGTCCCTAGGTGGTCAGTAAATGTGCTATGCACTGTTTCTTAGCCAAAGCAAGGGCATATTGAGCACACCTATGTCTGCCTACAGGGACAACAGTTGTAGGTTCCTCCTCTGAGTCCTCCTCTTACTGTGGCTGTGGTGACCTAGGCTTTGGTGGGGGAATATGTGTCCAATCCCCTTGCTGTTCGTGCTACAGCTGTTTCCACAGGATCAGATTGTGGAGCATAGCACATACTGTGAATATTTATGTACATGTGCATGGATTATACTGCAGGGCTCCTTCATGGGAACCATGACTTCAGAAGCCCAAACACATGCTCTATGATGTTTCTAATTTGAGCATGTGCCTCATTATGGCATTCATCTGTGTGTGTGTGTGTGTGTGTGTGTGTGTGTGTGTGTGTGTGTGTGTGTGTGTGTGTGCACTCCTGATGGGTGCCTTCAGCCATGGTTCCAGGGCATAGCCAACATCCTCCAGTAAATCGCCCTGTGGGATGTCCCCCCTAGCAAACATCGGGTACAGCTGTGATGTGTGCCAGATATGTGAATCATAATAACTGCCACGGTTGCCAACAAACACATTCAAGATAATTCCCTGGTCATTACACATGACTTGGCACTTGATGGAGTGGTATCCTTTGCTGTTAATGTAGATTCTACCCTGCTCACCAGCTGGTGCCTTAATGTGTACATGAGTGCAATCTATGGCACCTAGTACTTCAGGGTAGTGGGCAGCATGGTAAACAATTCCATATTGCTGGCCCTCTCTTCAGAACTGCGGGGAAAAGATGTGCTCAATTGCAAGTATGAGCACAGCATCCAGAAAATGGTGGAGAATCCTGGAGGCTGATACTTGTGACATAGCCAACATGTCCCCAGATGGTCTTTGAAAGTAGCAGTAGCTAAGGGCTAAACATACCTTAGTTTCCACTGGGATGGTTTCCCCTCGGTTGGCTCTGGCTCTGAGTTGAGGGAGGCAGAGATCACAGAGTTCTTGTAATGCATCCCTGTCCACCTTGCAGTGCTGTACAATCTCCAGCTCATATAGCACCTGGAAAGTTACCCTGGACTTGAACACTCTTCTCCTTCTTGGCCTATGCCTATTGTCAGCAGCACCAACAGAATTGGCTTCAGCCTGTAGCACATGCAGATGTAGAATAGCTGGAGCAGCCCCTAGCATTGTCTCAGTTAAAATGTCCTTGTCTCTAGTCCAATGGCATTGAAGGATAAAGGAAAAAGACAGGATGGAGGCTACATGGATATTTTATACATTGTTTAATAGCCTCATCCTGTCGGATTGGTTGATTAACATGCAATTCACCTGCTTATGCTATAACTAGCATCTAATAAACACACCTGTTGCATGCTCATTAGTGAACTATGCACAGCTACCTTGTAGTTGAACCTAGGACCATCTATATTCCAGCCCTAACACATACGTGTGCTGCCACAGGAACAGTTACATAACAACACAGAGAAACCTGCCATTCATTCCTCTGTTTCTTGTGGTTGTGTTAAGTGCTGTATCACACAAACAATGACAAAGTAAAAAAAATACAAATTAAGAGCTTTTACTTGCTCTTGTTTCCATGTAGATTCCTTCCCGTGGCTGTATTCAGAAAGTTTTGGAATACACATCCAACACGAACACAGAGTCTACACAGTTGAATTAGAGCTTGTTGAATCACTCCACCATGTTGATTTACTTCATTAGCATAAAATTCAGCTACATATGCTGTAATATGCATGCCACAAAAGTTTCTGAATTTGCACACGAGTGCATGCCACTGTTTGCTTCTACGTGGAGTTTACTAAATCTAAAACTTTTCACGGCCATCTGAGCATCGCACTGCAATGTGCACATGGTAAAAATTATCATTTAAACTTTATTAAATCCTCCTGTATATTTTATTATATATGTATTTTAGTAATTACCCAAAATCATAATTTAAAGTTTTTATTCAAAGCTTTTAACTCAATGTTTGCACTGAAAGTATATTACTTGAAATAACTCAAGGTAGGTGAACAGGTCATCAGTAGAGGGATATTTAAAAATGTGATTGTTAATTATTCTTTCATCTAATGAAGTCCTATGGTTAATGGGATGAAAGCACTTAGCTTAATGATATTAAAATTGATTTATGTAGAGCTACTTCAATGGCTATTGGCTTTTACTTGTAGATTTTATTGGTTTGCCAGCATTTTTTCATTTGTTTTTCATTCTTCTGTTATATATTACCCCTGCCACTTTGTTCCAGTTGGTTGAAGCCTTTGTGATCCTAGCTTTGAACTCATCATTTAGTCTTCCATTTTCCTCAACTACTCTTTCCAAATACTTGAAGATGTCACCCTGTTCTACTGTTTTCCCTTCTATCTCAGTTTTCAGTGTCTTCTGATTTTCCTGAATTGCTGCCATTACCACCATCTTACCTATACTCAGTTTCATCCCATGTGCCTACAGTTTTGCATTCCACTCCCATATCCTCTGCTGAAATTCTTGCTCAGAGTCTGCCTGTAATGCCACATCATCTGTCTACAGCAGCTTTGTTGATCTGTCCCCTCAACCTGTTCGCTGGTGTATTACTGAGAACTCCTCTGTGAGACTGAACACTATCTGTACTTGAGTCAATGGGTTCATGTTCATAGCCTGCACAGATTCTACAAATATTTCTGAGACTTTGAACCACCACATGACTGCCCAAATCATCTTTCTTCGGACCATGTGACCAGCAAGCTGAGGAAAGCCCACTCAAGCTCTTTACTCATCTGTAGCCTCTTCTCAACTATCTGTTTTACTGAAAATATTGGGTCAGTCGTGCATCCTGATTTGAATCTGAACTACTCATCTCCCATCTTACTGTCTACTACACTCTGTATTTGTTTATCAATCACCTTCTCCAGAACTTGTATTCAGTACGACGTGAGTTTGATACCTCTGTTCAGCCCACAGTTGTGAAGGTCTCCTTTTTTCTTACACACTGGTACTAGTTTGCTTATTCACCAGTCATCTATGATAAGCCTTTCTGTCCGTACTTGTATGAGTGGCATTGGGTACCATTTCTTCCCTGTCTCACCCAACATCATGATCATATCTGCTGTGACCTCATCTGAGCATCCTGCTTTCCCTGACTTCATCTCCTTCAAAGGTGGGCTCCTCCTCTTCTTTCATTTTAGGTTGTTTCTGGGGAAGTACAACTTCTATGCATTTGTCTTCATTTAGAAGTTACATAAATAATAAATAAATGAATAAATAATATAAACAAACAAGTAAATAAATACACAACAAATCATATGAAGACTTATTTGAAAAGTCTGAATAAAATTTAGGCAGAGACAGCAGTAGCTTCAAGAATTATGTTTGCTACAAAGGACACTGCCATTAGGCCTTATTTGAAAGAATAACATTACTACATATATCCCCCTAAAGTGAAGCATGCACTCTTTATCATATATCTTCTGATGCAAAACATACTCTGAAATGTATGGATATGTCCAGATATAATCCAGATGAGTTCAGGTTTAGACAGAATTATGTGGTAGCAGTTTGTCTTTTAATGCAATGTAAAATAGTCAAAACAGATGCACATATACATTTTCTTTTCATATTATCTTCTTTTGCCATTTCCAGTAATACCACTGAGTCCCTCCACTCCACATTATAGTTTCTGCTGTCCTCTCCTGCAAGCACCAGCAGCAAGCATCATTAAATTTTGGGTGTTCCTGTCTTTTCAGTGTAGATATGCCTCCTCAGAGCACTAGCATTTTCAAGTGTACCAGTCTGTGTGGAGGAATCAGACACTGACAGGCCATCATCATCATCATCATTTGCTGTGATATTTTTCTCAAGTGCATGCACCCCTACTCTTATCTGTTATGTTGCCCAGAGCAGAATGCAGATGTCTGCAACCCCCATCCTCAGCTAAAATGTGCTCAGTCCTTGGTTGGACTCATGCTTCTGAGTTGCTGTGCATATGGGGTGCATTTCCAGACCTTTCCCACAGATAGCGGACGCATGCTAGTAAATAGCCAACTCCATCCAATTGGAAGGATAAGTAAAAAATAGCCACTTAGCAATGGATGAGGGCAAAATGGTTCACACTGTCTACCTTGACCTGGCCTAAGGATTTGACACAATACGCCCCACAGGCATTGTTGACAAACTTAAGAGGTTAGGTACAGACCCTTATGTCAATGAGTCAATGGCCAGCTGGCTCACAGATAGGACCTAGGAAGATAGAACTGGGGAGTCCGCCTTTGCAAAGAGGCCACTCATAAGTGGAGTCACTCAGGAATCGGTCCTTGGACCACTCCTTTTTGGCATTTACTTCTCTGAAGTCAAGGCCAATGTCAATAGCCTCTGGCTGACTAAATTTGCAGATGATTGAAAATTAGGAGATGTCATCGAATCGCCTACTGACACAAATGTTCTCCAGGAAGGGCTGACACAGACAAACAATTGGTGTTAGAGCCATGTACTAAAATTAAATGCCAAGAAATGCATAATGGTATCTTTTGGGAAGTCATTCACTGTTGGTAACTATCATATTGACATTACAACCCTAAGAGCTGATTCAGTAGTCTGGGACTTGGGGACACACTAGCCTTTTCCCATCACATGTCTACAGTTCTGAAGAAATCATTCTATGTTGTGGAACCTATAAACAAATGTATGGCATCTAGGTCCAAGGAAGTCATTGTTCCACTGTATTCAGCATTCATCAGACCTATCATTTAGTACAATGCCCTCTTTGGTATGTAACTAACAAGACATAGCCAACAATTGTAAAATCCATAGAGGTTCCTCACTAAAAGAATACAGGGGGTAAGTAACATGCCCTTTGCAGACCACTTCATGGTCCTATCCCTGTATTCTGTCTCCTACAGGCTGTTGAGGAGAGATCTATGCCCCGCATGCAAGGCATTGTCAGACCCCACTCCAACAGACATTCTGTATATCTGCAAAACTAACAGCATGAGTATTACCTATTCTAAAGACTCAACCCTTGCCTGTGATATAAATAGGACCTCTTGGAGAGACAGGTCTGTATACCGGAGACAACCCCTTCTCTTGAACAGGCTCCCCCATCCATGTGAAGCAGAGTTCCTCCCTAACCCAGTTCAAGTACAACTTGAACAATTGGATGGGGAACAGAAATTCATCCCCGCTTTGACACCTATGTCTCTAACGGACACAGGCAACCTATAAATGGTTCATCTCCCAGGCCCCTGCTTGTAAATGCGTCACCTCCCAAGCTCCTGCTTACAATTATCAAGGGTAGCAGAACATGTCAGAGATTTAAGATGCATGGCTAGGCTTAAAAAGGCCCTTGCAGTTGTTAGCCTAGTAAGCACCTATGAACCTATGAACCTAATTTAACTGGTTATGTGGAATGGTCTGAAAACTCTGTTCCATAATGTTTGAAACTAGGGACACATGGACATGTATCAGAAGCAGTACAGTAATGACAAAATAGAAAGAGTTATTTTCTCAGTATCAGCAGCTATTATCAGAATCACAGAAAAGATAACACATTGGCTGGATTCATACACATATAACATATAACCCAGGGCTAATTAATGAATGTGGCAATCTTGCTAAATATTTTCTATAGTCAAGTTACTCAGGTAAATTTAGAGGTTGGTATTTAACTGACAATGAAAACTTAGGTAGAATAAGATACTTTTAATGCACCTAGTCTGCTCACATTGCTCCTTAATACTTTTTTTTTATCTGTTTGTAAAGTACCATTACCCTGTTTCCATTTTACCATATTTCCTTTTGCTACTTTACCAGAGGATACAAAGAGCGTTGTTATCTTTGCATTTTACCATATTACAATTTATGTGACAGTAACTACTTAATAAATATAATTAGAATATTATTTTTTATTTTCTTCAAATACATTTTTATATTTTTGTGTTTCCAATGACTAAGGTATGTTTTTTTCACACATCTTTGATTGAGTGGCTGTATTGGTCTGCCACACCCATGCATTTGTCTTTGAGTTTCATAGACTATACTCACGGAGAACATTCTGAGGGTAATATCTAAATAATACATATTTTTCTGATTATTTTTCCTGTGTTTTTAATTGGGTCCATAGGGAACTATTATTGAGGGAGGTTTGGAAAAATGGGTAAAGCTAGGCTTTTGCAATCATATCATACTGAAGCCTTTGGGAAAACTATTTCTTATCAAAAGTATATGTTAAGCCCAAACTAACTAATTTATTTAGCAGAGTACCATCTTGAGCAGTGCCTCTGCCCAAGCAAATTCACTCCTTTAATTCAACACCTCCTTGAGGCTGTTGTTCTCTTTTATCTTTCACTTCAGTGAAGTCTTATCATGAAGTCTCTATACATGAAAAGTTCATATGCATGGCAAAGTAACAGACGCTGCAGGCAGTCCTTAATGATAGTAATATTTTTATATATGTCTTTATTGTTTGCCCATATGTATTATTATTACTGTTATTATTATTGTGGTTGTTGCTTTTCTTATTCATATCAGAGCATACCTTTCTGTTTTGTGATATGTAATGAAATGTGACCTTTTTTATTATATCTTTCTGTATCTGACTTTTACAGAGCCAGCATTTTTCTGTACATTTTTGTGCATTTTAGAAGTTTCATACTCAGATAAATGTGTGCTTCTTACTTCAATCGATGCTTCAGAGTGTGGAGCAGTGACCTTGCTTTTTCACATAGCAAAAATCTTGCTTTTTCTTATAGAATTATTTCAGTTTTCTAGTACTACTGCCAAAGAATGACACAAAAGTCAGGGCTTTCTGGTCACCATTAGATTATGTTCAACATCAGTTCGCTTTCTGATCTCTTTTTAAAAACATAACACAGGAAGTAATAACTCTGTAAGAATAAGCAGAATAAACAATGTAAAGAAAAAAGATAAGTAACATGCATAGCCCCCACACATGTGCACATGTGTGCATGCCTCCCATACACATACAAATACATGCCACTTAATCAAGTGCACAAAATTTCATAACCAAATAACTGAAAAAAAATGTATCATAAGTACAACTGATTGAATGCTGCCATGCTGGCATAACATAAACAGCTGATTGATACTGTTTAAAAACAGAAAATACATAAACCATGCTGTAACCTGTGTTGGGGAGCAATGCACACCACTGATCTGCTATGACGTATGCATAGTGCTATGATTTTTGCCAACAGATTATTGATGTTCATCATAAGGTTAGAACTATTTAAGGGCACATACATTATTAAATAATTGAACTAAGCCTATGCAGACATTCAACAGCATTGATTACTATATGTGGGCTGTAGTACCTGAAAACCATTTATTGTAAAAGCAAAAAAATTCTCCCCTTTCGGACCATCTGCTATGATTTTTAACAGCAAGAGCTATGGTATTTAATGATCAAAGGTTGAGAGGCATTGACTGATGTCCCCTCATTTGTGCCTGTCTACCCAAACCAAATAGCATTCCAAGTAAAACCTTGCATATCTTAAAACTAGCCATCCTGGTACATTGTAAGTTGTTGTGCACTTGATCTTTTGTGAGAGTCAATATGCTAAGTGTATCCCACATATACGATATTCCCATCAAGATCAATATTCAAACTCAGGAGAAGGGAATTTGCATACACTCTACAAAAGGGACTAAACTGGTTATGGTTATAGTTAGATGGTAAAAGAGATCATGTGTAGTACTAGAAACCTGCCCCACCAGTGGAACTGCAAAAGCCAGATACTTTAATGGACATCAACAAAACAAAGAAAGCTGAACTAATAGAAAACTAAAGTAAAAATAAGCAGAACATGATCCAAAAGAAGGTTTAGTAGAAAAATTGGGAATATAATAATAGAAGAAAGACACTTGCAGCAGAAGAACCACAGCTGAGACAAGTAGGAAAATACAGAGTTCTAAACCCATTTTTAACCCAGGGAAACTGGAAAATAAACAAAAGGAAACTCTCATTAGGCTTACACAGACAGTAGAAAAAATTACAGCAGAAGGTGAGCTTTATCCAGAACTAAACTTTGTAGGAAGATAAAGAAGAAATGTCAATACATATTTATTTATTTATGTATTGATTTATTTATTTATGCATTCATTTATTTTTAGAGATAAATAGCTAACCATCGACTTCAAGAGAGCCACCCAGGTTTGGTGCACTTACATATAAGCATATATGCTGGAGAAACTTCATATAACATAACTGGAAATAATATGTTAAGCAGAGCAAGAATGAATATAACTATGGTTACAAGATATGGTAGTTAACACATTGTTCCCATTAATTCATACCCCAATTTTGAGTTTAAAAACAGTTTTACATTGAGTAAGTAAAGATAGACAAGAAATTCTCTATCATTTGTTACTGCCAAAGCATTATAGTACACTAAGACTGAAGTTAGCCTACAGTCTTGTGTTAGGATGTCACCTGGATATGCAGAAAACTAAAATAAAATCTGTTAGCCAAATTGTATTGGCCAGCTATAATTTAATAGAAAATGTTTGCACTTCTTGTTTAAAACTGTCAGAAAAATGTTGTACACCCTGAATTAAAGAGTCAATTGATTTTACTTCATTATTATAGAAAGGACTAAAACTGTTAAGTCTCTCAATATTTGTACTTTGGAAATGAGGGGCCAGCTCTAAATGTCGGGTTGCAACTAATTTAAAAGACAACTATAAGGTTTTCCTTAGCCATACTGAGATTAGAAGTGACGAACAGTTCTGCACTAGTTTCTCTCTGATTGTACCACCTTCTCTGACCCTGAGTACATTGCTGACATTCTTGTAGACAAATTATTTTCCAAGTTCACAATACTTCCTTGCCATATATCCCTATGAATTAAAGTCCGTTTGGTACTTTTTACAATTAAAAATACTAGTTTCATAGGTCCTGACAAAACCCCTGAATATCTTCTCAGAAGTGCTATGTAACATCTAGCAAAACCCGTCCATCAAATCTTCAACCTTTCCACTGGTAATATCTCAAGTCTGTGGAAAACAGCTGTTGTGGCTTCCTTATACAAAGGAGGTCATTTTACTAACCTGGGATTTACATGCATATTATTGTCAGTATTATTATTTGTAAAGCTGTGTGTTATATATGAATTAATAAACAATGATATAGGTTGTCGCTTGCCAGGTCAGGAAGAAACAGGCAAATGTTATGGGTTCTGGTTCAAGCAGCTTTATTATATACAAACACATCATAAATGAAGTTAAGAAACTTTAACTTATAAACAAACTATTATGCACATAGATGTTAACACTCTGGCTGCATCTTCAAAATGGCACTGAAGATAACACATGCTTGGAATTTATATGCACACACAGACTTAGAACTTTTTAAAGGTACAGCACACCTGTTATTCTACACCCTTCCTCGTTGAGAAATGAGTCAGCCGTTGTCACTAGAATTTATAAATATGCAAATTGCACAGGAATAAGTTTCATCATGCAATTATACAAAGCTAGGTACATATATACAACTATGTCCAAGTTGCTGTGTATTTCACACTGAGCTTTAAGATGTGACCATATCATGTGACATAACATTTGGGATCTGGTTTAGCAACTGGAATTATTTATGCTGACTTATCAATCTTAGGAACCTTGGTGTCATCTGCCTGAACAGTATCAGGAGTCAAGACACGTTCTGGAACAAGAATATCATCTGGATTGCTTTGAGAGTAAGAGTCTTTGTCATAGAAATAATGCTATGATGTCAGTTCTGCTACAGGAAGATGTCTGTGATTTCTCCTGTACTCCACACCCTCTGTTTTAACAAAATAGGATCTTGACTTTGCACATATACTTGTCACTTGACCAATCCGGTCGAAACCTTTTGCTGTTTGTATCCTCACTGTCTCTTCTTCTTCTTTCAATGGATGAAGAAATCTGCTTTTTTGTCATAGCTGGACATTTGAAAAGAAAGCTTTTGAAATAACTGGACTCTAATGGCTTTGTTGTTTTTAGTTTTAGGCCTCAATAAACTAGAACTGATAGGCAATGTTGTTCTGATTTGCCTGGATAGAAGTATTTGAACAGGTGAGCCAAGTATTTCATCATGGGGTATGTTTCTGAGATTGAGTAAATTAAATAAAAAATCAGTGTTATCACGCTTTGACTTCTCAGGTAATTGCTTTACACTCTGCACTGCACGTTCAGTTAGTCCATTTGACTGTGGATATTCAGGACTGCTGGTAACATGTATAAAATCCCATTCTCTTACAAATTTCTGAAACAATTGACTGGTAAATTGGGTACCATTGTCAGAAAGTAATTTCTGTGGACTGCCATGAACTTTGAAATGGCATTTTAACTTAGTAATGACCGTACTAGAAATTAGATTAAGTAACAGATCGATCTCAAACCAATTTGAATAAGAGTCTACCAGTACTAAGTAATGTTGATTGTTCCACTCCAATATGTCAGTAGCTACTATTGACCAAGGTAGTTCAGGGATTTGACTTAGCTGAAGTGGTTCTTTTTGCAAATGCAGTTTAGTACTATTACATACTGAACAGGAAGAAAGTACGTTATCAATGTCTTTCGCTAGAGAAGTCCAAAACCCAAGACCTCTCACCCTTCTCTTAGCAGATTTGGTACCTGGGTGACCAAGATGCAAAATCTGGACATACTCTTGTTGTAAGGAAGCAGGAACAACAATTTAAGGACCTTTGAAAATAATACCATCTTCCATCAACAACTCATCTCTGTAAGGAAGGTAAGGTTGCACATCGGGTGGTACACTAGATTGCTTTGGCAGCCATCCAAAACTGATGTAGTGATTGAGCTTTTGCAAAACTGGATCAGTCATTGTTTGATGTCATAGCTCATCAAGTCTTGTGATACAAAAATTATACACTTTCATGACATCAAATTCAGAATTCTCTGTGTCAAGCTGTTCCGTTGTATTTCTGGGTGATCTGGATAAGGTATCAGCCAGATAAAGAAGTTCGCTGTTTGTATAGACCATTTTAAAGTTGTACTTTTGCAATTTGAGCATCCTACTTTGCAATCTCACTGGAGCTGAATGCATAGGCTTTTTTAAAATAGTAACCAAAGGTTGATGATCATTTTCAATCTGGGTATCTTGACCATAGATATAATCATGAAACTTGGAGCATGCAAACACTATTGCCAAAAGTTCCTTCTCAATTTGAACATACTGCATCTTAATCTGGGTAAGTGTTCTAGATGTGTAGGCTACTGGCCTGCCTTCTTGAAGAATAACTACACCTAAACCAAATTTTGAAGCATTGCAGTAAAGAATTACTGGTTTGCTGACATCATAGTACCTTAATGTTTTTGGGGTAGCAATTTTCAGCTTAAGAACCTCAAATGCTTTCTGGTGCTGTTCTAGCCATGACCATGTAACATTTGTACATGTGAGCTCTCTCACAGGCTCTGTCAATTCACTGTAGTCTGGTATAAACTTGCCTAAATAGTTGACCATACAAAGAAAATGGTGTAGAGCTTACACATTATCTGGTGCTGGCATTTCAAGAATGGCAGCTTGCTTGGATGTATGGTCTCGAGCGAATACCTGTAAACAAATGACCTACATATGTAACTTCTGGTAATCTGAATTTGCGCTTCAAAGGATTGAGCTTTAAGCTCACTTCACATGCTCTGTCTAGACCTCTCTTAAGATTTCTGCCATGCTCTGCCTCACCATTGCCTCCAACCAATAAATCATCTACTATTACAGCACAAGGATAACCCGATAACATTTGCTTCATTGCACACTGAAAGACTTCACCTGCAGAATTTATTCCAAATGGCATCCTGAAGAATCTGTTATCTTCCAAATGAGGTACTGAATGTAGTCACTAGTGAAGATTTGCAATTAAGCATCACTTGCCAAAATGAACTCTTTGCATCCAAGACAGAAAAAACAGTGGCATTCAATATCAGGCCTGCGACTTTTTCAACTTTATGCTTAGGATGATGTTGTATCTTCAATGCTTTATTCAAATCTCTTGGGTCAACACAAATTCTGATTTCATCTGAGCCTTTTTTCTGAGCTGCTACCATGGACGACACCCATTTGGTAGGTTCTGTAAATGGACAAATTACACCTTGTTGCACCATTTTATCCATCTGAGCTTTGACTTTATGCTGCATAGCTATGGAAACTCTTCTTTCTGGTCTGACCATTAGACTGATCTCTGGGTCTAGTTTCATAGAATATACCACTGGAAGATTGCCCAACTTGTCATCGAAAACATCAGCATACTCTGAAAAAATAGTGTTAGTGAAGGTGGAACTGAGAGCTGTGCTTATTCAATGAACTTCTTTGGTAAAAGAAAGCAGATTTATTCTCAAACTGTCCCTGAGACCCAATAATGACTGCACAGGTCTTCGAACTACATAGAATAATAGGCTATAACAGTTCTGGGCCACATAACATGAAAGTACTACTGAAGCTTTTGTTTGAATTTCTTCACCTCCATAAACAACAAGCTTTGCACAACTAGTGACATTTAGTTGTTCACCAGTTCTGACCCTTATAAAAGTATCTACAGACATAACATTACACTTTGAACCAGTGTCTAACTTGAGCTTGGTGGATTTACCATTGATCCAAACAGTACAAAACTCTTCATTTCTTGCCAATAAATCTACTACATTAATCTTTTCACCAATCACTGATACACCATCTACATAGAAAGTGCACTGTTGCAGGTTTACTTGAGCAACTTGCTTTTTTGAGCGACCCTTCTTTGTAACTGTAATAGGTCTACTTGAATTACAAAATCTCTGAAAATGGTTCCATATCTTACATGTGTGACATTGCTGGCCAAATGCTATACACTTTTCTCTTTTGGACTCATGGTTGGCACCACAGTTGTGACAGTTAACAATAAATCTTGATTTGGGTTTTGCTGATTCACCCTTATACTGTACTGAGTAGTGTCTGTTCTGCACTGGATAGCCTTGGCACTGAGCATGCTCCATTAACTGAAATGGTCTTGGAATTTGCTATAAGACTATGGGTTTTACCTGGAAGTCCCACAGGGGCTGCTGCTGCCATGTGCTGAGGCTTGCTTCTGTCTGTCACATGTTGCATGCTGTCTACATTAGCTGTGGAGCCTGTTGAAACCATGCTGTTATCACTAGCAAGTAAACTTGTTTGCCTCTCTGTAACTTCATGGATCTGACAAATCTCAATGGCTTTGTTCAGCATCAAGTCACTATCATGAAGCAAAATCTTTCTCACAGCAGCATTATTAATACCACACATGAGTCTGTCCTTTATCAACTCATCTCTATAATCACCAAACTGAAACATTTTAGCTTTGTTTCTTTGGTCAGTAATGTAAGCTGCAAAAGTTTCCCCTTGCTTCTGATCTCTCGTGTAAAACAAATGCCTCTCTAAAGTAACATTAGTCTGCTGGTTATACATTTCTCTGAATTTGTGCTTCAAACACTCAGGGTCTTCTCTTGATTCAGCATGAACAACAATACAAGTGTCTTCTTCTTCATACACTGCTGGTGCATATACAAATGAATGCTCCCTTTCAATGGCCTATGACCCCTGCTAGGTTTAGCAAAATGAATGCTCTGGTGTGTGCATCCTTGTCAGAATAAGCTGCTTGTATAAATATATCATACTCTTGCTTAAATGTTCTCCAAATCTCTGCAATATTCTAATCAAATACAAGTGGTTGTGGCGTGCAAACTATGCCATATTAACATATCTTAGTGAAGACTCTTGCAAATGTACACAAACACATACACTCATAGATATGGATACACATGTGCTTGAAATTTATGCCAGTACTTGCAATAGCATGATAATCCTCTGTATAACTCAACTTTACAAAATAAATCTCCTAGGCACTATAATACTCTGAAATCACTTTACTGTAAAAGTCACTGTTTTTAAATTATTTTACTGTACAAGCCTTTTATCTTGAAATTATTTGACTGTAAAAGTCATTTATCATCATTTTAAGAAACCTTTTGAATAACTGCATAATGCGAATAAATTAGGCAATAGAAGCTGAGGACTAGAAACATTTTAAAGCAACTGTACTTTACCAATAAACTATTCTGAAGTAATTGCAATTTGCGAATAAAACTGTTTCAAAGTAATTACACTTTGCGAATGAACTGGACAGAAGAAGCTCAGGTGAGAAACAAATAACTGCACTTTGTGAATAACAATACACAACACACTGAAATTGTCCTAGAATGGCTGCATTTTGCCAAATACTCTGTATAGTGCAAGAAACAATCTGTAATGGCAGCACCCTGTGAATAGAGACACCCATGCACAAGAAACTTTTCGAAATGGCTGTACTTGACTGCACTTCATGAAATAGTTACACTCTGCACGTAACAAACTCTTCTGAATAAATTCACAGTAATAAACACACACTATAAGCACTTTTACACACTTTGAGATGCTTTGAATAACTCTAGTTATGCAATTCAAGGCTTCAATCAATGTGAAGTAGTAATTTCTGCCAAAACGCAGAAATTTGCAAAACATATGCAGTTGCCTTGCTTTGTTTATGCTCAATGTGCCCTTTTCTGCCCCTTCATGTTACATTTGTTTGGCTCATTTAATCTCTTTTCAGGACCATTATACTTTCTTGTGCTCATTTTAACTGTAGACATGCTTGTTTTACTTTAAATATGCTCGTTTTATGAAATAATTTTGTTTCAAACATTTTGTTTGATTAATTAGCTTTTTTTATTTTTCTCTTTTACTTAATAAACATTCCTGTGTTATTCATTTTCTTAGTAATATGTTTTGTGTCCTTGTAATGCTCCATTTTACCTCTTTTAATAAATCAATCTTTTGTGCATATTTTCTTTACATTTCGCTTGTTTCTGGCCTTTTTTTGCTCTCAATTCACTTAGTTTGCCTTCATCATTACCTCTGCACCTTGTGGCTCTGAAGAGTAGTCTTCACAATCCCGTTTCTGACACCTTGTTGTTCTCCAGGTCAGGAAGAAACACGCGGACATCAGGGGTTCTCGTTTAAGCAGCTTTATTATATACAAACACATTGTAAACGAAGTTAAGAAACTTTAACTTATAAACAAACTAGCTATCATGCACATAGATTTTAACACTCTGGCTGCACCTTCAAAATGGCACTGAAGATAACATGTGCTTGGAATTTATATGCACACACAGACTTAGAAAAGCTTTGTAAAGGTACAGCATACCTGTTATTCTACATTGGTGACCTGATATATATGGGTACACATCAATATGGTGCTATAAAAGGCAGGTCATGCATACTCATCTTGTTTGATTTCTTTGACTAGGTATTGAAGTCATGTATGAGGATTAGATAGTCTATTTTGCCTGCCTGGCTTTACCTTGGCCTTTGATATTATTGTCTATGCTGGAATTATTGTCAAACTCTCCCAACTCAACATTAACCTACACATCGTATGCTGCACAGATAAATGGTAGCTGATAGGCTCATAGTGTTCTCTGTATAGAAAGATATGGCCAACTATGTCTCACAGAGCTCTGTCCTGTGCCCTGTCTTTGTTGTTATACACTTTTCTTCCATGAAAGGTTAAGCCAGATCCCACACTAGGCAACCTAGGCAGCTACCTAGGGCTTATGTTCACTAGCAGGCCTGAGTTTGCTGGGGGCAGGGGTGATAAAAAATAAAATCTTTTCCATAAAATAAAAAAACAAGCCTTAAGATGTCTATAAAATCAGGAGGACTTTAGTATGTTGCAGGAGTCTTCTGTCAAGAACAGCAAACTCCAGAAACCTCATTGTTAAGAAGTTGTCCTGGAATTCCAAGATGGTGGACATCTAGTAAACACCCTCTCCATGGAGCTCCTACTAATTATCATTCAACTTGTTCTAAAAGCCTGCAAATTACACCTATGATGTGAAAATCTGGACAACAACTGCAGCTTACAACAGATCTGGACCTGAAAGAGGAGTACCATTCTACTATTATCATTAAATCTGCATAAATACTATACTGCTTATTCAAGGAACTCCCCACCATGTGTAAGCTGCAGGCCTAATATCACCATCAGTGAAGATAGTCAGTTCTCAAATCTTACAACCAAACAAAATGTCCAAAGAAATGGAAATCATGGAAACTGACCACCAAAACCAAGTTGTCGGCGATAGCCTCCCCAAAAAAGAGTTTATATCTAAAAGACAGAAAATTACAAAGCAGCAACAACAGCAACAACAGCAACAGGAGCCTGCAAAATCCAACATGAAACAGAAACCAGAAAATATTATTCAAATGGATGAACTTAAATTAGTCCTTCTACCTCTCCAAACAGCAGTGCAAGGCTTTTCTGAACAATTATCAAAGTTTGGAAACACAATTGACCAAATAGCACAGCAAATGGGCCACATTGAAGCCAAAATGCAGACTAATGAGCAGCAGCTGGAACTACTGAAGGGGGAACTGAACACCAACAATTCTGAAATTGCAAATATTCATCAGAAACTGCTTGATCTGGAGGCAAGAAGTTGGAGAAATAATATCATAAAAAGAGGTCTACCGGAGAAGTATGATCATATCCAGTTAATCCCAGTAGCCAAGCAAATATTTGAATCCATAGTGTGTCCTGCTGAAAGCACATGTGAGATTACAATCGAGAGGGCTCACCGTGCACTGTACAAAAAGCAAAGCTGTGACACTCCCAGACAAATATATGTGAAACTCCTTAATTTGCAGGATGTACAAAGAATTATTTCAGCAGCCAAAAAACAAAAAGAAATAATGTGGAATGGCCATAAGATTAAAATTACACAAAATCTCACACTAGCACCCAAGGAAAGACGCCAAAAACTCTCACCATACTGTGCAGAGCTCATCAAACGAAAAATAAAATTTCAGATGTGATACCCTACCACTTTACTTTTCTACAACAACGATGTTAAATATTCAGTGGACTTACCAAAAGAAACAAAATCAGCATTTATTAAATGCTTCAGTAAAGCGCCAGAATCTTAAACTTGTTGCAGGCTAAAATAAAACAGTAGGTTAGCCCAAATGGCAGTATTAGTCACTTATCTTTTTCCCGAGCTAGCTTTGATACATTCGATGCACAGGCTAATTTGATTTCAATTTACCCAGAAATGCACATACTTAGTAGATGCAGACACCTAGGAACAAAATTTCTAGTTCATGTTGGGGAGTAGGAGACTTTATGAGCAACAACATCCTGGAATATCGCAAAGGTCACTCCCCTAAGTCTGTGCGTTATCTGCAAAGCCATAGCATAGAAGAAAATGAAGAAAAATCACAGAAGCAATGAGTAAACAGTCACACATGGGATAAAAGGTAAAATTTACCTTCGGACATGCTTTTGTTTTCACCTGCAACTAGTGTATAACACCCTTCAAGTCATGGCTATTTGAACCTAAATGATACACTCCATAGAAGTTCCATATAAGACTTGCTTAATGACAGCATTGTTTTTGGTACTGTCACTGAAAAGATTAGCTCTCTCTGGAATAGATTATTATCTCAAACTGCATGGTTAATACTGAATTCTATGTCTCCTAAGTTGTGATTTAGGAAGAAATTGAGTGAGCCTGATAACGACTACCTAACATTTTATAAACTCAGGACATCATTCGGAGACTTCTTATGTAGTGATTAGCTATAGCACAGACCTGAGGCATTCCTCACACCTCATATACATCATTTAGTTTTACTGTAGACAACTTGTCAGTCTTGGCTGTTAGAACGTTTTAAGCAGGATTATGGACAGCCAAATAATTTACCTTGCATATGTCACCTGCGTTTCACTAGAAATCAAATATTACATGAAGTCACAGATGGTTGTGTAGACTTAACCATTCCAATGGGACTCTGGAGGCTTATACTTTTAACTTTGAATAAATGCATCCTGAGTTGTTTTTTTTTTTTTTTTTGGAGAAAACAAAGTTTTATGTTCTAGCATATCAAACAGATGCTCATATCACTGGAGTTCTAAGGTTTGCTAGAGAGGTTTTAAATAGCAAAAGACTCATAACAAACAATCCCTTCCAATGTTGATGTTCATGAGACACGAGCTCTTCATCTAAATTTTATAAACCATAAATAAGCACTAATAGATATTTTTGTTATAATATTTGGTTAAAGTGCAGTATTTCAGGTAACACTAAAGCTGCTCACATATGGTCAGCAGTATTTTCTTTGTCCATCTGTCAATTTTTCATATGAGGCTAAACAACTCTCACTCTTTACTTACCTTCAGGTATCTAGAACTATGTGAAAATTTTGGCAATATGTATGAATGCTATGTGAACAACAACTGATTACACTGACAGAGGTCGATTATGCAGTTGCGATGCCCACTATATAAGCTTAAGATAAAATCTTATAAGCTTACAAGCTTAACATAAATATCATTCAATAGCTTGTATATAGAATGCATTTGGAATTATATCTACAACCATGAACAGAGAATATTTGGAGCTATTGTTAGTTGTGTAATTAATTAAAATGAAGCATAGAGCTATAGAGTGTAGGTTCAGAGAGATGCATGCTTCATTGCTGAAAGACGGACTGTTTATGTCTTAAAAGGAACAAAACAAAAAGTGAAATAATTTCACAATCGGAAATAACTTTGGCAAAACTGAAATGTTAATAGAGCAACAGAACTATCTGCTATTTGACTGAAAGATATATACATCTGGAGCTATACCGAACAAACCTATGACTAAACCATTTTTTTTTCTTGTAACACCTTTGAGCATACAAGATATTCAAGATTTAGATTATTGGATGTATAGCTTTCAATCTAATTTTGACTCTGGCCTGGAAACTTATATTAGTTAAGTTATATGAAGCATATATGAGTCAGGTTTATACCAGTACTCTAGAGGGATGTATATGATAAATTATATATACTGCTATTTCTTTATGCGTATGTATATATTGAGTTGTTTTCACTATGTACTGAGAAAGAAAATATCTATAGAATGGTTAATATGTATCCAATTTTTTTCACTCTAAGCTTATACTAACCTGGTAGTAGGACTTGTCTAAAGGTTTATAAAATAAATGCCATGCTCTATTATTTAGAAATAATGGAATGTGGAAATTCAAGTGGTATACATTCACTGCAATGCTGTGTAATTGTATAGGATTTAGTAGATGATCTGTTGGTCAAAAATGTTTATTGCTATACTGGCTCAATCCTTAGACTATTCCTATATAAATGGTGTTGTTTTGACTAGTCTTTCATAACTCTTCTCACTCCCCAACAGCAGAATGAGCAATAAGGAGGATACAGAAACTTTCAGAGTCTGAACTGAGTGTTTGGGATGACAGCCAGCTAGTGGTCACAAAATAGGCTTCTCACACTTGGTGCATACTCTATCCATAGAAATAGTTAACCTCCCATACAGCTCAGAAGTCAATATTGCCTTTTGATGAAACCATACTTGCGGGTTCTTCTTTCGCTTTTAACCTTGATGATAAAATCTGATCCTAAGCAACATACTTCTCTTCTCTCCTCTATAATAAATAAACTCCCAGACTTCATCATAGCCTCAGGTAACCTAGGAGCATAATAATTAGAACCGGTAATGCCAAACAAATACATACCTTCTTAGGTGGGAACAACAATTGACTCACTCTCTAGACTCAGTGGGCTTCACCTGCAACCAGGAGCATAGTGGATTTCTTAAGAAGGGTATAGATTGACTAATCTTGGAATTAGGCTGGTAGTGTATATGGGTTGTAAATACATTTGTAAATTAACATTGTTATATAAGTTAATGGACATAGGTTACATTCCCACTCTGCAAAAACATTCTGTAAAACTAATTTCTTTTGTAACCTCACGCCTTCAAACTCTTTCAAAGATAGTGGATAGGTGGTTAGGCACAAGGTTAGGTCTGAAAGAGTTATGTGTTGCTAATTTAAGAAAGTTTCTATTCATATGAATGAGAGAGACACATTGGGTCATTAAATTCAGCAAAATGGGCACGGTTAAACAGATAAATCCTTGAATTACAATTTTGTAAAATAATAGAATGTGGAAGATAGATTTGTGGAACATGAGAGGACTACATGTTAAAAATAAGAAAAAGTTACTGATGCATCTCCTGCTGAAATCAGAGGCAAATATATGTTTCATACAAGAAACACATATGGTTAAAGAGGATTGGAAGTGTGAGACAAACAGAAAATGGATAAAAGCCATTATTGCATCTGGGGATAGATCAAACTCTAAAGGGGTGGCAAGCATAATTACAAAATCCTTCCAGGACTCAATCATAGAATATGAAACTGACCTAGAAGGTAGATGGTGTTAGCTCACAGCTCTTAGCACCTCACTTGACAAACCTACCCTTTTCTTAAACATATACGGCTCATGTATAAAACAGCATGAGTTCATTCTAGAAATTTATAATATACTAGACAGGTTCCCAAACAATTACCACATAATAAGAGGAGACTGGAATACAGTCATAGACCCAGGTGTGGACCATTCCAGTAACTCAAAATCATATAACCTGCAAGCATCACTCACATTGACCAAACTCATTTCTGACTTTAGTCTTATCAATCCTATTTCTTTTGGTGTTGATATACAAAAAAACAATATATTCACTTACTATTCCAAATGCCACAATTCTTGGTCATGCCTGGACTATTTTCTTAATATCAAAAGTGCTAACAAACTGGGATATTAAATATTCAGCCAAACCTAGATACTTATCAGACAACTCAAAAATAAATTTAAAAATAAGTCTCACAGACAAGAGAGCAAACAGCGCAAAAGGATACAATTGGTCCCTAAATAACAACTTGCTAGAAAAAAAATGAAGTAGTTCAAGAAATCTTAGAAATATTAACTGAACTAGAGAAAAATGTTGATAGTATGGATATCCCATATGATATCCAATGGGCTGCACATAAAGTGAAGCTCAGAGGGTACTTATCCAGAAAGCCTCCTACCTTAAAAAAGTAAGGAAAGAAAAGGAAAACAGCTTAGTTTCTGAACTCAAAGATCTAGATAAGAAATACCAAGAGAACCAAAACCCTGACCTAGAAACACTAATTAATAATAAGCAAAAATTATTATTTGAACTTCTTCTTCTTCTTTCGGCTTTCTTTTTTAGGTAGCGATCACCAGCGGATCACCTTGTCCGCACATTGAATGGCAGTGGAGTTTTCGGTGTCGAGTTGCCAGCCCCCAACCTTCCACACAGAAGGCACACTCACACGCTAGGGCCAATTTAATGTGAGGAAAGGGGAGGAGGAAGGAGGAAACCCACACAGCGACAGGGAGGACATGCAGACTCGACACAAGGCACCCCAGCCGGATCGAAAAAGGAGAACCTCTTGCTTTATTATT
Organism: Protopterus annectens; assembly: GCF_019279795.1. NCBI lineage: Eukaryota > Metazoa > Chordata > Ceratodontiformes > Protopteridae > Protopterus > Protopterus annectens. The sequence goes on along the minus strand of NC_056734.1, from coordinate 296,075,515 downwards.
TGAACTACATCAATTTAATTACTCTCTACAGGAACTAAGATCCATAGCTAAATACTCTGGATGGACACAAGTCCCATCGAGAGCTCTAGCAAGAATAATAGAAAATAAACAAGAGGTATCTAGGATAACCTTACTTCACTACCAGGACAAACTATTTAAATCAGACACACAAATTATAAAACTATTTCAACAGCTTTATACAGAGATATATGGAAGAAATGAGCAACAGATTCCTATTCTTGAAATTGAAGGGTTCCTTGATAATCTTATTTTCCCTAAATTAAATGAAGATCAACAAAAGTTCTCTGTTAGCCCCTATCAACCATCAGGAAATTTCAGATGTCACTGGCAATCTAAAACTAGGTAAAGCACCAGGTCCAGATGGATACACTCCCAATTTCTATAAAACCTTCAATAAAAAACTGACACCCATTCTGTTTAAGGTCTTTAAGTTCATTTCCCTAAAAGGTATATCTGATCTCTGTCTAAACCACTCCAAAACAATCTTTATCCCAAAAAATAGCATGGACAAATCTAACCCCCATAACTATAGACCAGTCTCCCTGCTCAACATAGATTTTAAAATGTTATCCTCTCTACTTGCAGGAAGACTTAAAAAAGTGATGCCCTTCCTAATATCCCCTGAACAATCTGGATTCATGAGTAATAGGCATATGTGGGATAACACATTGACCCTAGAATCTATGATACAGCTCACCAAACACGATAGAAACCCGAGATATGCATTGACTCTAGATGCATGTAAAGCCTTCGACAGGGTTGACTGGAGATTTTTATTTGCAGCTATGTCTAGCTTCAACATTCCCAAAGACTTCATCAACCAGATAAAAATACTATACAATAGCTCTCATACATATCTATATATCAACAAAAAACTATCAAACCCCATAAAAATTAATAATCGTATGAGGCATGGATGCCCACTATCTCCTCTTCTTTTCAATTTATATATAGAGCCCCTTTTCCTTTATATCTCACAAAAAAATTCACTCATAGCTCTTGGAGTATTTTAACTTTGTGTATTATCTATTTAGTACATCCAAATACAGACTTGAAGAAAATAGTTTCAGCAGCAAATGCTTATTCATCCATTTCTGACTATGAAATTAACCAGAAGAAATCACATATTTTTCCCATTAATCCTCTAAGCCATAGAGAAAACTACTTCCTGAATTCCCCCTTTAACACGGTCTATTCTTTCAAGTATCTGGGTATATTCTATGATCATAGTTAAGCCTCCATGTCACTGCATAACGTGCTTAAAGCCTGGTCATGTATTATGCAGGACATGCATGGATGGCAACAGATGAAATTGCCGATGCTGTCCAAAACAGCAATTATTAAAATGAATATTTTACCAAAGTTATTATATCATTTCAATTCATCATTTGCTATCATCCCAAATAAGCTGTTTATCAAAATAAATAAAGAACTTGCCAGATTTATATGGTACCCCAAATTGGTTAGGATCAGCTATCAAAAACTAATATTTCCTAAAGACAAAGTCTACCAGACTTTTAGTTTTACTATAAAATCATATGCTCTAACAAAATCATCCAGATAGCAAACTTCAACCCAGACAAGGACCTGTGGGTTCCCTCACAGGTTAAAATTTGGCACTGTCATGTGTCCAGTAATGACATAAATCCCAAAGTCCTCCTCTTTAGAGTTCCAGCAAACTTTAGAAATATTAAATTATACAATATTATAAAACACAAAGTTAAAATACTCCAAGAGCTCTTACAATCTCTAAATCTAGACAGGGCTGCATATCATCTTCAACCCTTCCACTTAAATCCAAACATAAAGATGAACAATAAAATGTTAAATCTTACTGACTATCCTAGAATAAAAGACTGCACAGTTTGGGACATTTATAAGCATAGAGACAAAACGATTCAAGAACTATGTGCGGTACTAAATGTAAACAATAAATATATCATTATATTATGACAGGTTAGAGAAATTATACCAACTATACTCAGAAAAATTTCTATCGAAGAAAATGATATAAATAGAGAGAAAGAAATATTTAAGACTTTAGCTAATAAGAAAAAGATGCTAGCCTCTACCTACAAACTGACTTCTCTCATTATATATGAAAAGATACTTCTAGTTTCAGGTATTTGGGACCAACAAGACACTCACAGAAAACCAGAAACTCAGAACAATCAAGTATACTAGTAAAATGTCCCCATTCAAAAAGCTTTTATACATGTGATTAATGATTAACAATAATACCTATTAAAAGACGAAAGACACAAACAAACAAACAAACAAACAAACATACTCCATCTATTTTAAACAAGTTTAATCCAAAAGTCTCCCCAGCATGCCCATGTTGCTCCTTTCCTCATGCTGATTTATTGCATATTTTTGTGGTTCTGCAAGTACTTCCATAAACTTTGGTGCTTCCTCAAGGTACGCCTGGAGAAAATGGGTTACCAAAAGTCAACCTTATCTTGGGAAATGGCTGTTCTCCATATTTCTGATTTCAAGCTCCCAAACTTGAAATATCACATTCTAATTACTATCTGTTCATTGATTAAACTATATATAAAACTAAAAATTGAATAGACCGCACCAAGCTTTCTTGGGATGATTTCAGAAGCATGTCAACCAAGTATGTATCCTCTCAAAAACTTACTATAAGAAGTGTTAATAAAAGAGCATATTATCAGAAATTCTGGAAAACTGTCTTCAGTCACATCCTAGGAGATTAAACAATGCTGGATAATATATATCAAACCAAACAAGAAGCAGGTGCCCGTGGAACCCTTGCACGGCCAAACAAGAGAAAATCAAAAAACAAAAGAGCCAGCAAGTGTTGGCAAATGCCACATCCAAAAGATAGTTTATTACCATAGGGAAGACAAATCCCCCTATGTCTCTGATATTGTCAAAACAATTACAAAACCATCAGACTGGTTTCGGCTTTTCAGAGCCTTCTTCAGTGAAATACAGACAATAAAAAGTCAAAGTATCAGAACACATCCATATATATGAATAGACCACACATAAAGACCAATCACAGCACAGCATTTACAATTGGTCGTTAAGGCCAGGTGAGAACAAAGCTCCAAGTTTTATAATCCATTTTCTCTCCTTGGAGCTAAGTAGTTCATGCCGATACTGTTTATCTTTACATCTCCCCTTAATGCAATCAATGATGACAAATTTGAAAGATGCTGATGCATGTTTTAAACTATGTTTGTATAGTGCATTGCTGGTGCGTTTATTTTTAATATCACTCAAATGCTCACAAATTCTAAGACGAAAGGCCCTGGAGGTCTTTCCAACATAGAAAGCAGAACAATTGCAGGTCACCAAATAGATGACCCACTCAGTGTTACAGTTAGCCCAAAATTTGATGTCGAAAACATCTGAAGTGTTTTTACTACTAAATTCCATAGTATGTGAGACACGAATACAGAAAGAACAATGTCCACAGGGTATACATCCAACAATAGGTTTGCCTATAATAGACAGCTGGGTAGAAGCAGGAGAATCAAAACCAACTCTCGTATAATGACTAAATTTAGAGCCAATAGTCTGTCCCCTTCTAAATGAAAAAGAACATTTATCTGGAAGCAAAGAATTCAATTTCTGATCAGCTTTGAGCACATTCCAATGTCTATATATAATATTTTTAAAGCCCTGTGTATTACGTCCATAGGTGGTCACCAGATGCAAGGGTTGTGGCTTCAAATTATTGTTCTTGTCTCTGTATGATAATAAATCCTCTCTGTTTATATTAGACGCCGATCTTTTGGCTAAATGCACAATGCCTGGGCGATAACCCCTCCTAATGAATCTGTGTGTCAGGTCATCCTGGGCCTCAAAAAATGATTGTTGGCTAGAACAGATTCTTCTAGCTCTTAAGAATTGGGATTTAGGTATTTAGCTGATCAGAAATTGAATTCTTTGCTTCCCGATAAATGTGATATTAAAAATAAACGCACCAGCAATGCACTATACAAACATAGTTTAAAACATGCATCAGCATCTTTCAAATTTGTCATCATTGATTGCATTAAGGGGAGATGTAAAGATAAACAGTATTGGCATGAATTACTTAGTTCCATGGAGAGAAAATGGATTATAAAACTTGGAGCTTTGTTCTCACCTGGCCTTAACGACCAATTGTAAATGCTGTGCTGTGATTGGTCTTTATGTGTGGTCTATTCATATATATGGATGTGTTCTGATACTTTGACTTTTTATTGTCTGTATTTCACTGAAGAAGGCTCTGAGGAGCCGAAACCGGTCTGATGGTTTTGTAATTGTTTTGACAATATCAGAGACATAGGGGGATTTGTCTTCCCTATGGTAATAAACTATCTTTTGGATGTGGCATTTGCCAACACTTGCTGGCTCTTTTGTTTTTTGATTTTCTCTTGTTTGGCCATGCAAGGGTTCCACGGGCACCTGCTTCTTGTTTGGTTTGCCTTTCTACAGTTGCTGGGAACCGTTGTTGGCTGGTGCACTATCCATGCTAGTTCATCATTATTGTGACTTTTATTTATTTTTTGTCATTGTACCAGATTCATATTTTGGTTCTATTATTTTCATGTCACATTCCTATTAACTATATGAACATTTGTGTATCGGAGGAGTTGATTTCTGGCAGATGGCTGTTTAAACGTTATATGGTTACGTTTTGGACATTCACGTAACCTCATTTCCTGTTTGGTCCATTTGCGAACACTGCCAGCACACCGGAGGAGCTTTTCACGTCAACGCTAGCTTGGACTTGTTTTGTGTCCGTTTTTTAGTAAAGCGGACTTAATGTGTATGTGTTTTGCATGGTCCAGTTTTCCAAATGGCGATATTATTTGGACCATTGAACATTTTTTGATATGTGTGCTTATATTTACACCAGGTATGTCTAGGCAAGCTTGCTGCTTGCCTTTTTTGATTAACAAACTGTGCATATAAGTTTAATGTGGTATGGTTAGGCTTTAATATATGTACGTAGCTACATTTTTTATGCTATTTGACTAGTATTGCTAGCGTTTTTCAAACGCTAGTTTTGAATTGTTTGGTGTTCGTTTTTCAAGCGAATATAATATATATGTAACTTGTATGTCTTAGGGGCCTAGAATAGTGTTATATTTCACATTTTGGGCTACCATTTACATGCTAAATGAGACACATATCAGTTATGTTCAGGGTAGCTTAAAGTCTATTCTTTGCTTATTATTTTTTTGTTTAAACTATTATTGTTTAGTTTTTTAATATATGTTTGCATTATTGCATTTATATTGTCTGTTTGGTCCACTTGATATATCGCCAGCATTTTTGAGGGGCTCCTTATATCAAGGCTGGTTTGGACTTGTTTTGTGCCCGTTTTTTAAAGCGGACTTAATGGATATTTGTTTTATATGGTTTAGTTCATTTGTACTGCTGGATATCTTCGATACATGTGTTGATACATATAGTAGATATGTTTAGGTGAGCTTGTTGCTCACATTCTTTTGATTATAACTGTTTATCTATTGTTGCACTAGTTCAATGTGGCATGATTATGCTATGGCTAATGTTTGTAGCTATAGTTTTTGACTCATTTGCCAATATTGCTAGTGTTTTCCCTTAATGCTAGATTTAAAACTGTTTGGTGTCAGTTTTTTAAAGTGGACTTAATGTATATGTAGTTTGTATGGTTCATGTGCCCAATATAGTGACATTGTTCACATTTTGGGCCATCTTTCAAATTTGAGTTGACACACACAGATTGTTATTCATATACAGATCGGACTTTGTCTGATCTTTTTGCTATTGTTGATAGCGTTTTTCCACATTTTCTGGTATGGTTTCGAGATGTGGGTTCACTTTATTCATTTTGATCTAATATCTTATTTTTCATAATGGAGACGATATTTATGGTTCTGGGGGAGTGTCGATTATTTTATGTATATTTGAGCTGGTAGCTCATGTTTGACTGACAGTGGACTACTATTTTTAGAATAGTTAGGTGTTCCCAGTATGTTTGCTATTCCTATTTTTATTACAATATTGTTGATAATAGATTAGAGGTTGATGTGCACACATTTTTTGGGCCTAACAGGGTTTTTGGGTTTATATCTTACCACCATTTATGACCCTAGTTAAAACTAATGGCATCATTTCAGATGTCTTAAGTGTTTTGATCCCTAGATATTGTTTTCATTATTTAGGCAGTGTGAATATAGTCATAGATTGACTATGTTATTTGTTGATATACATTAACAATTTTTTCTAGGTAGTCACGTTGTGGTCCATTTCAGATACATATCAATATTGTTGACCTACAGGATTTTTGGAGCCGGCCATACCATTTTAGCAATGTATCTATGGGTGTGTTATGAAATATTGACACTGCTGATTACTACTGACACATAATATTGATTACAAATTTTTGGGATTATTTCACCATATTAGGTGGTTCATGGCCAATACTTAAAGATATTCTTTATTGTGCCATATACTTTATGTGGATTGGTGGTGTTTTATAGTTGGTCTTCGGAGCATATGACTATATTACATATTGTATCTTTGGGTCTGTTCATACCAATACGCAGTGATACGACTTCAGTGATCCTGTTAGGTCGGCTTGGCTGTTTCATTGTATTGGTCAAAATAATTGGTTATTGATCCATAAGACTTATACACAATACCAAGTGATTTTATAGATTATTCTATTTATTGGTATTTTGGTGTATAATGGTCTTTTTTTGGACAATTTTGATTTTTTGTTGGATTTTTGCCCAAACAATATCTTAGTTGTAAAGGCCTGAGAATACATGATACACCATTTTTTGTGCCAGTTTAGATATCAGCGTGTCATTAGTAAGATATTTTTCTTATTGAGTGACATATTTGTCTTCACTTTATGATATATTCTATTTGGTTTGGTTGGGTTTAGTCTTGAGGTTTGAAACATGGCACTTTCACCTATTATACAGGGTTTATCTTCTGATGTGGATGATTTATCTGTGTTTGGTTTAGACAGACATGGTTTGTCATCCACTTCTGATGTTATTGGATCTGATTTGGACGCACAATGTGAGATATTTTTTACCAGATTGGGCAAGAACATGAAGATAGTTAGGACTAATGTGTGGCATCTACGTCTATTTAAAGCATATCAGCAGAAACACATTACTCCACGGGGCCTCAGGGTCAAGGTACAACCTTTGGTCTCTAATATTGATGACCAACTTATTGAGGATTGGGGTCACATTCAACAATTGGCCTCTTCTAAATTTGTGGATGCTTTGGCCAACTTTTATGAATGTAAGGTGCAGAAAGATGTTAAAGATTTGGAAACTGTCTGTTTGGAGGCAAATAAGTTCGAAACTTGTGATTCTTTTATGACACAGGTTAAAAAACTTACTACTGATTTGTCCAAAATGGAAATCATTTTAAAGGACAGGAAAATAAAAAAATTTCTTAGGGATGTAGGTGATTATGAGAGGGGTAAACCCTTTGATACATCTAAAAATGTTTCTTTCAGATTACCTAGAGATGAGAATAAGTATGATAAGAGGTCATCCACTCCCAAAAGAAAAAGGCCCAAATCTATCCTCAAGAAAAATTTTGTTTTTTCCAATGGTACCTCTGGTGAGGATACCTCTTCCAATACAGAAGGTGAACTTGATGCACATTCTAGAGAGGGGTCACCTAAGGCCAAAAGGGATAATTCTTTACACCCTCCCAATTTAGATACAGACGAGGGGGGCGGAAGCATAAGAAAAGAAACATCCAAACAGAGTCTGGAGGCACTTCTGAAAATTATGACACAACATTAATTTCCAATCTCAATGTCCACAATATTTCTTCTGTTGAATTGACTAATGCACAACTCAAATTATTAAATAAAGGGCTTAATTTTGTCCCTGGGTTCTTTGTCTCTGAACAATCTCTGGCTCAGGATGTGGTAAACTTTTGGCGAATTTTGAATCTGAAGGTGTTTTTTGATAATAATGTTTGTGATACATCTTGTGATTTTAGGTTTAAAAAATCAACATTTAATCCACCGATGACACATCTAGTGGGGGTATTTCAGAAAAATGTCCTACAGGATATACATTGTCATCTTAGGGATTTTCCCATCTCTTATAATAATCTGTCTGCTGAAGAAATACATAGTTTGGATGAGCTTATTAATAACAAAGATCTGGTGATTATTCAAGCTGACAAAGGTGGAGCGGTGGTTGTATTGGACAAGGTTGCTTATGACAGTGAGACTATGAGGCAATTGGGTGACAAACAATATTATAGGCAGATGTCTTTGGATCCCTCACCCCACTTTCAGCGCCAAATTGGTCAGTTTTTGACCGAGGCAGTGGAGGAGGGCATTATTACACAATTTACAAAAGAACAATTAATGGTTGGTTCACCTAAGAAACAATATTTATATTTGTTACCCAAGATCCATAAACATGCCACCAATCCACCAGGTCGACCCATTGTCTCTGGACATGGGTCTCTCACCGAACCATTGTCTGAATACTTAACCCAATATTTAAAACCATTATTGGGTTTTATTAGAGCTAGAATTCAAGACACCACCCAATTTTTGGACATTATTAATAACACCCAACTTGAATCACATTGGCTATTGTGCACTTTGGACATCACCTCTCTTTATACCAATATTCCACACTGGGCAGGCTTACAAGCATTGGATTATTGGTTGGCTAGATCAGGTTTATATCAACCTGGATTTAATACATTTCTAGTATGCCTTACAGAACATGTTTTGTCCAGTAACATTTTTTATTATCAAAATCAATGTTACTGGCAAACCAAAGGTACTGCTATGGGTGCATCCTTCTCACCCATATATGCAGATCTTTTTATGGCATATATAGAAGAAATTACTATTTATGATCACAATCACAATATCTATATGTGTGAGATGGACATTTGGCGTCGTTATCTGGATGACTGTTGGTTGGTGTGGAAAGCTGATGAACATTATTTCATGGAGTTTCTTGAATATCTTAATAATAACATATGGGGGATTGAATTTAAGTTGACCTGTCATACGTCTAGGATAGTATTTCTTGATGTTGAAATTATTAGAAATCAGGATAATACTTTGTCAACTAGGATGTTCAGGAAATTTCCAGAATTCAATTCTTTATTACATGCTACCAGCTTCCACCCACAACATATCATCCAGAATATACCTAAATCCCAATTCGTAAGAGCTAGAAGAATCTGTTCTAGCCAACAATCCTTTTTTGAGGCCCAGGATGATCTGACACACAGATTCATTAGGAGGGGTTATCGTCCAGGCATTGTGCATTTAGCCAAAAGATCGGCGTCTAATATAAACAGAGAGGATTTATTATCATACAGAGACAAGAATAATAATTTGAAGCCACAACCCTTGCGTCTGGTGACCACCTATGGACGTAATACACAGGGCTTTAAAAATATTATATATAGACATTGGAATGTGCTCAAAGCTGATCAGAAATTGAATTCTTTGCTTCCAGATAAATGTTCTTTTTCATTTAGAAGGGGACAGACTATTGGCTCTAAATTTAGTCATTATAAGAGAGTTGGTTTTGATTCTCCTGCTTCTACCCAGCTGTCTATTATAGGCAAACCTATTGTTGGATGTATACCCTGTGGACATTGTTCTTTCTGTATTCGTGTCTCACATACTAGGGAATTTAGTAGTAAAAACACTTCAGATGTTTTCGACATCAAATTTTGGGCTAACTGTAACACTGAGTGGGTCATCTATTTGGTGACCTGCAATTGTTCTGCTTTCTATGTTGGAAAGACCTCCAGGGCCTTTTGTCTTAGAATTTGTGAGCATTTGAGTGATATTAAAAATAAACGCACCAGCAATGCACTATACAAACATAGTTTAAAACATGCATCAGCATCTTTCAAATTTGTCATCATTGATTGCATTAAGGGGAGATGTAAAGATAAACAGTATTGGCATGAACTACTTAGCTCCAAGGAGAGAAAATGGATTATAAAACTTGGAGCTTTGTTCTCACCTGGCCTTAACGACCAATTGTAAATGCTGTGCTGTGATTGGTCTTTATGTGTGGTCTATTCATATATATGGATGTGTTCTGATACTTTGACTTTTTATTGTCTGTATTTCACTGAAGAAGGCTCTGAGGAGCCGAAACTGGTCTGATGGTTTTGTAATTGTTTTGATAATATCAGAGACATAGGGGGATTTGTCTTCCCTATGGTAATAAACTATCTTTTGGATGTGGCATTTGCCAACACTTGCTGGCTCTTTTGTTTTTTAATATATATCAAGCCATCTGAGGAATGATACCGATATGGCCCAAGGAATTAAAATATTATGATTCTGTTGTTATCTCTCCTTTCCGTACTCCTCTCACCTCAAACACTTCCTTATTTTTCCACAAATACGAATATTTCTGGATAGATACTTAAGCTCTCATGTGTTTTTTTTTTAACAGCACTCTGTAAATAATGTACATAGCTAGTAGTTAGAGTTTTGTGGATATTTGTTGATTTTTCCCTGATTTGAATCTACAAGTGTAATCATTACTGTTCAGTCCAAATATCAGATCTTTACCTGATTTGTATGTGTTGCATAAAACAATAAAAAATTTTACTGAAAAAAAGGAAGTTGTCCTAATGTAAACTGTGATAACTCTGAATAAACAGAGAATATGTAGAGCTAAAGGCAGCAGCCACAAATTTAGATATGGTGTCCACGGGACAGAAGTTGAAACAGTGAGTGTAGCAGCAGTACTAAAATGTGTGTGTGTGTGTGTGTGTGTGTGTGTGTGTGTGTGTGTGTGTGTGTGTGTGTGTGTGTGTGTGTGTGTGTGTGTGTGTGTGTAATGCCTCAGTTAAGGGGGGGCTGTCTAGGTAGTGACTTTGCTCAGAGTCAAACCCTAAGCCTTGATTATTGGAAAGTAAGTGCCCTTAATTCTCCACACCAACTATCAGATCTCCTTTTATTTATTGATTGATTGATTAATTAATTAATTTATTTATGTACAGGCTTAATGCATTGTTCATTTAAAATATTCTGCCTTTTTGTGCAAAACAGGCTTTATATTTATGATTTCATTCAAACCTGGGGGGGGGTGCTGGCTTGTAATTTAATTTGCCATCTAGTCTCTCTTTCTTCAATGAGATTTCTATAGTTCCCTCCCCTTGGATTTTTTTGCACTTTCTCTAATATGCAAAAATTAAACTCTCTACAATTACAATTGAATTACTCACCCAACCTGAAAACTCCGCTTTAAATGGTAAAAGTAAAAGGAAGCGTCACTCGTCTCTTTTAAGTGACGCAGAGGTGGTGGAGACCACAATTAGGAAGTACAGAGATCAGTGCGGGAGAGACGAGGTGAACACCAGCTCTTTAAATCAGCAGAGTCCATTGGATTTAGTGGCAGAAGAACAACGAGTGACTATAAATGATAGCCAAGTGAGTAAATTTGTTGAAAAGGGTGCTCGTCCGAAGGAGAGCACTCATAGAAGAGAAACTATTGCCACAAATGATACAAATAGTGGCGCTAGACTGGAAAAGGTGAGGAATGAAGCTATGAGGTACGGTAACAGTTTTTTAACTGAAAATTGTTCCAATAGACATTCTAAAGATTTCGAATACCTATTGACTAAGAAATATACTTTCTCTGGTGTTGATAAAGAAAGATGTGCTGATAAAGAGACTTTTAAACATAATGACAAGTCATTTGGTACTATGAAAGAACTTTTGCAATGTTTTGAATAAAAAATGTTTACAATTAAAAAAATACAGGTGGAGAACTGTTATTTATCTGAATGTATTGTAAAAAAATTGGTCCCAAAAGGACTTAGAATTTTTAAATTTCCGTTTGGGTTAGATTATGATGAGAACTTGCTGAAAGAATTCAGAGAGATGTTTGATAGATTTGGCTTAGAACTAATTCAGAAAATTATCAAATGTAATGATGCCAAACTGAGTCTGTTAATTGAACAAATGGAAAGACTTGACAAAAAATTTAAAACAGACTTGTTATTCCCTGAATACAAGGCTACATACCATAGAAAAATTGATAATGTGGATTTTAAATGTAATAGATTGTTTGAAACAAAATGCAGGAAAATGCAGAGGGATTTGATTGATTATAAGTATAACAGGGTATATGTACTTAAAGCTGACACTATAAGTAAACAGATATTTAATAAAAATAATCATGGTAAGAAGAATTTTGAACCAACGAACAATGAACAGTATGCTATGGACAAATCACCTTTTTTGTACAATCAGGAATGGGATGTGAGATGGCCAGAGGAAACGACTCCAAATTACTATGGGTGGAACAACTGGGGCAAACACAAAACATAAACAAAATAAAAATTCCGTGTGACCAGACCACAATATTTTTAATCACAAAGTTAAAACAATTACACAGATTTAGCGCTTTCATCTGCCGTATGCAGACTTCATCAGAATAATGAATATACGGTGCCTCTTGTTTTTATACAGTTGTTTTAAAACAAATTAAATACTTAATTGATTATAAATTCATTGAACCTGGGGTTGAAATAACAATTAACTAGTTATAACAGCTTAATATGGCATTTCAAAGCAGTGACTCAAGAATGAAGTTCTTCCTTATATGGTTAATTAAGTTGAGAACAGGAAATGCCTAATACATATGCATTTTAAAGTGCTATGTGCCTATTCATTTTTATATTTTTCTAATTTTAATATAAAATTGATGAAATAAAGTAAATATTTTATACAATTCCTTTGATTTTATGTATTATGTGAACACCAGAGTAAGAAATGAACTGTGAAGGCTATATATTTTCAACATATATTAAAATATTACTTCTAAAACATTAATAAACTACACATAAAAAATGAACTACATAATTCAATGAAAACCTTATGTATTGAAGGTGGTTTTCAGTTAATTCATTTTTACAATTATTTTTATGCAAGTTCAATATATATATTAATAAATCTTATTTGCCAATGAATTAATTTACAAAAATAAATATGCATTTTTCCATATATGAATATATATTACAATTATAATAAATAAAGGTATATATGCACTTATATTTAATAATAAAAATATATATACAAAGTTTTACTTATAAAATACACTTCTACATAAAAAGTACACAAGCCTTAAAAATAATTCTTTGTTATGTGATCTCGAATGAGATATTAATAACAAAATAACTAAGTCTACCCCTAGTAAAGATTTTTTTACCCCTAAAAGAATTTTTTAATATATATACCTATATTCTATATGGTATTACCCTGCTTTTGTGTAAAGGTGCTGTTTATATACATAAACAATACCTCAACCAGTGTGTGTCAACCACTGAGTGAACCAATATTTAAACCCTTAAAGCTTTATCTATAACAAATATTTAAACCCTTGAAGCTTTATCTATTAAGATAGCTTTTATGTTGATGTATTCGTTGAGCCCAGGAGGGGTGTTGGATTTTAACCTTAATTGCCATTTAATTTCCTTCTGAAGGAGAATATTCTTAACATCACCTCCCCTAGGGTCTGTTTTAATAAGTTCCAAAATTCCAAACTTAAAATCTATAAAGCCTACACATTCTACGGAATGTTTAAACAATGCACTTGTCTCCTTTCTCTTTTTAATGTCGTGGGTATGTTCATAGATTCTTTCTCTGAGAGTCCTCTCAGTCTTACCCACATAGAAGGAGGGGCATTTGGAACAAGTAGCCAAATACACCAACATCCTGCTTCGACAGTTACCTTTGCAAAAGGCTATTTTACTTTTTAAACCATTGTCCAATGTAATTTCCACAGATTGATTGATATATGTACATTGCCTGCATCTACCACACTTTGTGGTACCTTCCTTTCTATCAATTTTAATATTTCCTGCTTCAAAAAATCTTTTAAAATTTGTTGCAGTCTTATATATAAAGATTGTTTTTTTTCCAACTGTTTCGTAAATCTCTTTATTGGTTTTGAAAATGGACCAATTATTTTTAATGATATTAGTGAAACAGTCTGAAAAACCATTAAATTCTACCATGCAAGCACCCATATAATCCATGGATTTATCTAACTTTTTCTCCTTGGGAATAAACTTTTCACCTAATAATGGTGTATACTTACTACCCCATCCCTGATATACTTCTTCCAAGATATCACCAACGAATTGCATTGGGTAACCCCTTTCTAAGAATTTTTTCATTAAAAAAGAAAATTCATTCTGTAAATCTTGGTATTGTGAGGTCATCCTTGCTATCCTAACAGCCTGACCCTTAATAATACTTTTCTTTTGGTGTAAGGGATGTTGGCTGTTGAATTGTAAGTAGCTATTACACCATGTTTCTTTACGAAAAATATTGGATTTGAAACCACAAGTTGTTTTACTCAGGGTAATATCAAGATAATTTATACTTTGGTGTTTAATTTCATGGGTAAAAGACAAGAAGGTGGTGGTTTGGTTTATATAGGACATAAATTCTTTTAAATCATCTGGAGTGTCCTCCTCCCATAATAAAAAAATGTCATCCAAGAATCTAAGATATATTTTTATATTTTTCATATATGGGCTAGTAAAAATATATTCCTCCTCCCAACCAAAACATTTAATATTATCCCCCTTAAATACCCTACCTAATGTTGTGACATCATACTTTAATTGATTAATCAGTTAAGAACACTCTTAAATAAAAAATAGAAAAAACTAGAAAAAACTTCCTTACTTAAAAACCCATATATAACATTTGTTGAAAATGTTTACATGTTATATAAAAATGCTCTGTTACACCAACAGTATAGTTAAAACCACTAATTTTATGTACAGGCTTAATGCATTGTTCATTTAAAATATTCTGCCTTTTTGTGCAAAACAGGCTTTATAGATATGATTTCATTCAAACCTGGGGGGGTGCTGGCTTGTAATTTAATTTGCCATCTAGTCTCTCTTTCTTCAATGAAATTTCTATAGTTCCCTCCCCTTGGATTTTTTTGCACTTTCTCTTATATGCAAAAATTAAACTCTCTACAATTACAATTGAATTACTCACCCAACCTGAAAACTCTGCTTTAAATGGTAAAAGTAAAAGGAAGCGTCACTCGTCTCTTTTAAGTGACGCAGAGGTGGTGGAGACCACAATTAGGAAGTACAGAGATCAAAAGGAGAGACGAGGTGAACACCAGCTCTTTAAATCAGCAGAGTCCATTGGATTTAGTGGCAGAAGAACAACGAGTAACTATAAATGATAGCCAAGCGAGTAAATTTGTTGAAAAGGTTGCTCGTCCGAAGGAGAGCACTCATAGAAGAGAAACTATTGCCACCAATGATACAAATAGTGGCGCTAGACTGGAAAAGGTGAGGAATGAAGCTATGAGGTACGGTAACAGTTTTTTAACTGAAAATTGTTCCAATAGACATTCTAAAGATTTCGAATACCTATTGACTAAGAAATATACTTTCTCTGGTGTTGATAAAGAAAGATGTGCTGATAAAGAGACTTTTAAACATAATGACAAGTCATTTGGTACTATGAAAGAACTTTTGCAATGTTTTGAATAAAAAATGTTTACAATTAAAAAAATACAGGTGGAGAACTGTTATTTATCTGAATGTATTGTAAAAAAATTGGTCCCAAAAGGACTTAGAATTTTTAAATTTCCGTTAAGTTAGATTATGATGAGAACTTGCTGAAAGAATTCAGAGAGATGTTTGATAGATTTGGCTTAGAACTAATTCAGAAAATTATCAAATGTAATGATGCCAAACTGAGTCTGTTAATTGAACAAATGGAAAGACTTGACAAAAAATTTAAAACAGACTTGTTATTCCCTGAATACAAGGCTACATACCATAGAAAAATTGATAATGTGGATTTTAAATGTAATAGATTGTTTGAAACAAAATGCAGGAAAATGCAGAGGGATTTGATTGATTATAAGTATAACAGGGTAATATGTACTTAAAGCTGACACTATAAGTAAACAGATATTTAATAAAAATAATCATGGTAAGAAGAATTTTGAACCAACGAACAATGAACAGTATGCTACGGACAAATCACCTTTTTTGTACAATCAGGAATGGGATGTGAGATGGCCAGAGGAAACGACTCCAAATTACTATGGGTGGAACAACTGGGGCAAACACAAAACATAAACAAAATAAAAATTCCGTGTGACCAGACCACAATATTTTTAATCACAAAGTTAAAACAATTACACAGATTTAGCGCTTTCGTCTGCCGTATGCAGACTTCATCAGAATAATGAATATACGGTGCCTCTTGTTTTTATACAGTTGTTTTAAAACAAATTAAATACTTAATTGATTATAAATTCATTGAACCTGGGGTTGAAATAACAATTAACTAGTTATAACAGCTTAATATGGCATTTCAAAGCAGTGACTCAAGAATGAAGTTCTTCCTTATATGGTTAATTAAGTTGAGAACAGGAAATGCCTAATACATATGCATTTTAAAGTGCTATGTGCCTATTCATTTTTATATTTTTCTAATTTTAATATAAAATTGATGAAATAAAATAAATATTTTATACAATTCCTTTGATTTTATGTATTATGTGAACACCAGAGTAAGAAATGAACTGTGAAGGCTATATATTTTCAACATATATTAAAATATTACCTCTAAAACATTAATAAACTACACATAAAAATGAACTACATAATTCAATGAAAACCTTATGTATTGAATGTGGTTTTCAGTTAATTCATTTTTACAATTATTTTTATGCAAGTTCAATATATATATTAATAAATCTTATTTGCCAATGAATTAATTTACAAAAATAAATATGCATTTTTCCATATATGAATATATATTACAATTATAATAAATAAAGGTATATATGCACTTATATTTAATAATAAAAATATATATACAAAGTTTTACTTATAAAATATACTTCTACATAAAAAGTACACAAGCCTTAAAAATAATTCTTTGTTATGTGATCTCGAATGAGATATTAATAACAAAATAACTAAGTCTACCCCTAGTAAAGATTTTTTTACCCCTAAAAGAATTTTTTAATATATATATACCTATATTCTATATGGTATTACCCTGCTTTTATGTAAAGGTGCTGTTTATATACATAAACAATACCTCAACCAGTGTGTGTCAACCACTGAGTGAACCAATATTTAAACCCTTAAAGCTTTATCTATAACAAATATTTAAACCCTTGAAGCTTTATCTATTAAGATAGCTTTTATGTTGATGTATTTGTTGAGCCCAGGAGGGGTGTTGGATTTTAACCTTAATTGCCATTTAATTTCCTTCTGAAGGAGAATATTCTTAACATCACCTCCCCTAGGGTCTGTTTTAATAAGTTCCAAAATTCCAAACTTAAAATCTATAAAGCCTACACATTCTACGGAATGTTTAAACAATGCACTTGTCTCCTTTCTCTTTTTAATGTCGTGGGTATGTTCATAGATTCTTTCTCTGAGAGTCCTCTCAGTCTTACCCACATAGAAGGAGGGGCATTTGGAACAAGTAGCCAAATACACCAACATCCTGCTTCGACAGTTACCTTTGCAAAAGGCTATTTTACTTTTTAAACCATTGTCCAATGTAATTTCCACAGATTGATTGATATATGTACATTGCCTGCATCTACCACACTTTGTGGTACCTTCCTTTCTATTAATTTTAATATTTCCTGCTTCAAAATATCTTTTAAAATTTGTTGCAGTCTTATATATAAAGATTGTTTTTTTTCCAACTGTTTCGTAAATCTCTTTATTGGTTTTGAAAATGGACCAATTATTTTTAATGATATTAGTGAAACAGTCTGAAAACCATTAAATTCTACCATGCAAGCACCCATATAATCCATGGATTTATCTAACTTTTTCTCCTTGGGAATAAACTTTTCACCTAATAATGGTGTATACTTACTACCCCGTCCCTGATATACTTCTTCCAAGATATCACCAACGAATTGCATTGGGTAACCCCTTTCTAAGAATTTTTTTATTAAAAAAGAAAATTCATTCTGTAAATCTTGGTATTGTGAGGTCATCCTTGCTATCCTAACAGCCTGACCCTTAATAATACTTTTCTTTTGGTGTAAGGGATGTTGGCTGTTGAATTGTAAGTAGCTATTACACCATGTTTCTTTACGAAAAATATTGGATTTGAAACCACAAGTTGTTTTACTCAGGGTAATATCAAGATAATTTATACTTTGGTGTTTAATTTCATGGGTAAAAGACAAGAAGGTGGTGGTTTGGTTTATATAGGACATAAATTCTTTTAAATCATCTGGAGTGTCCTCCTCCCATAATAAAAAAATGTCATCCAAGAATCTAAGATATATTTTTATATTTTTCATATATGGGCTAGTAAAAATATATTCCTCCTCCCAACCAAAACATTTAATATTATCCCCCTTAAATACCCTACCTAATGTTGTGACATCATACTTTAATTGATTAATCAGTTAAGAACACTCTTAAATAAAAAATAGAAAAAACTTCCTTACTTAAAAACCCATATATAACATTTGTTGAAAATGTTTACATGTTATATAAAAATGCTCTGTTACACCAACAGTATAGTTAAAACCAATAATTTTATGTACAGGCTTAATGCATTGTTCATTTAAAATATTCTGCCTTTTTGTGCAAAACAGGCTTTATAGATATGATTTCATTCAAACCTGGGGGGGTGCTGGCTTGTAATTTAATTTGCCATCTAGTCTCTCTTTCTTCAATGAAATTTCTATAGTTCCCTCCCCTTGGATTTTTTTGCACTTTCTCTTATATGCAAAAATTAAACTCTCTACAATTACAATTGAATTACTCACCCAACCTGAAAACTCCGCTTTAAATGGTAAAAGTAAAAGGAAGCGTCACTCGTCTCTTTTAAGTGACGCAGAGGTGGTGGAGACCACAATTAGGAAGTACAGAGATCAGTGCGGGAGAGACGAGGTGAACACCAGCTCTTTAAATCAGCAGAGTCCATTGGATTTAGTGGCAGAAGAACAACGAGTGACTATAAATGATAGCCAAGCGAGTAAATTTGTTGAAAAGGGTGCTCGTCCGAAGGAGAGCACTCATAGAAGAGAAACTATTGCCACAAATGATACAAATAGTGGCGCTAGACTGGAAAAGGTGAGGAATGAAGCTATGAGGTACGGTAACAGTTTTTTAACTGAAAATTGTTCCAATAGACATTCTAAAGATTTCGAATACCTATTGACTAAGAAATATACTTTCTCTGGTGTTGATAAAGAAAGATGTGCTGATAAAGAGACTTTTAAACATAATGACAAGTCATTTGGTACTATGAAAGAACTTTTGCAATGTTTTGAATAAAAAATGTTTACAATTAAAAAAATACAGGTGGAGAACTGTTATTTATCTGAATGTATTGTAAAAAAATTGGTCCCAAAAGGACTTAGAATTTTTAAATTTCCGTTTGGGTTAGATTATGATGAGAACTTGCTGAAAGAATTCAGAGAGATGTTTGATAGATTTGGCTTAGAACTAATTCAGAAAATTATCAAATGTAATGATGCCAAACTGAGTCTGTTAATTGAACAAATGGAAAGACTTGACAAAAAATTTAAAACAGACTTGTTATTCCCTGAATACAAGGCTACATACCATAGAAAAATTGATAATGTGGATTTTAAATGTAATAGATTGTTTGAAACAAAATGCAGGAAAATGCAGAGGGATTTGATTGATTATAAGTATAACAGGGTATATGTACTTAAAGCTGACACTATAAGTAAACAGATATTTAATAAAAATAATCATGGTAAGAAGAATTTTGAACCAACGAACAATGAACAGTATGCTACAGACAAATCACCTTTTTTGTACAATCAGGAATGGGATGTGAGATGGCCAGAGGAAATGACTCCAAATTATTATGGGTGGAACAACTGGAGCTAACACAAAACATAGATAATATAGATACTATTATGGTAAAAGATATGGTACACACTTTTAAAGGGTATCTTATATATAATTTTGCAGGTATAGATGTTAAAAAAGAACACTTCCAACTGTGTACCAAGGGGTTAAAATTTGTACCAACAAAAAGTATGGATTACATAGAAACAATTATAGAATTAAAACTGTTCTTAAGGAAGATTAATTTAGCTTACTTTTGTGAAAATTCAGAAATAAAACGTAAAAAATGTAATAATAATGAATTCAAAAGAAAAAGTACATACAATCCACCATTAGACCCCACCCTTTGTTGTTTAGAAAAGGCAATTATCAAAGAAATTTATGAACTTAAAGTGAAAGAAACAAAGTTAGTTTATAGTGATCTTACACCTAGTGAAATAGAAATGTTACAAAATTTAAAAGATGATAAAAATATAAGAATAATGAAGCCAGACAAAGGTGGTGGGATGGTGTTCTATAATGCCATAGAATATTCTGAACGCATATTCGATATGCTTAATGATGCACAAACCTACCAATTGTCTTCACTTAATGAATTAAACATCAGTTATAGAAAAATTGACTATTACTTAGAAGATTGTTTGATTGAAGAAAGAGTGTCAGAAGAAACATACAACTATCTGAAAGTAACAAATCCAAGAGTAGCCAGTATATTTGGCATACCAAAGATTCATAAAGGACTTGAAAACTAATCATTTAGACCCATTGTGGATGGGCGAGGGTCTAAGACATACCCCTTCGGGGTAGTAGTGGACGGATGGTTGAAAAATTCTTTATTTAACAGTGAACATATATTAAAAGATTCATGGGATTTTTTAGGACGTATGGAGGATGTTTTATGTAGTAATGATATAATTTTTCTTTCAGTTGATGTAGTAAATTTGTATACATCAATTCCAAAAGTGGAGGGCTTAGAATACTTTGAGGAAGCCATAAAAACAAATACAAAGTTGCCTCAGGATAAAATAAATTTGGTGCTTGAATTCATGGAAATAGTGTTAGATAATAATTATATATTATTTGAAGGGGAGTACTATAGACAGCATAGGGGCGTAGCAATGGGAGCCTCCTGCGCTCCTATTTTTGCCAACATGGTCCTTCTTAATTGGGAACAAAGATGTATTTTCAACAGTCAGTACAAAACACACATCAAAAAGTACATGAGATTTCTGGACGATATATTAATCTTATGGGAAGGACAGGAAAATGAGTTAACAACATTTATGGAATATTTGAAAGGTACAACAACTTTTCTTAAATTTACACATATGTACAATAGAAAAACGATTAATTTTTTGGATACTAATATAGAAATAAAAAATTCTAAGTTTATATCAAAAATTTATCGGAATCCTTTTTTTAGCAATTCATACTTGCAATACTCTAGTAGCCACCCAGTGAAGCAAAAAAATAGAATAATCAAAGGCCAATTCATAAAAGTAGCAAGAATGACTTCAAGATATGAAGACCTTGAGAAAGAACTTAATTTGGTAGTAAATATGTTCTTGGAAAGAGGGTACCCCACTAATGTGATAAACAACACCTTAGAATATGTTAAAGGAGAATGGGGGAAAAATATAAA
Source organism: Protopterus annectens (assembly GCF_019279795.1). Taxonomy (NCBI): domain Eukaryota; kingdom Metazoa; phylum Chordata; order Ceratodontiformes; family Protopteridae; genus Protopterus; species Protopterus annectens. Next base: position 296,053,983 of record NC_056734.1, on the reverse strand, counting down.
CCCCTTTTAGGGAATAGAGGTGGTATACAAAGTGATGAAAATAAAAAACAACTTTCTAGTAATAATAATAATAAAAATTATGAAAGAGCAATGGTAATACCGTATGGTTTGAAAACTAAGGATGTTCAAAAAATTGTATACAAAAATTGGGCTATTCTTAAAAATAACCCAAAATTAATTAAAATAGGGGGTGAGATTCCCAACTTTGTATACAAGTTAGGGTCAAACCTAAAAAAGAATTTTGAGACAACAAACAATCATGTAGATAGAATAGGAACAAAGAGATGTGGGGGATGTTCTCAATGTATTTTTATTTGTCAGGACAAGGTCATTAGATTAAACAATATCTTGAAATCAGTTATTAGACCGGAAAAAGGGAATTGCCAGTCAAGGGGTATTATATACCTAGCTATGTGTAGATCCTGTCCAAGCTATTATGTAGGGAAAACTGAAAGAAGGCTTAGGGACAGGATCTACGAGCATGGTTATCAAATTAAAACTTACAGTAACAACAATGCCTTATTTAGGCACATTAATGTGTCAGAAAAGTGTAGAGAGTTTAATTTTTGCATATTAGAGAAAGTGCAAAAAAATCCAAGGGGAGGGAACTATAGAAATTTCATTGAAGAAAGAGAGACTAGATGGCAAATTAAATTACAAGCCAGCACCCCCCCAGGTTTGAATGAAATCATATCTATAAAGCCTGTTTTGCACAAAAAGGCAGAATATTTTAAATGAACAATGCATTAAGCCTGTACATAAAATTATTGGTTTTAACTATACTGTTGGTGTAACAGAGCATTTTTATATAACATGTAAACATTTTCAACAAATGTTATATATGGGTTTTTAAGTAAGGAAGTTTTTTCTAGTTTTTTCTATTTTTTATTTAAGAGTGTTCTTAACTGATTAATCAATTAAAGTATGATGTCACAACATTAGGTAGGGTATTTAAGGGGGATAATATTGAATGTTTTTAGATTCTGATGAAATCCCCAAGAGGGGATGAAAGCGCTCAATCTATAATTAGAAATAAATACGTTGAAGTGATTCCAGGCATTTACAGTGTTTCTTTTCAGTTTTATTGGTGGACTTTTCACTGTTGGGTTCTTTTGATTATTTATTAAACAAAGAATATAATTTAATACAATCAGGAAGATGAATCAAAGAACACATGCATTTATACATGGTTTTAAAAATGTGTGTGTGTGTGTGTGGGGGGGAGGTCATGGTTTGAAAACAGCCCAGAAATATACCTAATCTGCCACTGTGAATGTGGGTTACAATGCAGGCTATCAGTGTTTATGCCATAAAATTTTAAATAAAAGTTTTAAATTAAATGCAAATATCTGTAATCATAAAGTAAAGAAGAAAATAATATAAACACTGAGAGGTCTGGAAAGTGTTTTATGGTAACTAGGAAGAGACAGGCAAGCAATGAGACACTGGACTGGCTGCTGATTGGGGGTGCAGGAGGTAAGAATACTGGGTGGTGGGAACATAGGGGGATCCTGATCCATTACCCTACCTAGAGCCCCATTTGACCATGATCCACCTGTATTGAAAGATGATATCAATGGAATAAGCCTAACCAAGTTTGTTGATGTTTGCAAAATGGTGGTGGTGGTTATCAAATCAATTCTGTTACTCAAATTCCCCAGCAAGGGCTGAACTAAACAAATGTTTTATATGTTAACCATAGGCTTACCCTCAACACCAAGAAATGCAACATAGTTTCCTTTGTTAAATCATGCAACACTACTACTTACCAAGTAGATAAGGTTCCACTTAAAGCTGTCATCAGATACTCAGTTACCCATGTTGATAAAGACTTTTCTTCGAGGAGCATGTCTCTGCTATGGTTAGAAAACACTTCTACTATGCACTGTGTATTCTCTATGTCATCTTCTCAAGGTTCATAGAAGCTTTAATACTACCTCCTTCCTTCATTATTATGCCCAGCATTTAATGTATTGTTCCTTTTTGCATGTACTTTGCTAAGAAACAAAATTATATCTAGAGACCTCAAAGTTTCCTAATTGAACATATGTCAGGCCTCTGTACTCTATTAAGAATAAAAAAATATCCTGCACTCTACTCAGTGTTATGCAGACTCTTTAGGGATGCTATGAATGACGCAATACTCTTTGAACACCTTTAACTAACTACAAACAGTGGTAAAATTATATGCACTAGAGGCCTAATTTTATAAACCATCTATGTAACCGAAATTTATCTTGTGTTTCTGGAATAGGTAGCCCTTGTATATCAAGCTGAGAACTTCTCTAACAGTATTTTAAACCAGTCTAGATGACTAGATGGGTGATCACAGATTTTCAGTTGCAGTTTATGGGAAAGCTCTACTAAATGGTGAACATTGTTAATCTCCTATCAGTATTGGCTGATGTGGCTGATCTTCTTAATGGTCTCCTTGGTAATGAGATTAGTAAGAGCCTATGAACTGATGCCTTTTCATAAATGCAGTCATCCTTTTTGTCTTCCTCTTCCAAGGATCACATCTGCAGGACTCACACTTTCAAAAGAAAAAAAAAACAATAATAGCACAGTGATTATTTAAAAGATATTGGCTGGGATTAGGCCGATGATAGCTTCTCTGGCAGAAGGAGGGAGGGAAGAATCTGTTTAGATATTATAGACATGCTTATTAAGCTTGTGGTGGTGATGATGATGAAGGCTACCTACTTTTGCTGAGAGATATAGAGGAAAGAGAAGACTCAGAACTGGAAAAGGAAGACAGCACAAGGAAAAGAGAATGAAGAAATCTTGTTTTGGTAGAGTACATACAAAAGGTAGATAGAACAGAAATTTACCCAATATTCCCTAGTCCTTTTTCTATTAGTATTCACTCTTTTTAATCTGGCATCTTGCCACCACCAACTTGCCTACATAACACTTCCTCTCGTGCTATTCCTTTCATTGTAAAGCGTGGGGTGACATAGTAACTTGGTATATACTTTCACCTGGTCTAATGTATCTGCCATTATTTATTAATATCAGTACCTTATATATTCCTTTTTGCCTGCATGTTTGAAAAACAATGATTACTCTTCTTTATTTCACTCATATTTATTTCTCTGACTCCACGAGTCATTTTTCTAGTCTACTCTGATTTTTTGCCCCCTTCACATTATTCCTTTTCTTTCTTTCACCTCTCCTCTGTAGCTAAGTGTTCTTCCATTTTCCTTTCTGATATTATTTACTTTATTATTATTTTTTAATTTGACTTTTTGCCTGTTTATGTTTTTCTTTTCCCTAATTCTTAATGTTCCATTGGTACTGCTATACTATGTGATGTGCTGCACCTATCTGTTTTCCTCCTGAATGTTTATGTTTGGCCTTACTTGCCAATTTGCTAAAGTCTTTTCTTTGCAAATGTGTTTCTCTTCTTATTTATCTACCTCTTTCCTAGTACTGTAAAGCACATAATCTCATGGCTACTGATGTCCACTGTGTCCACACCCTTGACTAGATCTATTTATTTTTCTTTTGTTAAATTTCTAAATCCAAGGCCCTCCTGTTTATTAAAATGTCTTTACTCTTAAAATAAATCCAGATTCCTTACATACTGTATCTATTACTAGCCTTCTGAAAACAGAGAGTTGCACTGCCTCAATCCACTTTCAATGCATCAATTTTACAAAAAAAAGTTCAAGAAAAATAGAATTCTATCTCTCTTGCAATTATGTAAATTATATCATCCCAGCTGTTCATCACAAGGTTTGCATTCTTCATCAAAATTACCTTATTTTGCCTGGAATGTCTTTTTTTTACCAAAATGTACTCTTGTCCTTTATTTATTAATTTATTTTACATTTGTTTACCAGGAAAGTTCAAATGGACACAGGTCCATTTTCAGCGGAGGCCCTGGGAGAAAAGCTCCACAACATATTACAGTACATGAGAGAACAAAAAAATAGAGCGTGCATATAGCATTCACAAAAAATATGTTAGAGATTAACAGTTCTTACAGTAGACAATCATTGAGGTACATAATAAACTTAAAACAGCATTTGTATTATTATTTTTTTTTTAGAGTTATAACTTTTGCCAGGTAAATATCAGTGGGTTCACAAGCTTTCAGGGGAAAACTGTTTATACTTAGCTGTACACTGAAAGATTCTCTTGGTATGGGTTAGCCTGGTGAGTGGGATGAACATAGCCAGTTACTTAAATAGTGGGTTTTCAGGAGTTTTTTTAAATGAATAAAGGAGGTGGTAGAAGTTATTTGGCTTGGTAGTGTGTTCCAGGTTTTGGCAATGGTGCTGGTAAAGATGGATTTACTGGCATCGTTTTTATGTTGGATGACAGTTATGAGGTTTTGATTACTAGATCTTAAGGCTCTAGAGGGAATGTGGGGCTGAATTAGATGCTGAAGTGCTAGGGTTTTCTCAGGTAGGTAGTAGAGTTTGTGTGCTATAGAGAGTTGATTGAGTAGAAGTATATGAGGCAACTCAAGCCAGTTGAGCTGCTTAAGGGATAGACAGTGGTGGGACCTATATGAGGCTTCAGTAGCAAACTTGGCAATCTTATTGTAGCAAGATTATATTTTAGTTAGATCGGTTTGCCAGAGATTAGTCAAGATGGGAGAGGCATAGAGGAGGGTGGATAGAAGATGAGTCCTTGCGACGGTTGCTTTGGTGTGTTTAGTCATAAAATGTTTGTTCCTGTAGAAGAGTCCAAGTTTTTTATTAACTTTCTTGATGGTCTATGCTATGTGGATGTCAAACCTCAGGTTATTGTCTATTTCTACACCTAGCAGTTTAGTGTGTGTGGTTTGACTGATTTGAATGTTTTCTTTGGAGTAGATGGTGAAATAACTATTTAAGGGAGGAGATCTGCTGGGCTGAAAAGAATTAGTTTTTTTTTGGGATTAAGAAGAAGTTTGATGTTAGAGAACCAAGTTTCTGCTGGGTTGAAGTTATTTTGGGTTAGGGTTTTTAGTTTACTTAGGGCGGGGGTGGCACAGATAAGGGTGGTGTCATCTGCGTATTGTACTACTGAGGCAATGGGTGAGGATGAAGAGATCTGGTTAGTAAATAGAGATAACAGAAAAGGGCCAAAGATGGATCCTTGAGGGAGAACAGCAAAAGGCCAAGAATGGATCCTTGAGGGACTCCTATGGTAACTGGTAACAGGAGGGACAGTTGGTCCTGACATAGGACTGCTAGCTGATGGCCAGATAAGTAGCTGTTGAACCATGCTATTTAGGAGGGACTTATATTTATATTCATATCTGATGGGAGGACCCTGTTTTTTTGCTCCACTCCATTCTGTACTCTATCTCATGTAGCATTAGCATCTTTGATAGAGTTTCCTCATAATCTCTGAGCTCTACTTCACACTGAAAAACAATTTCACTTTGTTTTTTTATGTACACCGCTATGCCTCCACGCATTTCACCCCCACGCACACACACACTTTTCTGCCATTTCTGAATTATATGTATTGTGGAAGTATCCTATTCCATTGTCTGGGGCTATTACCATATCTCATTGACTACAGCTATGCTACCCCTTCCCTCTTTTATTATTGCCTGCATTATACCCATCCACCTAAACAGAATCAAAATTTGGATAGCATTACCCTTCATTTAACTGTAGGCATGAAAGAAACACACTGGATGCCAGAGAAATAATAAATATGAATTTATTGAGCGCTTTTGTCACAATTACGTATGACTTCTTCAGAATAAAAATAACACTCCCTCACTCCATTTTATATTGAAATCAATTGCCAAATTACCATGCATATTTAATATACATATGTAATTTTAAAGATACAGGCTCCCTTGTGATTATATTCAAAAGAAAACAATGGAAAAACATCCATTAATAAACTCAAGTTCTGATGTAAATTACAAAACTATAATCTGTAAAAGAATGTTTCCTGTAAGAGCAAGGTATAATAAAAAATGCAATAAATAAGTGAGAACAATAAAAACAATATATGTAATAATAGCAACATTGCCCCCTTAAAAAGAAAATCAGCTTTTAGTTTTAAAAAAACTACTGAGAGAAACCATTTTGTTAAGTCCTGGACTTGTAGTAGTAGTATAGTGACTTCCTAAAAATTTAAATTAAAATGCAGGATGAGTTGGCATAACAAAACAAATGACCTAATAACAAATAAGTCATTAGTGTTAACATTATATGCAAATAGAATAATAATACCCATATACCATGTATTATGAGTAACAACATAAAGACTGTAAAGAACAAATGTGCAGTGTGAAAAATAGTATACCACATACGCTTACACATGTATGAAAGGAAATGAGGTGCATGAAAACATATGAGATCAAACATTGTACAGCAAGTGTGGTATGTTACACAAAACAGCAATTATGTTCCTCTAGACTAAGAAATAATCACAACAAAAACACTGCCATTGTGACCATTTATTAAAACAAAAACAAAACATTACTTCAGTACAATAAACAATTTTGTAACCACAGCAAAACACATTGTAAAATCCCATCTTAACCCAGTTGGCGCAAATAAGCCCTTTCATGCTCATTGAAGTATCCCAGCATATACTCCAAGCTGCCTCATACATACTTACCAATTAAACTTTAGGGGTAGACTTGCATTCCCACCACCACTTGCCTTGGTCAATGGCTTCAACCTGAAAACCATACTGTCTACATGAGGAGTCCACTGCGAAAACAGGGGGAAAGGGGGGAGGGGATTAAAGCCACAAGGCACCCTGCCCCTTCAACAAATGAGGATCTTGTCATCTGCTTGAAAAAAAAAAGAAACTAAAAACACAGCACTCACATTAAATAAGTGAAGCAAATCCTTTCCCCCATTATCAGACTGAGAACAAGCAGACTTACTGGTAAGCCTCCTTGTCCTCTAAATTGAGAAATACTCTGTAATAGACTTCCAATACATGTCAAGCAGAGCACCTCCTTGGCCCTCTTCAAAAGGAACCTTGACAATTGGAAGGGAGATAGGAAATTCACCCCCGGATTCATGTCAGTCACCCTGCTAGACTGGGGTCCAGGGAAAGTAAATATTGTGTGAAGAAATATCCAGGGAATTGTTATGGCTAGGCTTGTATAGGCCCTAGGACTGATAGCCTACTACCAGCCTATGAACCTATGAAATAATTACAGCAAAAACACTGGTGTTGTGACCATTTATTAAAATGAAACCAAACATTACTGCAATATAATAAATTTAATTTTGTAACCACAGCAAAACACATTGTAAAATCCCATCTTAAGCTGGTTAGCATAAACAAACCCTTTCTGGCTCATTATTGAAGGGTTTAGGCACATTCCTCAAGCCGCCTTTGCCCTATTTACAAATTAAACTTTAGGGGTAGACTTGCATCCCCACTACCACTTACCATGTCCAATGGTTTCAACTTGAAAAACATACTGCCTACACAAGGCAGCTGCTGAGAAACAAACAGGGGGGACAGGAAAGGATAGGAAAGGAAAGGAAATGGAGGTTAAAGCCACAAGGCATCTGCCAACTGGCATAAACATGCTTTTCCCCCAAAGCAGCCTCCACTAAGCAATAACCAAAAAGGTTTTAAAACTCTCAGGTAATTGAAGTGTTAAAATACTTCTCAAATGCAAAAGAAATGTTTATGTTGAATAAATCAAAACCTAAATTATTCATATGAACTCCATCTGAGTCATAAAAGTATTTATCTGGTTTGACAAAGTCTTCATGGTCTATCACCTGGAATCTGACTTGAGTGCATGCTTGAGACACCTTATAGTTTATAAAATGTCTGGAGGTTTCTACTGCCACCTTCTTCTTGGTTCCAAACTAATGAAGTCTAGGGACTATTGCAGACCAAAATACAACCATTTCAGGGTACAATGCACAATCCATCTGAAGGTCATACACAATTATTGCCAGCAAAAACATTTTAGGAACCGACACTAAATCATTATCCCTTAAATGAATCGCTAAAACCTGAGGTAAACTTCAGTGGGCAGCTATTTGATGCCACACATCTCAAAAATGAAACTAAGAAAGCCCAGAAAAAAACAAATAATTGAACTTATCAATTATCTTGCTCAAGTGAACCAACATGACCCACTGGATGTGATAGAGCTTGTAAATCTGCTTTTCTGATGAACGATGGCCCAGAATCCAAATGATCTCCTTTCCTGTAATAGAATTTTGAGATGTTGTTTGCTTATGTAAGACAAAAAGGTATCAGAAACCCACTTACCCATCCTTTGGAATACTTTAAATAGCCTCCAACTGCTAAATCAGATGTGCAGCCTATCCTGAAGGAATGCGATGAATTTATAACTTGGCAATTAAGAGCTTTAACAAACCCTGAGTTAGCATCACCCAATTTTACTATCCTGCTGATATGAGACTTAAATAACTAAACCTGCCTTACCTCCTTTGGAAACCAGACTGCTAAACATACTGAACCAATGGGCAGTGCAGATAGTCTTGGTTTTATTTATTTTATTTTATTTTACATTTGTTTACCGGGGAAGTCCAACCGGACAGAGCTGTCCATTTTCAGCGGAGGCCCGGGGCTTTGGCTCTATCTAAATGGACCTAGTGTCCACTCACCTCTTGATCAGTCTTAGACTTTCCCAACAAAAACATTATGAAGTCATTATCAATGGCCACATCTTCCCAACACAAGACAGCCAACAATTCATTGGCACAAAAAGCACCCACATCATAGCAAGAGAACAATGCTGCCCACATGCTAAATAAATAGAAGTTTGTTGCTGAAATAAATAGACCTCTAATAATCACCACCAAGTGTTGGCTAATCAGATTTCTGACATCCCTAGAGACCCGTTTTACCCTCAACAGACCTTTAATCATTCAAGATTATAGCCAGTGGACAGAATGATCTGGAAACCACAAAAAGAGGCTCAACCACCCTAAAACTGCCAGATAAATCCTACTCATGGCAGGTAAATCACCCTTACAGCATCTGTGTACAAAGAATTGGATGAGTAATAGTAAACCCTACTTTTTCTGATTAGCGGATGAAGCCTTATAGAAAACTAAGAAAGATTGAATTGATAGTGAATATGCCCTGTTCATATTCCTGGCCCAGGAATCTGACACCAAGGCTCTGGATGCCCTTCTCCAATCAACCAGACTTCTGGAGGAATGAAGGTACTATATGGCTCTGCATCCCTTGCCAATTGATGAAATCCTGCAAACTGAAAATGGGACAAACTGTCAGCTAAACCATTTTCACAACCAGAAAAATGTATGTTTGAAAAAGTTAAATTGATTTGCAGACCTAACAATACCAGTAGCCTAATAACTGATTGCACACATATGGACTTTGAAGATCGATTGTTCAGAGTGTTAACTACTGCCAGGTTATCTGAACAAAAAGACACCCTAGAATTTCTCAAATGCCCTTTCCAAACCAAAGCGGCCAGCCACCAATATTGGAAAATTCTACAAAAAGATAATATCTTTCCTCATCTCTATGGAACAGGACTTAGGCTATTTTGCAGCAAACTTGTTCCCATGGAAATATCCCCCATCCTAACTCCAACTGCAGCATTTGTGAATAACTGTAAGTCACTGGAAAACACCCACTGTGATTGCCAAAAAGATACACCATTGTGCTGATTCAAAAAGGTAATCCATAAACGAATGTCCTTCTTATCTCTGTACATTATTCTCACCTTGTAATATCTGGGTTTGCTGCCTTTTAAAAAAATTTGAAATAGTCAGAAGAAAATTTCTGCCCAGGGCAATGGCCCTGTATGCAAAGCTTAACAAGCCATGCAACTGCATGAGCTTAGCTATCTTAAGTTTTTTAGCCCTTAAGAAAGTCAAGATTAATGACTTGAATCACTCCAGCGTTTTATGTATTTTTGGTAGCAGATAAAAAAATCTGCTTCTGAGGATCATCCACCACAAGTTGTCCTTTGGTAGCCACATCAATAATCCCTTTATCTACTGCAAGTCCCAAAAACAAATCTATATCGTTTTTGAACTGCATAGTGGGATCCAGTATCTGGAATCATGTAGCTGTCTAAAAGCTTCATTCAGATAATAGTGCATGTCCAAGACCACCACTGCTCCTCCTTTGTCTGCTGAAGTAATGACAATACTAGAATTACTTTTCAAATTTATTAAGGCCTGTTGTTCTTGTTCTGACAAATTATGACCTAACATGTGTGAATCATATTGTTTGAAATGTAAATCTTTGAGACATGACTCTTGGAACAATAAAACAAATTTATCCATAGGAGGCTGAAAATTAGATTTTCGAAACCAAAAATCCATACTTTCTGAGTCTTGTCCAGTTCACGGAAAAATTATTTTAAATTTAACAGACAGCAGAAGGCCAACACATCACTGACAACAGTGTCTTCATTCACACAAAAAAAACAAGAACATATGATAATCCTTTATTGAGTAATTGTAATTCAACATCAGTAAGATCAACAGAGGAGATGTTGTGAACATTAAAGAAATCTTTTATCAAGGTATCAAGACCCGTACCAAGTTTCCACATTTTTCTCTTTTTCTATGTTTTCTACCACCCTCTGTGTTGCTTAACCCTAAAGGGACATCCAGATTCCTGGACTTTTTTATGTGCTGGGGACCCATGAGTGAGTACTTGTTCAATTTCTGTGGTAGACCAATCCTGAGGTACTACTCTAGTCTGTTTTTGATCTCTTTAAAATAGATCTAGGTCTTTTCTTCCTAAGTTTCACAACATTAAGCTCCCCATCTTAAAACTTAACATTTTTGGGGCCAAATGGTTTACCCCTTTCATAATCTGCCAGATCTCGTTTAAATTTCTGTAGTTTTTTGGTTTTCAGTGTTTTCTCCAAGTGTAATAAATCCTGAGAAAGTTTGGTTAAACACAATTTATATTGGGCCTGTCCATCATATGGTTTAATATCCTCACATATCTGTTTGATATCAGTAGTATTTGTTTCTATAGTACGTTCATAATAAGAAGAAAGAATATTAACAAAGGACATGGTTGCCTGTTGCTGAGCAGATGTCCATTCTTCCATCAGTATATCATCAAGAACACTGACAAAAGGCTGTGTTCCAATTCT